>NC_139234.1:93388515-93955892 GCF_977018435.1 Lepisma saccharinum
CACTGCGCTGCTGGTTACATTATCTGCCATTGACAGAAGACATTGAAATTCCGCTTTTGCTTCTGCAAACGTACTCCGTTCTTGAGCACTGTTAACGTATTATACGGTACAGATAATTGCTTGAATACAAGCATCAACGGCGTAACTTTGATTAAAATACATTAATCTTACATCGTTTTAAAGGTTATAAATTAGGCTTCAACTTTTCTAGCAAACGATTTCTTGTCGCTTAATTTATTCAAAAGTTACAAGGTTTAAACTTTAAAAACAACTACGAAAATCACCATTTTTAAGGTTATTTTTAAAATTGCGGCATAACCACTGACATCAACCAAAAATCAAACAGAACGTTTTTCTATTGTAGCCCATCTAATGAGGATCAAGACTGCAAAATAAAATATGCTTACCACCATTAGCTACAGGAGTCTGGGAATGTGTGGTTGGATGAGGTGCTAGGGAGGGAAGGAAGGGGAACATTTAGCTGTTAGAGAATTATTCCCGACGTTTAGACGCCTTTTCCTATTCATTGACTGGGATATTGCTTTGAAGGAAGGCCCGCTTTGGACGAAAGTATTTTCCTTAGCATTTTTCTTGACATTTATGCCATGACCAAAAAGCTACCGTGTAAGGTGAAACATTTTTATGGTATTTCAGATGCCGTGGCATATTTCATAACATTTCCTCTTTCCGTAGCATTTCTCGTAGCATAACCAATCAGAAGAGGTAATGATCATTGCCTCCAGGTCACGAGTGCAGATGTAAACAATGTATCACTTCACATTTTTAAAACACGATAACTATTGAACCGAGAGGAATAATATTTACTATAAAAAGGTTTTAGGTACAAATCAATGACGCTGCTTAGTATGTAGAACACGTACGGAAGAATATTTTAGTTGTTTCAATTGTGAACACCGTGCACTCATTATAGATGGTGTAACTCCGTGTGCCTTTCGTGCTGTATATACAGGGAGGTTATTTCAGTCGTTTACCGTCAGAGCATCGGCCGCCGAGCGGCCCCTTCATGCAACAGGTCCCGGCAAATTGACTTACAGGAAGTCCGTAACAGAAACCGCTTGTTTTGTAATGTTTCTACTTTTCACAATTACAATTACAATTACAATTCAAATAAGCACATACCTTGTCGCAAGGATGCTGGAAAAGGTGTCCTCCCAAATACCGTATTTCTGGCACCTTATTTCTGACATCTAATCTAAGATTAGACATCGCTAATTTTTTTTATATTCTCAGTTGTCGCGCGAGCGCCGGCAGCTTATCTGGGGTCAGGGGAGTGGTCAGCCGCGAGAGGGCGCTTCATACTGAAGGAATGCGACACCTGTCGGCAGTGATGCCAACCGTAGGGACATGTCCCTACGCATAGGGACTTTTCACTATATTTCGCCCGCGTAGGGACAGATTTTATCAAATAAGGGAAATCGTAGGGACTTTTTTCAATCTTGGAAAATAAAATTTTATTGTGCAATGGTGCAAAGCTTACGCGCCAGTCAGCTGCACTTTCTTCGTGCTCGGTTTGTATGAATGGATTAGTATATCTGGATACTTTAGCGAGGAGGAGAAAAAAGAACTAACTAACAAATCTCCGTCAGAATTTTGGAATATGTTATCGGTTACCAAGAACTTTCAAGGCAAGTTCTTTTTTGAAAACATTTCCACTCTCGCGAAAATAGTTCTAACATTGCCACATTCTAACGCGGAATAGGAAAGAATATTTTCAGTGTTAAGTGATACAAAAACAAAAAAGAGAAATAAAATGGGACCAGAATTGTTCAAGACTGAAGGAAATACAGCATCACCAACCAACATCTATCTCTTCACAGCAGCAGCATGTATGACTTCAAATAACATAATCAACAGTAAACGATTCAATGTTATTCATTAGGGGTGTGCGGGATCCCGAAAAGTCAGGATGATAATCGGACAAAAAATTTTCCGTCCCGATCCCGACTTCGGGAAATGACTTCCCGACTTTTCGGGGTCCCGAGTAGGCCTAGTCGGGAAATACTGAATGGTCACTTTAAAAAAGTCGTTAATTCTCGACGTTTTCTACATTGTAAGTTTTTGGAACTTATCGGAAATTGTAAGTTTTTATTCTAGAAATGCAAAAACAATCACTTAAAGTGAAAATGACGTTTAGAATTCGAGATTACCAGAGAGCTTCGGGAAATTTCGAACATTTCCCGTCCGAAAATTTTCCGACTTGGTCGGGAAATTGGAATTTTTTTCGTTCCGAATGTAGGGATTAAAAAAAAAATCCCGATCCCGTCCCGACCCAATAAATTCTGTCCCGCACACCCCTATTATTCATTAAGGCAAGAATTTACAATACCGGACCCTTCTGTAATTTCTATGCTACGTCTTGTACTCACGAAATAATTAGTCGTGATAATTTATCTCAAGTTAACATGTTGGGGTGAGGTGAAAAAATGTTCATTAACGTGTAGTTGTTGTAAAATAAGCTTTTCAATTCTCGCAATGATTCTCAGTATACAAGTATGGTAGCCATATTTGTTGATATGAACAATTGACGACGTTCACAATTAGTTACGCTGTCTACAGCGTTGCCACACTGTTGATTTCATACTTGGAGAGCATGGATCGTGTAAGAATGGCGGAAGAGAACAGTAAAAAAGTTGTTAATGTTGTACAGATTGTTAGGTGGAGTGTGCAGTAGGATGGCCGTTGGCTAATTAATAAACTTATGGATTTCGGTATATTGCCCAAAGAAGGTGCTTACATGTATCACGATGTAGAAGAACATGTGGAGTGTGGACTGATTTGATTACAGGTAAGTTTGGAAACAGTGCATCGATCGTAAAATTGCAGGATACAAAAATGGCGTCTTCGATGATGAACGTTTGCCGTTAAAGTGCTACGAAAATAAGATTTTTTTATAAGTTCGTAATCACAATTAGCGCAAAACCATTCACGGATAGCCCCACTGACCATTCTCGGTAAGGTTAGGTAAAGTTAGCTTAGGCAAGGGAAACATAGTTAAAATTTGGGGTCGAAAAACCATGCACGGCTAGCCCCACAAACCATTGACGGATAGCCCCACGAACCATTCAGGTAAGGTTAGGTTAGGTTAGGATAGGCAAACATAGTTAAAATTTGGGGTCGTTGTAATATCAGGAATGTATATTTCGTTTTTTAAATATTGGAAACACAAAATCTTCCAGTAAATAATGAGCAATCGTGCCGATCGCGGACAACTCAATTTAACTTATTTTGCAATTTCTACACGTGACCCCCAAATTTTAACTTCAAATTCGTGATTAGGAGGCCTCAATTAGTGAGTATGCGAAATATTACAAAAATCGGGGAGAGGTCCTGTATTGTAAATTCGCTTCTTCATTAATTGTGGAAGCACCGAGCAGAAAGATTTGGTAAGTAAATGTGTATATTTTATCTTCTGTTTTGCATGCTCATAAGGTGTTGTTTTTTTAGTCGCTTTACTTGGCGTAGTGACATTTGGTCAGTTGTAGGGACATTGCCGAAAAATGGTTAGCAACACTGTCGGCTACCAGACGTAGTGAGTGTACCGTACCCTCATTCTCACTTCTGTTTGCGTTTATCAGTTCGCGTGATTTTTATACTGTTATTGATTTGGTATGCTATTCAGTGCTAGTGCTTTATTGTGTTAATTGTTATTCATTCATTAGTTATGCCGTTAAACAAATATAGTCTTGAACAAAGAGTTTTTTTATGTACGGTAATTACGTGAAAACGAATTCTTGCAACAAAAAAAAGTGGTCAGGCAATTACGAGAGACAGGATCTCTTGAACCTAAGAAACGTGTTGTATTGCTGTTGAAGGAGGTCATTTTCAACATCTCTTATAACACAGAAGGTTAGTGATCATCATTATTATTACTTTTAAATATCATTTTACGCTTTCGGTGTGCTTTATGCGCCGGGATGCTGTCTTCCCTTTCTGTCAACTGAGGATAAAGTAGCGATGTCTAATCTAAGATTAGATGTCACAACTAAGGTGCCAGAAATATTTGTATTTGGGAGGACACCTTTTCCAGCATCCTTGCGACAAGGTACGTGCTTATTTGAATTGTAATTGTGAAAAGTGGAAACATTACAAAACAAGCGGTTTCTGTTACGGACTTCCTGTAAGTCAATTTGCCGGGACCTGTTGCATGAAGGTGCCGCTCGGCGGCCGACACTCTGACGGTAAAGGACTGAAATAACCTCCCTATATTAAACATTGTAATCGCAAAAGCTAAGCGAAATGTTACATAAAATGCTTCCGTTTGAAGTGGTATATGCCATACGATTTTTTGGGAGCATTTCCATAGCATTTATGCTAACAAACATTTTAAAGGAAATGCTTCCGTCTAAAGTAGGCATAGTGCCTAAAATCTTAGAACTTCAAGTATTTTCCATTGTTGGCTTGAATTGAAATTTTACACGGTTTATTTGCTTGACGAATGGAATAAGTTGAGGGGTGTCCTGAAAAGAAATTCAGAAGTTGCAAAATAATGGTCACCCTAGTGTGGAAGCTTGTCCTTCGCAATCACCAGTGTGTAGAGATCGGTTAGTTCGTTGAACGCTCCAACCTAACGTTTGTTTGTTTTGGGGGTAGCAGGAAAAGGCATATAAAATCCTTGTATACTCAATCTCACCCAACAGGTCGATGAGTACTAGTGCTTGCCCCGAGATGAAACCTTCCTGGAGATGAGACCTTCTCGAAGGTATATGAAGTCCATTCCATTTTTGAAGATCGAACTGTGGCGTTATGAAAATGTAGGTGAAAAATTGTCCAAAGAAAGTATTCAACATCATTGTCTGGCTGCCTTAGTCGAAACCACGGACAGAAGTGCGCATGCGCCAACTGGACTTGTTCAGTGTCAAAATAGGAGTGATGGCAGCAATCACAGACCTCTAACTAGACTGGAAACGATGAGCTTTTGTTTGAAGCCGCACATCTTCGCTCGGACATAATCCTGGGGGTAGAAATATGGCGGAGATGAACATTTTTGTGAAGAAATTATTTGTACTCAGTTGTGGAGTGTAATATGTAAAGTTATATACTTCATAGTAAACTTAAAAATTGCAATCCTGTGTGGTGCAATGACTCACAATCTTGAAAAAAATTGTTACAAGTAGAAATATGAAGGTATGTTCGTATCATGTATACATGATAGTATTACCCCCTCTTTGAAATTTTTGGTTTCAAGTCGACCCATGTTAAAAGGCTCACGTTCCGGTCTGGTAGCTACCAGAAGATCTGTGGCAGCAATGGCATTTTGTGAAAGGAGTTCCGTGGAAATAGTTTGAATCGTATGACGTTTCTAAGTATGTAGAGATAAGACTAATATGACCTGATAACTATATTTATATATTGAGCTCAAATTTACACATTAATCAGGATAGTATTCACTAATATAAAATATGCTTCACGATCTTTGTTACAGACAACGACTTGGCAGCCGGACTTGTTCGGTAGTTGAAAGTACCAGGTGGTTATAATTAAAGTGACGGTGTTCAGAGTGGTACAGCACGGGCTGTAATGAGAGTAGCAGTCTGAAACTTCGTAGATATGATAATGAAGCAATGCGCTCGCGAATTATGCAAAAAAAAAAAAAAAAAAAAAAAATAGTTCCAATTCTCGCCACCAGGGTAAAAAATGGCGCTGTAAGCAGTCAAAACGTGGAATTTTCCGTAACTCTGACGTCAAAGTCGGTGACATTGACTAACCATTGTGTGAGCTCCCTGGTTGTGGTTGGTGACGCTTGTTGCCTTTTCCTTTAGTAATGTTCATGTAATTCGAATAGTGAAATTGTAGCGATATTTTATTACAAAGAGTATTGTTTTCTGCGATTTATAGTGTTTTTCCTGTAACTATACCAAGTTTTGACTGCTTACAGCGCCATTTTTACCCTGGTGGCGAGAATTGGAACTATTTTTTTTTTTTTTTTTTTTTTTGCATAATTCGCGAGCGCATTGCTTCATTAGCATATCTACGAAGTTTCAGACTGCTACTCTCATTACAGCCCGTGCTATACCACTCTGAACACCGTCACTTTAATTATAACCACCTTGTACAACAAAACGTCACAGTTTATTTATTTATTATTAAACACAACAGGCGAATGCCCAATTACAGTGTTCTACATTTCTTGCTTTGAGTTTGTAAATTTACAGTTTGATAAGAAATATTATTGTGCAGAAATGTAAATAAACATAAAACGTGTTAACGCTAAATTATATGTGTATACAACAGTTAATAAAGCGAGTTATAATAATACATGTTAATTGAAGAGAGTGGAATAAAATATCTAACTATTATCTACAAAAATAGCCTACATGAATACAATATTTCAATTATTACAATGCACAACGTACGTATTTATCTTTACCATCATGTACAATATATATATATATATATATATATATATATATATATATATATATATATATATATATATATATATAAGGAGATACTAATATAATATATTCCCCTGATGTCTGTTGAGGAAGCAGACAATAACTATTTATCGATTTCTTCCCCTGGATGTCCGTCGATGGAAAATCAATTAAAATTTATCGAATTTTTCTCCTGTATGTCCGTTGAGGGAGCAGACAATTGCTATTAATAGATTTCATCCCCTGGATGTCCATTGAGGGAGCATACAATAACAACCTACCGATTTTTTCCCCTGGATGACCGTTGAGGGAGTAATTAATTACTATTTATCGATTTCTTCCCTGGATGTCCGTTGAGGAGTAGACAATTACTATTTATCGATTTCTTCCCCCTGGATGTCCATTGCGTGAGTAGATAATAATTATTTATCAATTTCTTCCCTTGGATGTCCCTTCAGGGTGTAGACAATTAATATTTATCGATTTTTTCCCTAGTATGTCCGTCTATGGAGTAATCAATTACCATTTATCGATTTCTTCCCCTGGATGTCCGTTGAGGGAGTAATCATTTACTATTTATCGATTTCTTCCCCTAGATGTCCGTTGAGGGAGCAGACAATTGCTATTTATAGATTTCTTCCCCTGAATGTTCGTTGAGGGAGTAATCAATTACTATTTATCGATTTTTTTCCCCCTGGATGTCTGTTGAGGAAGCAGACAATTCTTATTTATTGATTTCTTCCCCTGGATGTCCGTCGATGGAGTAATCAATTAAAATTTATCGATTTTTTCTTCTGTATATCTGTTGAGGGAGCAGACAATTGCTATTAATAAATTTCATCCCCTGGATGTCCATTGAGGGAGCAGACAATAACAACTTATCGATTTTTCCCCTGGATGTCCGTTGAGGGAATAATTAATTACTATTTATCGATTTCTTCCCCTGGATGTCCGTTGAGGGAGCAGACAATTGCTATTTATAGATTTCTTCCCCTGGATGTTCGTTGAGGGAGTAATCAATTACTATTTATCGATTTTTTTCCCCCTGGATGTCTGTTGAGGAAGCAGACAATTCTTATTTATTGATTTCTTCCCCTGGATGTCCGTCGATGGAGTAATCAATTAAAATTTATCGATTTTTTCTTCTGTATATCTGTTGAGGGAGCAGACAATTGCTATTAATAAATTTCATCCCCTGGATGTCCATTGAGGGAGCAGACAATAACAACTTATCGATTTTTCCCCTGGATGTCCGTTGAGGGAATAATTAATTACTATTTATCGATTTCTTCCCTGGATGTCCGTTGAGGAGTAGTCAATTACTATTTATCGATTTCTTCCTCCTGGATATCCATTGAGTGAGTAGATAATGATTATTTATCAATTTCTTCCCTTGGATGTCCCTTCAGGGTGTAGACAATTACTATTTATCGATTTTTTCCCTTGTATGTCCGTCTATGGAGTAATCAATTACTATTTATCGATTTCTTCCCCCGGATGTCCGTCGACGAAGGAGAAAATTACCATTTATTGATTTCTTCCCCTGGATGGCAGTCGATGGAGTAATTAATTGCAAAATATAGATTTCTTCCCTTGGATGTCCGTTGAGGGAGCAGACAATTGCTATTTATAGATCTCTTCCCCTGGATGTCCGTTGAGGAAGTAATGAATGTACAATTTATCGATTTCTGCCAGTGGATGTTCGTTGAGGGAGTAGACAATTTCTATTTATCGATTTCTTTCTTTGGATGTCCGTTGAGGGAATAATCATTTACTATTTATCGACATTTTCCCTGTATGTCCGTTGAGGGAGCAGACAATTACTATTTATCGATTTCTTCCCCTGGATGTCCGTCGATGGAGTAATCAATTAAAATTTATCGAATTTTTCTCCTGTATGTCCGTTGAGGGAGCAGACAATTGCCATTAATAGATTTCATCCCCTGATTGTCCATTGAGGGAGCAGACAATAACAACTTATCGATTTTTTCCCCTGGATGTCCGTTGAGGGAGTAATTAATTACTATTTATCGATTTCTTCCCTGGATGTCCGTTGAGGAGTAGTCAATTACTATTTATCGATTTCTTCCCCCTGGATGTCCATTGAGTGAGTAGATAATGATTATTTATCGATCTCTTCCCCCGGATGTCCGTCGACGAAGGAGAAAATTACCATTTATTGATTTCTTCCCCTGGATGGCAGTCGATGGAGTAATTAATTGCAAAATATAGATTTCTTCCCTTGGATTTCCGTTGAGGGAGCAGACAATTGCTATTTATAGATCTCTTCCCCTGGATGTCCGTTGAGGAAGTAATGAATGTACAATTTATCGATTTCTGCCAGTGGATGTTCGTTGAGGGAGTAGACAATTTCTATTTATCGATTTCTTTCTTTGGATGTTCGTTGAGGGATCAAACATTTACTATTTATCGATATTTTCCCTGTATGTCCGTTGAGGGAGCAGACAATTACTATTTATCGATTTCTTCCCCTGGATGTCCGTTGAGGGAGCAAACGATTGCTATTTATAGATTCTTTCTCCTGGATGTCCGTTGAGGGAGCAGACAATTTCTATTTATCGATTTCTTCCCCTTGATGTCCGTTGAGGGAGCAGACAATTACTATTTATCGATTTCTTCCCCTGGATGTCCGTTGAGGGAGTAATCATTTACTAGTTATCGATTTCTTCCCCTGGATGTCCATTGACGAAGCAGACAATTACTATTTATCGATTTCTTCCCCTGGATGTCCGTCGATGGAGTAATCAATTAAAATTTATCGAATTTTTCTCCTGTATGTCCGTTGAGGGAGCAGACAATTGCCATTAATAGATTTCATCCCCTGATTGTCCATTGAGGGAGCAGACAATAACAACTTATCGATTTTTTCCTCTGGATGTCCGTTGAGGGAGTAATTAATTACTATTTATCGATTTCTTCCCTGGATGTCCGTTGAGGAGTAGTCAATTACTATTTATCGATTTCTTCCCCCTGGATGTCCATTGAGTGAGTAGATAATGATTATTTATCGATCTCTTCCCTTGGATGTCCCTTCAGGGTGTAGACAATTACTATTTATCGATTTTTTCCCTTGTATGTCCGTCTATGGAGTAATCAATTACTATTTATCGATTTCTTCCCCCTGGATGTCCATTGAGTGAGTAGATAATGATTATTTATCAATTTCTTCCCTTGGATGTCCCTTCAGGGTGTAGACAATTACTATTTATCGATTTTTTCCCTTGTATGTCCGTCTATGGAGTAATCAATTACTATTTATCGATTTCTTCTCCCGGATGTCCGTCGACGAAGGAGAAAATTACCATTTATTGATTTCTTCCCCTGGATGGCAGTCGATGGAGTAATTAATTGCAAAATATAGATTTCTTCCCTTGGATGTCCGTTGAGGGAGCAGACAATTGCTATTTATAGATCTCTTCCCCTGGATGTCCGTTGAGGAAGTAATGAATGTACAATTTATCGATTTCTGCCAGTGGATGTTCGTTGAGGGAGTAGACAATTTCTATTTATCGATTTCTTTCTTTGGATGTTCGTTGAGGGATCAAACATTTACTATTTATCGATATTTTCCCTGTATGTCCGTTGAGGGAGCAGACAATTACTATTTATCGATTTCTTCCCCTGGATGTCCGTTGAGGGAGCAAACGATTGCTATTTATAGATTCTTTCTCCTGGATGTCCGTTGAGGGAGCAGACAATTTCTATTTATCGATTTCTTCCCCTTGATGTCCGTTGAGGGAGCAGACAATTACTATTTATCGATTTCTTCCCCTGGATGTCCGTTGAGGGAGCAAACGATTGCTATTTATAGATTTCTTCTCCTGGATGTCCGTTGAGGGAGCAGACAATTACTATTTATCGATTTCTTCCCCTGGATGTCCGTTGAGGGAACAAACGATTGCTATTTATAGATTTCTTCTCCTGGATATCCGTTGTGGGAGCAGACAATTACTAGAGCCCGGATTTGTATGTAAATATTCTATTTCTTTTTAGATACATTCCTTAAACAAAAAAATGTCTTGATAATTGACATGATTTTGCATAAGTTTTATGTATTTACATATTTGCCAGGATATTACATATTTTACATATTTGTTTATTTACTTTACATAAAAAAATATATTTCGATATTTTTTATCTTCATCCTTTTTTATATATATTCGATATCTGAAATATGATGAAAATTTGTAGCTCATGTAATGTCATATTTTCTAATCAATGAGATGCATAAAGCTTACGGCCACCTAAAATTGACTGCCAAGTCGAAAGACAAGCTGATGAACTACGGGAGCTGTTGTTTATCGAAAGATTCTGGAGTTTCTCCCAGCTGGAATTTGTGCTATTTTCAGTTTATTAGTTTGATTCAACTTTTAATTTGAGCAACTTATGTTGTTAAAATTATGTTGAATATGTTCAAATAAAATAAATACCTAGCAGAATTCTTGAAATTTCTTGGATACTCGATTATTATTATTAATATGACATATTCTTTGATACTACATATTTAACTACATATCCTTTTGATAGTACATATTTCGGTACATACAGGGTGATTCTAAAGGTATAGTACAAACGAAAACCACAGATATCTCCCATGAAATAGAGACGAAAGTTCCCCTTCCACTTTGCCGAGAGATGCTTCCGTGAGGAGCTAGACAACGCCGAAAACGTGTGAAAATGAACTTCACACCTCTGTACAGCCAGTACCAGTGAAGATAGAAAGGCGGAACAAACGAAGTCAAAAGGAACACCAAAGTCGCCCATCCGAAAAGCACTAGGCGGCAGCTGCGCAACGCATGCGCATGGGGTTCCACAAAGGAAATAGGAGTGCCCCGCAAGACAAGTGAAGGGAAAGGGTAGCGATCGACAACGGTAGGGAGAAAAGAAGCTATGAAGCATGAAGTAACAATTGCACAGCGGGAAACAAACACCATGACTGAAGCAGTGCAGTCGAGAAAAGTAGTGCGGGGTTGCAGAACCACGGGAGGACGACGTAGGATGTAAAAACACACCGAGAATGCAAGCAAAGTGGTCCGTGACACTCGACAGGCAACAGACGCGTACATGGTTCGGGGCAGAAATGGCGGCGCTGTCGGTGCAGCGCAAGGGGAGTCCCCAAAACACAGTGGGGAGACACCGCAGCAAGAACAAAGCACGGTGCAACAAAAGAGAAACAGGACCGGACGGGGAATGGTACCTGCCAAGGAGACAACAAATGCGGGATGAGGGATTCCCCGTAGCAGCACCGAGGGGATGTCACACAGAGGTCGTGCGCCAGCAGGACAAACACAGCAACTACGGGCACAGGAGGTTATTGCTAATGAAAGGTGCACGTACAGATAGGACTACGTACCCCGTACTGACGTTGTAACAAACGTCGTGATGGGGTCCAATCAGCCTCTTAGAAATGAAGCCGGAGGCACATCGCTGGGTGGGAGCGGGCGAAAGGCTGCTGGAGTGTCGTACGGACCCCACCACTCCGTACGGTGGACGACACTAATGGACGAGGTCGGAATGTTTACTTCCCGATAACCAGGTCCACCGTTCCCAGACCTGACGCGGCTGCTTGCTTCCGAGCGCAACCCCAGCCGAACAACTCGAGTCCCTCCTCGGCCGCAGCCTTCCGCTCCGAAACCAAGCGTGGCCTCACACCACCGCAGCCGCACACTGCCGCGTGGGTGTGAGACCGTGTCGAGCAAGGCTGGACATATAAACTGCGTGGGACAATCGTGTAATGAAGCTACGTGGGGGTATGCACGTCTGTTCAACTGCTGGGTTAACCCACATTGGTGTACACAAACACCACACGATCGTACGTAGTGCTCCCCGTCGGCTCGAGCAAGACGGACGAAGTACGTGTTGTGGGTGAATGGGGCAAGAATGAAGGACGCTACATGTGTTCCACGATGACAAGGCCCCAGAGTACATGGCCCCACCTGACGGCAGTGGTCAGGTAGTGAAGAGCACAGGCACGGGTGGCTCAGGAACGTCAGCTGATTGTACCACAGCGCCGTGCGGACGTGTGGGCTGATTGGAAGTGCAGCGTCAGGAAGCGTGTCAGTGAAAGAGCCGGTGCGGTGGTGGTGTGCTTGACGTACGACAATTGAGTACGTTGTTTCGAAGCCGTTGTGACCAGTGTGTGTGTGTGTGTGCCACCTGTGCACTGCAGTACAGTATTCCATAATTGGCACTATCCTCACCGTACCATGGAACGCTACACATTTGTAGAACTGAGGGACATGCATTTTGTCTACGGCCTTGCAGATGGCAATGGCCGAGCAGCTGCACGCCTTTATCGCGGACGGTATCCGGAGAGGCGACAACCCGACAGCAGGTTGTTTTCGAACGTGCACCGTACCCTTGGCGAATCGGGTGTGTTACGTGCAGGCCATCATGTCGGTCACCCAAGACATGTGCGCACCGCGGCGGTCGAGGAGGACGCACTTGCTCGAGTGGACGACACACCGTCCACTAGCACCCGTAGCATTGCACGTGCAGTGGGAGTATCACAGTCGACAGTGTGGCGTGTCCTTCATGATGATCTGCTGTATCCCTATCATCAACAGCGAGTCCACGCGTTGCAGGCTGGGGATTACCCACGACGTGTGGAATTCTGTCAACGACTGTTGCAGTTTTGTACCGACGATCCCCGTTTTTTGTGCCATGTGCTTTTCACGGACGAGGCAACATTTACCCGTGAGGGCATCTTCAATTGCCGAAACAGCCATGTGTGGGATTATGAAAATCCACATGCAGCAGTCGAGGTGCACCATCAGACCCAGTTTGCAGTGAATATCTGGGCAGGTATCATCGATGAACAGATTATCGGTCCATACCTGCTGCCACCACGTTTAAATGGCCTCCTCTATCGCACCTTTCTTGCATCCGTCCTTCCAGAGCTGCTAGAAGATGTACCCCTCAACGTGCGACATCGTATGTGGTTTCAATTGGATGGAGCGCCTGCACATTTTGATGGCACAGTGCGAACCCTTTTGCACCGTACCTACCCACAGCGCTGGATCGGCAGAGAGGGCCCCGTCCCCTGGCCCGCCCGTTCGCCTGACCACACAAAAATGGATTTCTTCTTGTGGGGCCATGTGAAAACACTCGTCTACGAGACCCCGGTGCCTGACAAGGAAACATTGGTAGCGCGGATACTTGCAGCATCGGCCGAGGTGTGTACCATGCCAGGGATTTTTGATAGGGTTCGCCAGAATTTCCTGCGACGCTGCAATGCCTGCATTGAATGTGGTGGTCGTCAATTTGAGCAACTTTTGTAACAACGTCAGTCCGGGGTACGACTACGTACTACGTACTATTCCTATCTGTAAGTGCACCTTTGCGTGGCAATAAACCTCCTGTGCCCGTAGTTGCTGTGTTTGTCCTGCTGGCGCACGACCTCTGTGTGACATCCCCTCGGTGTTGCTACGGGGAATCCCTCATCCCGCATTTGTTGTCTCCTTGACAGGTACCATTCCCCGTCCGGTCCTCTTTCTCTTTTGTTGAACCGTGCTTTGTTCTTACTGCGGTGTCTCACCACTGTGTTTGGGGACTCCCCACGCGCTGCATGTGTTTGTTTCCCGCTGTGCAATTGTTACTTCATGCTTCATTGCTTCTTTTGTCCCTACCGTTGTCGATCGCTACCCTTTCCCTTCACTTGTCTTGCGGGACACTCCTATTTCCTTTGTGGAACCCCATGCGCATGCGTTGCGCAGCTGCCGCCTAGTGTTTTTCGGATGGGCGACTTTGGTGTTCCTTTTGACTTCGTTTGTTCCGCCTTTCTATCTTCACTGGTACTGGCTGTACAGAGGTGTGAAGTTCATTTTCACACGTTTTCGGCGTTGTCTAGCTCCTCACGGAGGCATCTCTCGGCAAAGTGGAAGGGGAACTTTCGTCTCTATTTCATGGGAGATATCTGTGGTTTTCGTTTGTACTATACCTTTAGAATCACCCTGTATATTATCAATTATTGTTACATATTTATGTACATATTTTGTACTTTGATATTACATAAAAATCCGGGGTCTAGTTATCAAGGAAAGTTAATTCTCATTGAGGTCCTCTTCACGCTGTGAAAGTTTGTCGAAGGTTCTCGGAGGGGCAATTATCCCCTTGCCCCCTCTACAGCGGCGGCGCCAGGATTAATCATCTAGGAGTGCTGAGAGGGTGTGGAATGAAATTTAGGGAGTGCGATGTTGGAAATATCGAAAACATGAAATACGCATTCAACCTTTGGTCACTACATTAAATACCAATCAACTTTTAGTAGGCATCTATGATAATGTGCCAATAAGATTTGAGATTTTATTTTATTTGATTTTTGTTATTTGGATAATCCCGACGATGAGGCATTGCATTAAGGAGGGAAGTGGCGCGATTTACGTCATTATTATTATTATTATTATTATTATTCATCTATGTAGCGGTAAAAAGATGTGTTGATTCAAAGTGTTGAGTGTTTTAATTCGTAAGACTACATATTTGATTTTTGCCAAGCCGACGGGAGGAACGAGACGTTCGCGTGTCTTAAGGGGAGCACCTGAAGGGTCACGTTATGCGTCTAAAGCTTAGGAAATTCGACCGTAATGACAAACATTTAAATATCTCGGTTTCCAGCGGTGAGATTCATGTGAAACTTATACCAGCGCAGCAGCATGTGTGCAAGGACGGATGTGTGGAGTTTCGTCGCGATCAAGCAACAATTACGGACGCCAGATCAAATCGGTTGTAATTGACCAGTTTGTGGACACCGGTTGCAATTGAGCTATGGGCGACAGCGAGGCTGAGGCTTAATCCGCAGAAACTGAACTTCGAGCACGGCCCGTCCAAGTTGGGAGACAATAGAGCGAAGAGAATGACCTCTCCGGAAGCGTCCCTTCAACGAACGCCTAGCGTCATTTTTCAAAATCCAAATAAAACGAAGGACATGGTTTTTCGATACACAGTCTTACCGCGATCCTTGTAGCGAGAGCAGCTCCGTGCTACCTCTCCGTGTACAGTTTTGCCGCGATTCTTGTAACGAGAGCACCTTCGTGCTACCTCTGCGTGTACAGTGGACTTTGTTGTGTTTTGCGAACACCAGTGTGTGTGATAGACAGTAAATCTACACGAGTGCGCCTACCTCAACCGCTGGGAGAAGTTGAAGCGAGACCGTGTTTCCGTGATTACCTTACGCCGTTTATAATTTTTGAGAAACGAGGAACACCGGAAACTATGGCGGGCTAGAGGGAAAAGAGAGATGAGGGCGTTACCGTCGATTCGCCCGATGTCAGAAGAGACTACGCCGATGATGCCTACCTGCCGCCGCGGACAGAGAGAGAAACGACGAGCCACGCCGATGATGCCTATCCGCCGCCACGGAGAGAGAGAGAGAGAGACGACGAGCCACACCGATGATGCCTACCCGCCGCCACGGAGAGAGAGAGAGAGAGAGACGTCGAGCGCCGCCCTGTCGACACTCCGACGACGCCTACCAGCTGCCACGTTGACGTCCCGACGCCCAGACCACGGAGATGTTCACCGATCCCGAGAGGAAGAGAAACCGAGGAACCAGACGTATGAACACTTTTCGCATCTTCATCGTCGCGACCAAGGAAACCTTTCGTGTGAATACTATGTGTTTTCAATCGCCCATAAAGACGCCAGGATGCACCTCGGAAGCTGAGAGATGGTAATGTATTCATCTGTGTGATTGTCAGCACGTGACGGCCCGATTGATTCAGAGAACGCCCTTGAAATTCGTCAACATTTTGAAAACGCCCACATAACTCGAAACTTCATATCAAACTCCCGTCGCGCTTGTCATTTGTAATTTATTCGTCTCAGGTCAATTTTTCTTATTCCTGTGATATTTTTTTATGATCTTAAATTCATTGTTGTTTGTGCTCCTTTGTATTTGTTTAAACTGCGTACCATTAGAGTAAAGCGCCGCCCACTTAATTGTTTAATCTACTGGAGGTTTGTTCATTTTTTATGTGTCAGTGCTGTGTCGTTGCTAGCTATGTCAGGCCGCATGTGTGATTATTTGTTAAAAGTATTTGCCTGGTAATATGAATTGCTCGTCGCGGCGAAGTGTTTAAGTCCCGCCTGCTAGAGAGTATATGTTTGCGTCACTCAACGGAGGTTATTTGTTATGTTTGAACCACGTGAGGTCTTGTAAAAGGAAAACGTCCGGCCTCGTGAATGTAATTGCCATTGAGACGCCTTTGTTTATGCTGATCAAATAATGTATTGTCACCGCGCCGACTAGTTTCTTTTTAAAAAAGGTGAACTTAAGTAAGGGCTGGCTAGGATTTGAGTAGCACTGGAGCAAAATCACAAATGACCTGATTAGACAAAAAGTAAGGTAAAATTAATTGAGAATGCAATAATTAGGGCTTATCGTCATAACACCTGTATATGTCATGTATCATTCTTTGTGTCGATGACCCCGTGAGGATTGATTCTGTGAGTGAAAGTGAGAGTGAAAGAGGGGGAGATGTAGTAAATTGATCTTTGTAAGGAGGGAAGTGGCGCGATTTACGCGGAGATTCAGTGCTCCATCACACAGGAACAACAACATAAGAATATACCGCGCCAGAAATAATGGAAAATAATTCCTCAAAACTTGTTTCCAGACGAACAATTAAAACTTCCACTTTAATAGCACAATGAAGATGTAATTTTGGGTAGCTACATTTGGCAGAATAATGTACTGAAATAGAAAATGCGAATTTTAAAATAAAAGTACAAAAAAATAACACAATTTAGTTTGGAAAAATAATAACACCAAAAATCGAGGTCATACCTAGAGACAATATCCAAAACCACAAACAGACCTTTGAAATAAATAATTCCTAACAACAGTGCTGACCATAGAAGGACAATGGCCGCTGATTTCATAGAAGCGGCCGTCAATGCTGGAAGTCAATGAAGGACAAAAAACGTCGAATGTCCTGAATAATTCCATAAAAGCTGAATTTTGGTCAGTTGTTAGAACAATACTAGTAGTGCAAAATCCCAAAAGTACCCGGCCCTCCTCAAGGTTCTTGCCCCCCCCCCTCCCCCAAACGAATTTCGCAGACTCTCAGTTATTGACTTATATCTCCGTACCCAATAGTCGTAGGCAGGTAATATTTTTTTAGTCTTAATTCTCATTAGATGGGCTAGAAAAGAGATTCTGGTTAATTTTTCGATAATGATAATGGTTTTGCCGTACGTTTAAAAGTAATCTTTAAAAAGTGATTTTTTTCTATTACTATCTAAAGTTTTTGCCTTATAACTTTTCAACGAATCAAATAACAAGAAATTGTTTGGAATAAAAGTTGTAGCCTAACTTATAAGCTTTAAAACGATATCAGTTTTAATGTATTTTAATGAAAGATAGCTACACCATAAAATGTGTCTCCAAATGGAGGATGGTACCAAAAAAGTGTGTCTTTATCAAAGTCCGGCAGTTAAGTCCGGAATCATTGACTTTTTGATAAAAGCAGAAGACTTGGTAAAATTAATTGTTACACCACTTAAGATATGTTCAGTCGAATAGCCAATCGCCATTTTCGTGCTGACGGCCGCCATCTTGAAAAGAGTCCGCCATATTGGATATTTTTGATTTCATATAGCCTATCTCGGGAACCTATCAACTTCCGGTTTTTTCATAAATGCTCCAAATAATATAAAGTTTCAAAATATATAAAATCTATTTTTGAAAAAAAAATATTTTTGTAGAGAAACTCACTATTTATAATACTTTATGTGAATAACGGCAAGTTGAAAGTCTTAATAATTCTTATATTTTGTAAGGTTACGAAATGTTTGTTAGAAGATTTTAGACGAAATGATCCCTTACAATACTATATTTTATATTTATAAATTTACCTTAAGTAGCATTTTTAAGAGAAATACAATGTATTTACAACCTGATTTAATTTCTGAAAGTAAGAGTTATTGAAATTTATACAGTATTAAATTGTTTTATTATTTGAAAGAAATAACACACATTCATTGTAATTGATGATACGCAAATAGACTGAAATTTGTTTTACAAAATATTTTGTTATGAATTTCGCATTATATTGGTTCCCTTTTTTATCAGGTTTTTAATTCAAATCCTACATTTGGATAACGTAGTATTATAGGCAAGATTTCCCATTCAACACAACACCTATACTCTATCCAGGGAATCTCTGGAGCAATGCCGCACATAACGATAGAGAAGGGGAGAAGGCGAATGGGCGGAGCAAAGCAGTACACGCTGATGCAAACAGTTGGTAACTGCAGTCCCGTTCCCCCTCCACGGAATCCTGTTTCCTTGCAAGTTTTCATTGGTCGAGCCCTCTCGAGTTACTACTTGCGCAGAGACTTACTTTCGTTCGCATGCTCCATACATTCCCGGTAAAGAGTACAGTACCCCGTTTTTGGTTGTAATGGTCTTGAGTGTGAAAAACCCATGCAGATTGCACAGAGATTTGATTTTTTTTAAGTTCCTTGCTTGAACTGGTCTTCAAAATTGAGATCTTGAGTCAGCTTCTGTGTTACAATTAACAAGGTATACATAATCATATACGTCATTATGCAATTTGCAGAGTACACACGTTGTAGTCTGATGGGCACGTGCTGTTTTCCTCACATTTTAAGACAAATACAATGTATTTACAACCTGATTTTATTTCTGAAAGTAACAGATATTGAAATTTATACAATATTAAATTGCTTTATGAAATGAATCCCTTGTAGCAAATAAGAAAGAAATTTAGTATGCTCCAGAGTTTACATCTAGCCTCTTCCAGCTAGAACACCACCATGCGTTTTAAGACGGTCACTTTAACGTGGAGTCTCCTAACATGATGACTCTCATATCGTCTCCATGTAGTTGTGGCCAACTCAGAACCACTGAATCCATTTCAATATTTTGAATATTGGTTGGTTGCATGCAAGAATTGGAACGGTCTTGGTAACAGAAGATTTATTGTTTCGTTAGTGAGTACAAACCAATGTCACATCATTGTGGCTTATTTAGTCATCAAAAAACAAAAGCAGCATGGCTGTTACATCACGTGGGTGAGTTGAAGTTTGAAGTGGTATCGAAATTATGTTCCACAGTGTTAATGCTTCAACTCATCTGAGCTAATGCAGTTCATAACATGTCAACACCGAGCGGTTTCTTTACTTGCAAGTTCTGAACTCATCCGTTCTTGAAGGGGACTCACTTTCTAGTATTCTTAAACCCGAAGGTTTATGGCTGCAGCAACACAAGCCCTCCATCTGTCCCTATCCTGGGAAAGATCAATACAATCTTTTCCATCCTTACCGATTTCCTTTAGGTCCATCTCAATGTTATCCCTCTATATTCGTCTTGGTTTTCCTGTAGGTCTTTTAGCATCAGGTTTCCCAACAAGAATCCTGTAAACTCTTCTCTTCTCTCTTGTTCGTGCCACATGGCCTGCCCGTCTAAGTCTTCTTGATTTAATTATTCTAATAATATCTGGACATGAATGCATACAGTATTACGCAGTTCTAAATTATGTAACCTTCTCCACTCACCTGTCTCCTCATCCCTTTCAAGTCCAAATAATTTTCTAATCATTTTATTTTCAAATGCTCTTATTTTATGTTCCTCTTTCAATGTAAGGGACCAAGTTTCGCATCCATATAATACTACAGACAAAACTACTGTTTTGTATATTTTAACTTTGATCCAACTCTGTCAACATGAGGATGTTAGAATAATAAAATTTCTGTATCATGGAAGAATCTCCAGCACTTACAGCCATAAGGTTGTTATCTTTGTATGTACCTTTGTTGTCAACCCAGCTCTGCTGATTTCTGATGGAGGAATACAGAGCGAGAGTGGTCCGTAGATACCTGAACGGCAAGGACGTATTTAGGGTGGGGTCTAGGGGGTCCTGCACCCCCCGAAATATTTATCAAGTACTAAAATTAAATAGTGAAAAATATATTTTTTTAGCCTTTGTTGTATACTTTCCTCTGAACTTATTGGAAGACAAGGATTATATTGGGATCATGCGGCTTTGAAGGACAGGAAGGACGTATTTAGGGGGTATAGGGGTGCGGACCCCCAAAAAAGACTTACGAAGTAGTACTAAAATTAAGTAATGAAAATATTAGCATTTGTTGCATAATCGATGGTTATTAATTTCCTTTGAACTTTTTAGAAGGCAAGGATTATATTGGGATCATACGGCATTGAATGACACTACAAAGAAGATTTTATGTACACTATCAACCAAAATAATATGCATAAAACATTAATCAGAAACTTACTTTGCTCCAACCACATGTAACATCATTTTTGTTAGTCGATAAATATTCAATTATTCATCTATTTGACATTAATTTCGTTTCATTGCCAGGTCACTTGATTTTATGTAAATTATTCCGATCTTACCTTAACAGGTAAGCTACGTAATAAATATGCGCTGTTATATCTCTATTCTTATACAGTTTATTTACCTATTCGTGTAATAATAATATAATATATGTATTGTATTTATTTAATATAATTATTTTAATTTAAACATTATTATTATTCCTGAGACACTTGGTTCGGACCCCACCCCCCCCCCTCCAAAACATATTTCTAGATACGTGCCTGCTCAGCGGCTGACAATACTATGCACTTGCTGGTTTTAACTGCAGAGAAATCATAAAATACGCCGTAACTAAACAGTCCACTGGAAGTTCCAAGTGTTGAATGGAAAATCTTGCATTATGCGAATGTGATGTAAAGAATATGATTTTGAGACCTGATTAAAGAATAGAAACGACCTTATGAAAATTCATACCAACATATTTTCTAAATTATTTTCATTATTGTCGTATCAATTACAATGAATATGTGTTTTTCTTTCAATACTATTTTCAGAAATTAAATCAGGTTATATACACACATTGCATTTATCTTATAAATGCCACTTTAGGTAAATTTATAAATATAAAATATAGTATTTTAAGGATTCAGGTCGTCTAAAATCTTCTAACAAACATTTCGTAACCTTACAAAATATAAGAATTATTAAGACTTTCAACTTGCCGTTATTCACATAAAGTATTATAAATAGTGAGTTTCTCTACAAAAATATTGTTTTTCAAAAATAGATTTTATATATTTTGAAACTTTACATTATTTGGAGCATTTCTGAAAAAACCGGAAGTTGATAGGTTCCCGAGATAGACTATATGAAATCAAAAATATCCAATATGGCGGACTCTTTTCAAGATGGCGGCCGTCAGCACGAAAATGGCGATTAGCTATTCGACTGAATAGAATTGGTATAAAATTTTGTCCCCCCAATAAATTCCCATGACGCAGGCCTTGTGGGCACCCCTGGGTGAGACGGTTTGTTTACAGATGGTCTCAGGGTTGGTGATTTACACTTTAAGCCTTTACTGACTCATAATAGGTTGTTACAATTTCCAATTTAGAAAACGATCTCTATGTCTTTTCTGCCATGGGCGTAACTTGGGACCTAACTTTGAGGGGACAGAATCAAACTGGGCCTAATTTTGAGGATGCAGAATCAAACTGGTCCTAATTTTAAGGGACAGAATTAAACTGGTCCTAATTTTGAGGATGCAGAATCAAACTGGGCCTAATTTTGAGGAAGCAGAATTAAATAGTGCCTAATTTTGAGGTGGTAGAATCAAACCTGGAGCTAAACTTTGGGGGAAGAACTCGAAAAGTTTTCCATCCCATAAAAACAGCGTCCAGGATTATTTGTTAAATAACTCACGTTTGCGAAATTGCAAATATTACTCTTTATTACCTTGCTCCTCAGATTCCCTAACTTGAAAATTGTGGGCGGGCAAGTACCCCCCTTGTCCCCGCCAAGTTACGCCTATGTTTGCTACTGTGTCAGAGACAGCAAAGGACATGATATAAGGCGCATCCAGAAAGTAGGTTTCCCACTCGCCCACACGTGGCAGGCCATGCGTATTGAAACCGGTTTTGCGCATGCGTGAGATGCACATACCCTGGCTAGTGAATGTCCTATCAGAAACCTCCCGAAAGTCGTTAGTAGCGTCGCGGCAGCGACGAAACATGGCAACACTTATTCCATCTCCCGCCGAGTGCGAGGTTCGTTCGGTGATCAAGTTCTTGAACGCACAAAACATACAACCGATCGAAATTCATCGTCAGCTGTGCCAGGTGTATGCGCCAGACGTCATGAGCGGGGTTCACCCCTTCCTTTTGAGCTTGTGAAATATTATGAAAAAAGCTGTGGAAAAAAATTAATTGGCCAATTTATCACAGTCAAAGATCTGGGATAATACCAGAGGCGTGGCGTGCATGTAACCGGTGTTACAGCAGGTAACAGAAACATGTAAAGAAATTAAAAAGATTTTTCTCAATAAAATAACAACATTGTTAAATAAGTTAACCGACAGCGTTGCAGTTGAGTGTATATTGCAGAGGACATTTTTTCTGCAGCCGACAAAAGCGAAGAGACAGGCCGTTCCGCTACCTTCAAGAGGCAACAAGAGGAAAGGGCGCCAATGCAAGGGAACGGCGGGGAAAGACTTGAGGAGGCAAGTGTGCTAGGGGGTTTTCATATGCCTGTTTAGGGGCCCTGTTGCCGCTGCGGCCTACAGGATCAGCAAGTGTTGTCACATTGGATTTCCAGAAAAGAGCTAAATCCCGCCTAAAACGGGGATACTATTTCTCTGAAGCAACAAGAGCTAGACTGCAAAGCCAAAGCTGGATTTAATTACAACTCAAACCGTTTACGTAATAGACGAAAAGATAAGTACAGTAGAGCGTCGATTATCCGAACGTCGGTCAACCGAACGACCGCTTAACCGAACTGTGTACTCGCTCGCACCTGTTACTCTCCCACCCTACCGTCCATCATCCCCCTCACTCCCAAACCAAGTTTCCCACAGTAGTCGCCGCACTGAGCCACCGCTGGCGGAACATTGCTTCTAATGGGGCCTTCATAAGGCGCTGCTGACCGGCCAAGCCGCCAGTCGCTGTGTTTCAACAATCAGCACACTTCTGTCGGTGTATGTATTGTTCATGCAAAATGTGTATGTTGTAATATGTACATATTTTTGTTTAATAAACTGTACCACATACTATATATTCCTACTAAAGTTGCCTTTGTACGTTACTTTGTAATACTTAAAGAGATGCCTGTTTTTATGAATAAATTTACTGTACAGTACTTCTTTTTGGCAAATAAACATGTACAGTTCGATTATCCGAACAAACCAGTTTTCCGAACACCCATGTCCCCCAATTACTTCGGATAATCGACGCTCTACTGTACTTGATGCGATTCGTGATTTGGACAAACCTTGCTCCAAAAAACTAAGTTGGCAACATTAGAGCGTACATCTGGACTTCCCTTCCACCGCTGGAGGAGGGGAATTCTGCAGTGGCGGAGCGTGACCTTTCCAACAGTGTAAGCCTAGCATGACGAAGGCTATTTCCCGTTGTGCTTATTTTTGGGCTGACATGGTTAGTGATTTATCCACACACATCGACCCCCCCCCCCCAATTTTTTCAGAACGCTTCCCTGGAATTTTTCACCAAATTAAAAATTCTGGATATCTGGTAATTAAGTCAGTGTTATTCCTATCACAATGAGTAACGTATCGATAAAAAATATGCAAAGTTAGATAAAATGAATAATAATAATAATAAACAAACGAAAACAGAAGAAAACAGAAAAGTGCTGAATACTTTTTACAACCGCATAACGAAGTATCAGCTCCGTATCATGAATCGCAAAATCGGCGCACTTTATTTTTCGTTTCTGTTACTATGTCTGCTAGAGAAGGAAGGGGTGGGCCTACCTATATCCACAAGTTTCTTCTTGGCAGCAAAATCCTTGCTGGACAACGGCGTCTTCAACAAGATATCCACCCCACCGCACAATCACACTCATTTTATTCCATAATGCACATCACTACTGTATCACACCACAGCACAGGGACGACATTCCGCTTTTCAATAGATGGAATTCGCAAAAGCAATACATCGAGACTTTAACAAACACACAGCAAGAAGGGGAAAACAAAAAGAAACCAGATCCAAAATTCACTGCTCAAAGCAGTGATCTTTCGGACTGTGAGGGGAATATCCCTTTCGGATATAAATAAATTCCCTCTCTTGCCTTAAAATTCCTATATTTATAAATAGTAAAAAAAAATACAATATAAAATATAAAAGAAATGCTCACAAATTGTAGGGATATATCCAGAAATTTCTATTAAAGGACATGTAAGTGTTTTCTTAGGATAGTGTAAAAGCAAATCTAGCACCTAAAAGATCATAAACAGGCTTTTCGTACGTTGTTCGAAGAGTGTTTGAATCACGGACTATGTAATTAATAATATTTGGTTCACATTTGACATGAAATTTGTAAAATTGGTTCAATCTTCAGTTTTCATTAACATTTATTTATTTATTTACTTATTTATTTCACTTTTTAGCTCAATTATTACCAGCTGAGTTCATAGATAAACGGAAAACAGAGTCTTAATATGTCTAATGTTTATGCTCTCCTACAAGCGAAAAACAGAAACAACAAGAATTTAGCACATCAATGTGTATCTAGTTTTCTCGTATCCCGCTCATTTCTAGATTTCTCCTTTTTTCCCTTCCTGTTAGTTTTTTGCTTCAGAATTCCCTTTTCCTGAGAAAAAAAAACTCCTTGAAGCACCACCGGCTCAAATTTCCTTTGCAGTCAACCATTCATACCCGACAACGCTGGAGCCCCTCCTCTTGCAGGACCTGTGTCTCGCAGGCGTGTATTCAGTGAAGCCAACCCAAGCATAATGGTGCTAAATCTCGCACAAGTTTAAAAAGTAGTTTGTAAGTTGGAGATATAAATAAAACAACAGGGCCGCTTTTCGTTGTGGTTGAATTTTCTCAAACTTTTCACATAACGTGGAACCCATGCCGTTGGTTGAACCATTCGAATTTATATTTGTTTTTGTTATAAATTAATATTTATAATATGAAAATCACAGAACAATTTAGTAGTATGTAGCATAATTTCGGAGTTTAAACGACACCATGGATGTCCAGAAGGGGCAAGGGGAGGAGACACTTCCTGAAAAATGAATGTCAACCATTTTCACACATATAATTTCATTTCAGTCACATCAAATTGTTAGTTATTGTAAGGGCGTTGCAGAAAAATGTTAACTTCAAATTGAATTAGTATATTTTGAGAAGGGAAATATACCTAGTTTACCCCAACCCCTGAAAAAAAATACTTTGCTTAATCTTCCCTGGTGGAAAGAAATACTGCGGACGTCCATGAACAACACTTTTTCTAAACATGAGGTTTGCAACGCTGCTGTAAGCCTCTGCCCGTAGGTTTACACACCTAAGGTTTCGACGCGCTCTTCTCCCTATATTCCTTGCTCTTCTCTTTCCAGATACGGTGGGCGACGGTAGGCACTGCTCCTTCGCGGTCAGAAATTTGTAAGGCAACATTCAGACGGCTTACAACTTTCCCCAAGCAAAAGGCGGGAGTTCTCATGTGCCATCTGGTGTGAAGTGTTGCAGTCTAACAAACAGGATCTCGAAGACTGGTATCGGGCCGAGATGAACTTTGAAGTGTTTACGAATTTTGCCATATAATTACATACATTTTACTAGAATTAATAAAGTGTAAGCCCGGCTTACACGGCTTACATGGACGCTCCGCGCCTGGAATTCTGTCATCTGCTCACCGCAGAAACATCAAACTGACCCGAATGTGTGGTTCTTCTTCCTCTTTCCACCTCTTTTTAAAGAAACAGAGATGGTTGACAAGGCTCGACTAATATTCACTGGATTTTCGCGGTAACTTTCTCATGAGTGGTTGTTCTTTCTAGAAGTGATTGTGGCTAAAGAAATCACTGAGCGGATTAAAAAAACAAAAACGAAATGAACAAAAATCCAGATCAAAGGCATGTTTTTTTAGGGGGCTAGGGTGGAGATGATAACTTCTGATGACCGGTAACACTTCTGTCACACAAAAGTCACGCCACGCCACTGGATAATACTATTACCACTTCTACTACTACCACTAATAATAATAATAATAGTGACACCCTGCAGGTGTCCTTGGAAGTCAATGTTTGCTCCCCTGCCCCCCTAGAATTGACTTCCGTCCAAGGTTGGGTGGGGGGGGGGGCAATGCCTACTCTGCCCCCTGTGGTTGCGCCACTGAGCATCATTTCTTTCACTTAGCTATTTGTTAATATTATATAATACAAAGCTTTCAAAACATCAATAAATTTATCTTTAAGCCTCTTTAAGACTTCGAGGCAGAAATTTTCTATTCTTTCAAGTTTTTTTTTAAGACGTAATCTATTGTACGATCATAACTAACTTGTTCATAAACAAGGCAGGCATTTGCATGATTCTTCTAAATTTCGATGATTTTAATTCGTTCTGAGAAGTATTTCCAGTCCCGGACACCATTAGTCCATGCATTTTGGGTTCATTCTGATTCTTTTTTTTAAAAATAATAATCAGAAAGATTTGCAGTAAACACTGTCTAACTTGTACGAGCAGTGGCGCAGGAACGGGGGGGTACAGGGGTACATTGTACCCCCGCAACTTTTTGAAGGGGGTACTGTACCCCCTAAATCCGTAAATCGAGTTGTACCCCCTGTACCCCCCTTTGGTAATTTGACAGCAGACGGAAGGTGCTACTGTTAAAATTACCTATTATCAATTCGCCCAATAAAAAATGTATTATTGTTTATAAATTTTAAGCATTATAGTCCTTACCACAGAAATTCAAAACATTTAATTGTAAACTTATTATACTACATTGTGCTTGCTACTAGTTAGTTCATTGACCTAATTTCTTGGAAACCTCTTTAACGAGATGAAAATTGTTTAAAATGTGTGTGGAACGATGGAATCAGATTGACTCTCAGACAATTATGCTGCAGATGATTGCTGCTTTGCGTAAGGGGGGGTACACATTTCTAAAGCAGTGGTCGCGTCGATTCGAAGATAAGATACAAATCTTCATCAGAAGAGTATATGACTGACCCCATTTTCTTTTGAATATTCTTTTGAATTTTCCGAAACGGAACACTTACACGAACGAGACGAGACACGACAGACCAACTGGGGGGGGGGGGGGTACAATGCACTCCTGTACCTCACCCATATTTTTCATAAATTTGTAAGATGGTGTTGGGAAAACTATACTTAAACCTATATATTAAGATATATATTTTACTAATGGTGTCCGGGACTGGAAATACTTCTCAGAACGAATTAAAATCATCGAAATTTAGAAGAATCATGCAAATGCCTGCTCAAGGTCCCGGGTTCGATCCCCGGCCGGTTCAAATCCGGGAACTTTTCTAACGATGAAAGCGGCCCCGGCGCCCACCCAGCGTCGAATAACATGGGTACCTGGGGGAAACCTTGGGGGGTAAAGGCGGTCAGGGGCGTGATGCTGATCACATCACCCCCACTCACGACCGGATCAAGAAAGTGTGGGGCGTTACCCCCACACCCCCTATACGCCTTCATGGCGTGGTGCTATGCACAGGGGAGCACTTTACCTTTTTTACCTTTTTTTTATTTTTTTTTTAAAAAAATAGAATGCCGATTAGCCTATCTGAGAATGAGGTAAATTTGGAATAAGTTTTCATAACTTCAGAGTGGAAACCGAAAGAAAAATAAACACAAACAAGAACTAGAAGGACCTCACCACACAGGATACAAGATGAGGATGTGACAGTTCTCAACTCATCGCATCGCGATACCATTCCTAGGTGAAATGAAATATTTCCTAGACATTTAAACAGGGTGCAATTTGCGATTTTATCAGAGGGGGGACTATTTTTTACCTATGTATTAGGTATACTTATAATTGGACATAAATTGCTTAAAATCTAATTGTGATATCGAATGCAACACAAACACAACGCCATTTTATGTTAAACTCTAAAGTCAAATTGTAAGAAAATTACATTAGTCAGATGAATACACGAGATAAATGAGACTCACTGCAGGTTCTATTGGTAGATTTTGGATTGGATTTACAAGGTCTCTGGGAGTAAGATGGGAATATTTGATTGATTGATTTGGTTTATTTTACTTCGCATTTCTGCCACTTTTGGCTAATCGCGAAGATGAGGATGAGTGGTGATGATATGATGAAATTGATGGACACTCAAAAATAACACCCATGGGCAGGCCAGGATTCGAACCTGGGACCTCAGGCATCATAGCGCGCTATGCTAACCCCTCCGCCACGCAGTACGGCGAGGTGGGAATGTGTTTTGGATTTTCTTTGTAGATGCGAAAGTCTTTAACTGTGACGCGCACATGCTTCTGCTTACATTAAAGTTTACATTTTCACATAAACGAGAAATTGACATGTCGTCCTAAAACACACGCACGTATCTGCATTTAATACCACTACATACGAAAATAAACCTTGGCCGGCTCTTCACATTGTCCACCAAAAATTGAAAAGAAAGAATAAACTTTTGAGGGTATGGCTTTCCTTGCTACTTCTGAGAGCTGAAGGATTTCGGTTTTGTAAATGAACCGAATGATATTACTTTCAGTACTTGAAGAGCGTCATTAGGTACAGCTAATTATATTACAAATAAATGATTTGTCATATTTTTCACAAATATTTCAAAGTTAGACTTCTTACGAGTTGATTGGGAACCATCTGAACTCATTTTTTTCTTTTTTAATACAACACCCTATAGATGTCTGAGAAAATACCAAATACATGGCTTCTAAAAGGCATTGGATATGGTACACACCTGCCATAAATTGTTTAAAGATATTTTTATGCGTAGCTATGGGACTTTTAAAATTAGAAAGAACGGAACTGAAGTGGAACTCTATATAATGTAGTTTCTATATCCAGTGGGTGGGAGATGATTATTGCTGGTTGGGGTGGCTGAAGATCCCCCTCACTCCTGATTTTCTGTTCCGTGAAATCCAAATAAGCCCAGAATGAGGTCCAGAGCTTAGCCTTATATGTTTCAGAATTGTTATCTGATTTTAAAATGTTTTTTTTTTAAACTTAAATTCTAACAAAAACAATGAAAAATATTTATGCATATTTTGCATTAAATAACAGGACATTCGTGTGTGCTGTTCTAAAAGAGAATATTTCTCATGGCTTCACATTATACCTAGGTATCAAGGACGTTTTTGTGGGGGTCCAGGGGGTCCGGACCCCTTCCCCCCAAAAGACTTATCAAGTAGTAAAAGTAATATATCAAAATATAATTGTTTAGCATTTGTTATACTCAATTTTCATCAATGCCAATACCATGCTTGAACAGCGTAACAATTAAAAGTTAGGGTGCGGCAGAAATATCTCCCGGATTTCATTTGTGAATAACAAAGCAACGATAGATGTTACACAAAACTGTATTGCACAGTTGGAAAGAACAAGGTTTACCATTTTATTGCACATTTGCAAAGAACAAAATGTTCCAATTATTTTTTTACAAAATTGCCACAAGTCACCATTTTGGGTGACATAGTTGACTTTGTTTTAAAATGATATCGTCCAAATGCCGATCTGCACGGTGTACGCATTTCTGAAGTCTCGCCCTGAAGTTCTGCATTACCCTCCTAGTCATGTCTGGTCGGTATTGCCGCTCTTTGCTGTCTGATACCATCTTTCAGATCATTGTCTGTCCTCGGCCTTCCTTGGTAAACTTTAGCTTGCAGGTACTCCCACAGAAAGAAGTCGCAGGGTGCGAGCTCGGGGGAACGAGTTGGTCATGGAAGGTGACTTAAAAGTGAGATCAGACGCCCTGGAAACATTTCACGTAGCACGTTCATCGATACACGTGCTGTGGCACCATCCTGTTGGAACCACACAGCCAATTTGCCACGTTCGTTCGATTGCGGCTGCAGGAAGTTGCGTAACATCCATACATAACGGTCAGACGTTACATTAACTGCGTGCAGTCTTACTCTTCATGGAGTTGTCTCTGTACATATGGGAAACAAAATGGTAATCCTTGTTCTTTCCAACTGTGAAATAAAATTTTGCATAACATCGATCGTTGCTTTGTTATTCACGAATGAAATCCGGGAGTTATTTCGGCTGCACCCTGTATACTCGATGGTTTTATCCGCTGAACTTATTGGAAGGCAAGGAATTTGGCTCATACGGCTTTAAAGGATTCCAAAGATTTATGCACACTACTAATGATAATATCCATAAAATATTAATCAGGAACTTTACTTTTCGTTAATTGGATCTAACTCATTTTTTGTTATTCAATAAATATTCAATTATTTTTCTATCTGACATTACATTCCTTGCCAGGGCAGTTGTTTTTGTGCAAATCTTGGCGATCTTAACTACACGTAAGCCAGATAATGAATACTTGCTGTTATATTTCTATTCTTTTACTATCTTTTACCTATTCATGCAATAATAACAATACAATATTAATTAATGTACATATTTAATTAATTAATATATTAATTTAATTAAATATAATTATCCTAATTATTATTATTGCGACACTTGATTGGACATATATATATATATATGGGAGGCTGAATTTTGTACCCCCCCAAATGAAAAACGTTCCTGCGCCGCTGTGTACGAGTAGCACAACAGACGTCTGTTTAATGTCAGCCCAAATATTGTAGTAACATTCCTCCCATTTTTTGTTCTTGTCTCTTGATTGCTTTTCATTATTGTAATATGATGACGTACAGCAATGTCGGCCTTTCGGGGAACCGCCCCGGCTGCCCCAGCCTAGCTGCGCCCCTGGGCAACAGTCCATCAGGACTTCGGGACTGCTAAGCTAACCAAATACAAAGACAAAAATCTGGGCGTGTGCATATGCATTTGCTGTCTTTGGGCAACACAAATATACCAATCAAGCAATTCGCGCGGCATTGGAAGAAAATCTTTTCGCCACCCTTTGACGGGCCAACAAAAAGGTTTCTGCCTCAGCCGACCTGACGAATCACATCCGTTTGTAAAATCCCTTGGGTTGGTAGCCTTGCGCTGAAACGCGTGCTCCGGATGTTTTCGGCATTGGAGACTCGAAGGCCTTGTCACGTGACCGTGCGTGTCAAGTGCAGGAGGAGAGATTACAGGTGGGATGGCTGTGACTTGGCAACCTGTCGCTCGCTCATCGTAGCCGTCGAGGAATCCGAGCAAAAATCTGAAAGGAGCGGATCGCGAATAGGCGAGTCAGTGTCTGTCGAAGTGTCCGTTGTGTTGGTGGCTGTGTGGCTCTGCAGTGCGAGGTTCATCCGTTATGAAACTCCAAGCCTCGTTGACATGTAAGTGCGTGTTGTGTTGCCGTCAACGAAACACGGGCGAGGTATCTGCGTACGAAATGTCGCGATGATCAAACAGGTGTCGGCAACAAGTTAATATGTAGAAACGCATTGACTTCATGGTTGTACGATGACGACGCCATGGACAAAGCGTCTTGTGCCGGAAGCAACGGACATTCCGCCGCATACAAGGTGAGTACTTCGTGAGAATGTGTGTGTGGGCTTCGGTCATGGCGTACCAACAGAACAACTGCCAAGCGCAATCCAGCGCTGAGCTTCCTTCTGTTATGAATATCCATTGACAGCGCCAGCTTTAGTTAAACGTCTGGGGATGCTGACCGGGTGCGGAATGAAATTTAGGGGGTGCGATGCTGAAAGCAAAGGAAAATGAAACGTGTATGTATCCTTTAGCCAGTACATCAAATACCGATCAACTTTTAGTAGGCTTCTATGAAAATATGCGATTGACTCGATTCATATCTGCTTGCTTGCTTTGACCACAACATGTATTTACAAAGAAGTATAAATGGTTTCCCTTTTAGATTAGTATCAATGGCTTGCCTATATTAGACGACATGGTATTCATAAGTCATAACGTAAATGACATCAACACACACACACACAAAACTGATTCGTTTTAATTAACAATACACGTTTGGTTAAGCAATTTGGTAACTGTAAACAAACAAAAATAATAGTAATTTTGAACAAATTCTTTTGTAACTTTTAGCAAATGTGCATTATTACTAAAGAGCATTTATTACTTGTGAATTATCATTTACTTGTCGCCTATTTTTACAAATGTTTGGTTGAAAGAAAAAAAAATGATTATTCCAAACTTTTTCCTCTGTGAAGACTTAACAGAATTTTCGGCTGAAAATAGGTTTTAAAAAGGATAATCCAACATGAAAGGAGCAGAAGGCATAAACAAACTGATTTGGTTTTGTTGTCCCAATTGTTATTTGCTGTAGGCGTCAAAGTAAAAGTTGTAAACAAGATAACAAATCGTAAGGAAGTTCGTGCGTGAAAAGCAATATTGCTCAGATTATATGAATCTTCAGGCGTTTTATACGCGAATATTAGCAAATCTTACAAGATGTCATGACATAAAAATATTACTGTTGGCACGTCATGTGCATGTTTGCAGTTTTCAGTATACGACTGTTTAAGGCCATTTACCGTTCTTTTTTTACAATTCTAAATTTTACGTAACCAAGTTGCTACATGAAATTAATTTTTTGAAAATTTTGGAAAAGCAGAAGCCTGTTATTTGCGAAGTTAGGAGCGATGAAGGATGTCAGATAACGGGTTTTTGAGAAAGGTAAAATATTAATTTTCAACACAATTTCTTGCTCATTTCATGTTACTCACAGCGTAATACTGAGACTGAAATTCTAAACACAAAATTTTCCAAACCCACAGGTAAAAAAAATGTTATTGTTCCTTATATTATGAAAATAATATCTAAAATACTATAATGTGTGTAAACAGTAACAACGATTCTTTGTAAACTGTTTTAGACCGCAACAAACAAGATTTGTAATTAACTGAACTTGCACCCACTCCTTGCACATTTATAAACATTTTGAATATGTCCCTTCCCTGTCTCCTTTTGTTAGGACGAACGTTGTTTTTTATTTTATTTATTTACATTTTACTTGGGATTACCGCTAACGTTGTTTTTTAACCAATTTACACTACTAATTCTTCTTCTTGTTTTTAATATTTCTGTGCAAACAGCATCTCCACGAGCCTGTTAAAAATTATACTTTTTTTGTCTAAAGTGCATGCTCAATGCGCATGTCTACAACAAAATCCTTGAATACAAGAAGCACAAGTAAATTGTGTGACAAAAATGTTGTTTTAAGTCTAATAGACTGATTGGAACAGATCCAACAGTTTAACGTAGAATCCGAACCGCCACTGTATTAAATATATATCCACCAAGCTTATTTGTAATCCTTTTAATATTTTTCAATACTCTTTATTCCATATTTCTTTGTACGTATTAATCTCGCAGACAAGGGTTTGTTGTAAGAACGGCCCTTGAGGCCGAAACGCCCGCTCCAATAAAGATGATTTTATTATTATTATTATTTGTCTCATGCAATTGATCCAGGAACCTTTGAATACAAGGTGCCACTACGCTATCCTGCTCCTTTAACCAGGGTGCGAAATCACTGAAGATTGGTGGGAGGGGGGGGGGAGGAGCAGGCCTGCAGACAGACAGACAGACACACACACACACACACACACACACACACACACACATGCATATATAATATCATTAATGTGTGTCAATTATTAAATAAGCACTTTATATTATAAAATATACAATATATTATATCGACTGTCTTTCATTCAAAACTTAATTAATTTGCAAATTGAAGATTTAAATGTAGGTACTACTGATGCTATGAACAATGATTTGCGTAAGGGAGGAGGTACAAATATTAACAGACAACAGTTTTTTGTATAAAATTCACATATAAATTCTATTACGTGTTTTATTAATATATTTATATATTTCGTGGTTGCTAACGAAAAGCAATGAGAAATGGAGAAGAAATAACAAGTTCGTCTAATTTCTGTGTTCTGGGGATTGCTGGTTCAGTGTCCAAAGAGATAAGGCTATTTGTTGTCCGTTCTTTTTGTATGTTTTCGATATTATTCCAGTCAAGTATATTCGAATCCCAAACTAATTGTTTATGTTTGTTGTTAAAACAAAAGCTCTCCTGGAAGAATTTGGTGGTGGGAGGATTTCAGGACAAGATCATTGGTGGGGGAATTCCCCCCTTGGACTTCGCAACCTGCCTTTAACTATAGCAAATAGTGTAGTTTCTAAAACAAACAAACAAAGTTTGACACGACAATTTGTTATTATTTATTTTCCTTTTCTGCGGAATAATTTATATTTTGTTACTATACAGTATATTAAGTACACTTATTACATTAAACAGAAAGCCCTTTATATTATGCAACAACAACATTGTAAAAATAATGCTTTATATATAATTTGAGAAACATCAAAGTAGTACAGATCGTATTCACGAGTAAATTACATGTAAACATTTTTAAGCAGTAAATACGAAACATGTAATAGGACTTTTGTCAAATCATTGTTTTGCGAGCGAAGCTAGGGAAGAAAAGAGATTTTTTTTGTAACCAGAAAATTCTTAATTCTGCCGCCAATACTTTCATGGATGGTTGGAACATTTACTCTTTTCCAAATACTTTCTTATTTGCTCCTGGGGGTCCTTCCCAGCGTTGTCAACCTCCAGATAAGAAAAAGTGCTGCTTAATCTGTGAAATTATGCTGATAAACTGTGCTAGGATCTATAATAAATTATTAATATTATTGATATTAGTAATAGCAATTTATTATAATAATTATTTTTCGGATGGTTGTAATTTTAAGTTATGCATCTACTTTCCGAGATGAGTTCAACATTGAACTAGAGGAAGTTTGAGATGATTCGTCGACTACAAAGCTGATTTTTGTTTTTTGTGGCCCACAACCTTTAACCGATTTCATCCCATGAAATGTTCCTCGCAAGGTAAACTGGGGAGAATAAAGAAAAGATGAAGAGGAGAGGTTGTGGTTGGAAAAGCATGTCCCTGAACCAGAAATAAGATGTGGATGTAGCTTTATTTTTCTCAAATCGTCGTCTTTTGAAGTGAATTTTTTCCCTCCCAGAGAAGCAAGTTTGCAAATTATGCTAGATTTTTCATTATACAAAAACAGGTTGCTAGGTGTAAACGAAGGTCAAATTGTGCTAGGTGTAGTATCATTATTAGAGACCGGATATTAAAGGCAAACATTTTCCTCTAAAAAGGACCAAAAATGGAAAAGGGAAAATTATTACCAAGAAAAGGGGGAAATGACTATAGTTTTTTAGCGCAATATATCCCAATCATATATAAAAAGGGATACTTTAAATTTCGTATTAATGGATGGTATATATTGTGCTTTCATTTAAAATAATATTTTTAATGGAGTGCAAAAATAAACTATAATCCTTCTTCATTTCCTTTTTTTAAGGTAAAATACAGCGTATAATCTTACCATTCCTTTCAATGAAATCTTCCTTGCAACAGCTTACCTCATTCCATAGCTTGCTGCCACTTGTGCCTGGCTTCGCCATTTCACTGACACTCAATTCCGTCGTCACTGTCACACAGTTAAGTTAAAACAAACCAACAGGCGTGTCGCTTACAATGCGTTTCGCATTGTTGCAACAATTGCTGCAATGTACTCCCAAAACTCATGGGAGGGAAGGTAAGGTAGAAGGCGCTTGTTCTTTCTTTCCTCTGATGTTTTGTTTAGGGAAAATACAGTCGTACAAAATATTTCATATCTTGTCAATAAAGGGACCAAGGAAGATATTTTTTGGAAAGGGGGAAAAATAATATAGGCTGGATAACTAGTCAATAAAGGAACCAGAAAGGAAAATGTTTAAAAAAAGGAATGTGGGGTGAAAAATGAAAAAAAGGGAAGTCAAAACCATGTAATCTTCTTGGTGGAAGATAATTATCATCACTGTTGTTATTTATTCCATGATCCGTGTTGAAAAATAAAAAAGGACCGTGAAAATGTCTCTTTCGCGCTTCATCCCTTTCGCGGTAGTTCCGGCGTCCCTTTACATCGCTCGTTCTTCCTTTGCCTGCCCCCACCCCGCAGCCAGTGGCGGATCCAGGAATAGCACTTGGGAGAAGCGATTTTCCCGCGGAAGCCCATTCTAACCAATGTTGACATCGTTTCTATGTAAGCAATATGTAACACTACTCTGTGGTCTATACAAATTAACGGGCACAGGGTGAAAATAGGGCCTGGGCCTGAATCCCAGATAAGTAAATAATGTTTATTATTTTCTTCCATCGTCATTGTATCTTTCCGTTGTCGTGATAAACCTAACAATATAAAGATACAACTGAAGGTGGGGAAACATTCGAAGGAACGAGGATCTTATCTCTAGTACCATGTCGTCTGTGTTGAGCTAGGATAATGTTGAAATATACATAAAGCATTAAGGTCGTTATTTATATAATTTTGGTTTGGAATGTGGTTAGATTATTACCAGAAGATCTCAATACAGAATTAGGAACTCGGTATTACAATATTTGCACAATGCCCATAACAACCATCCACCAAGATTCACACCAATGAAATAAAGGATTGCGTACGTATACAATACTGACATAGAAATAACATATATGTTAATTGTAATGCATGCTAAATACTAGTCTAGGCATTTGGGAGGTGTGGTATACCACCCCATGCATCCGCGCCTGCCCATAAGTTATGTGTGGGTTATCCTGGAGCATGTAAAACTGAAATTATGGCGAAAAAAAGCTGATGATATATTTTAAAGAATGTCGGAGAGAAGCTTCCAGACACATCTAAAACAGATTGAAAATTATTTTACACATAATTTTGTTCTAATTATGTTATTTATTGTTAGTTATTCATTAGACTATAAACGTTGATCACTATCATTTAGAACATAGATTATTACAGACGAAATGTACACTTCTCCAAATGTTACTTGACCGCCCTGCAAGATTTCTAAGTCCAGAAATCGTTAATGTGGCAACATAGTTCTTGAGAACCAGCAGAGAGTAGTAAATTTACTACAGGTTTCTTTAATGGTCGAGAAACCCTGTGGTGAAAGATTTACATTCTTGTTTATAACATGAAGTCGCAAACTATATTCGCCCAACATATTAATAGAGAACAAAACGGAAAACTCAAGTATGAGGAATATTTTAAGAGAATACTTGCGATTCGGCATCTTAAAATTGGAATCAGAGAAACTGTTGTGAGGTTGGAAACACTGCACTCGCTCGTGGTCCACCAGGAGGAAAACGCTGTCAAGTTTGAACACAAAAGGGCATAATTAAGAATAGTTTATGCAAATAAAATGTAACAACACCTTGCAAGGTACTGTGCAATGAACGAAAAGTAATAATTCTCGCAATTTGCAATGAAAATGTGTTCGTCCTTTGGAAAAGTGGGTAGCTTGCGGAATCAGCAAAACGATTCAAGTCATTTCATACCAGCAATGTTGTAGATGGAGTATTGGTAAAGTACTCGTGTCACATATATCTTTTTCCCTGGAAATTTAGGGTCGCGGGTTCAATTCCAAAACCCTCCATTTTTTTAATGGCATTCAGATACATTGGGTATGGAGTTTAGTAATTAAGTTCAATAATTTTTAGTTTCAGAATTTCCATCAGCTCTATGTATTTGTGTTTTTTTTCTTTCTGGTAGTAAGGTACACAATTCAGAGATGAGATGTATTTCAAGCACTAACTTTACACTCTTGTGAAAAGTCTGCTATTATTTTGAAACTAATTTACACAACGTATCCTTGGTTATTACCATTCACTCTAAGTACCTTATTTTATTATTCTTTGAAAAACAATAGGAACATTCATAAATTTGGATCGAAAAAACCTAAATTGTCGTCGTATTCCAACAGATAGTATTTGGTCAAACAATGAAAGTGCTGACTAGGGCTCGGAAGTTGACGAATTCTGAGCCTTCAGAACAATGCTAAACCTGATACTAGTCCGTTTCCCTTCAGCTAGAACCAGAAAATATTTTTTTTTCTTGCTTTTAGGTAATTTTCAGTATTTCTTGCTTTTTGTTACATTTTTCTTAAGTTTAAAGCTATTTTTTTCGTCTTCGTTTCGTGAATTTTTAATGCATTTGCTAGCATAACTTATAGATTTAAATTTCCTGACTGGTCCTTTTAGCAAGTACGCCATTAAACGAATATATGGTCAATGGAGAAGGAAACTATTATTTTCAAGTGAAATATTTGACAATGCATAAACTAATTAATTGTGGTTAAATTTATTTTTCCTGCAGCAAACTTAAAATGCTTTGTGTGAAGCCTACTTTGAGATTCCCGTGCTAGCCTCTGATATCGCTTTAATCTGTGCTTTTAAATCAAATTTGTCACAATATTAAAAAAATATATATAACAAAAATGTATATTGAGTTGCTGATCGTCTACTGTATCTTGGAAGATCCATTCTCAAAGGAGGTGAATGATTTATACAAAAAAAGGTGTAGTGCATACATGTTACGTAACCTTGAAGTTAAAACATAGAAAATTAAATTAGCACTTAACTGCTTTTATCCCCTTTCTTCAGTAGTTAGTAGTTTAAACCTCGAAACAGCGGGTTTTATCGATTATTCAACGACTCTCTTCTAATTTATTTAAAAAATCAAGCTTTCATTTTCAGCGCGAAAAGTATTTTAGGCCATTTTTAAAAATAATTTTAAGGTTATTCTACTAAACTTCCGAGCCTTAGCGAAGACTAAGCTATGCTTCCTATCTGCTTCCTGCAACTGTCACGTGCTATCAGATTGTCTGCCTCAATTTAGATATCTGTCTGGAATTTAAGGTTTCCGGGTCTTGGAATAAATCAACATTATTTCCATGAATCTGAAGAAATATTTCGTGAAACGCTTTTTGCCTTCTGAAAAAGTATCTGCTGTGGTTGGAGTTCTCTTGTTGACTTGAAGCCACATTTAAAACCTTGCATTCTTCTTCTTCTTCTTCTTTTTGCCTTTTGCTTGTCCGGATTAAGCCAGTCCGGCTTATCGGGGTCCGGATTAACGAAGTTTTACTGCATTTTCACGTTTGATAATGAATTGAGGAGCGCAGAAAATAACAACAAAAGAGTAAAATTTTATAATACAACAATGTTCTAACTAAAAATGAATCATTGTTTGATAAGATGAAATACTTTTAAATACCTAAACCATAATAGAAACGATTCTATTTTGTTTTCTTGCTCTGTAGGGGTGCAAATACTTAATACAGACTTTCAGATGCCAGGAGTGGAGATGGCATTTGTGTTTTGTGACTTTGCGTAGCCTTTTGTGCCACTTTTGATAATTAGGACGATGGGGATGAGTATATGAAAATTGTCAAGGAACACTTCCAATCCATGTCCAGACCGGGATCTTTGCTGTCGAAATCGAAAGTAGGCTACGTCACGGTCTTGGCCATTGAAGTTTGTCCTCGATAATTTACGACCATTTTCCACCTTCATCTAGCACATAGTTGTTCGGATCCCACTTTAAATTGTACGTCAAGTGGCGATTAGCCTTACTGTGCATAAAGTGGACTTAAAGCAACATTTCAATCAATCAATCAGTTAACATAACGTTGTTGACCCAAACTAATAAAAGGGAGATAACAGTTATTATCAATTGGCGCCATATTGATAATCTAATGTTCAGGCTCTGATTTGGGAGGCCTTGGGGCATGCAGCCCGGGCATCCATTTGCAAAGGAAAAAAAATTCTTTGAAAAGAGCTACAGAATTAAACATCATATATTCTAAATGTTAAAATATAAACAAACATATAACTTTGCCATAACGTGGCCTAAGAGTTATAACTGACATTAAGGGAAGGGGACTCACGACGTTGTCAACTCCATGGCCTCTACACAGTGGCGTACGGCAAATCCCCGCAGTGCGGGAGGCGTCCGGGGATGATCACGTTTTTTGAGGGGGCCTTTGCCATGCCCTTTACATACTCAAATATGTGTACGTAAAACAATATATGTGTCCAGGCTAATGTCGAAGTACAGATGAACTCAAATTTTTGTAAGTAAGTTTTATAAGTTTCATCTGTACATGATTTTGATTTTGCAAAATATTTGTGTGAACAGCTCTCCAGAGGTATATCGACCTGCGTGGCGACGTCGTTATCACAGCTCGCTTGGTTGGAACCCCAGCCTGGGCATACGTGTTCTTTGTGAGTGTTTCGTCATCAGTTTCATCCCTATCGTCGCGATTAGCCAAAGGCGAAAGAAAGGAGACACTAAATAAGAAACATGAAGTCAGATCTTTCCAGAAGTGTGTGTATGAACATCAGCAGCGGCAATTGGGGGAAAAATTTGGAGGGTAAGAACATTTACTTTCTCTTGGCAGACAAAGTTAGCATTAGGAGGCCATAGTGAGAGGGCAAAAAGTGGCAAAAGTGATCGTCAACTTCCCCACACGTCCCTCCTCCCCCTAATTGCCGCAACTATACATAACACTGAACAAACTGAATAACAGCAAAAGCTTTGACATTTCTTTTTACAAGTACGTGTATTTTATGTACAAGGGGCCGAGATCCAGCACTGGCCTCTACACATATAAATCTTAGCCAGCTACCATCGTAGGCCACACCATGAGCTTAATTGTGATTCTAAGATTTCATTTCTCTTTTTGTAGTTGTTACATCGGAAGTTCATTAGACCATTAATTCGTCGTTCGTTTCCTCTGAAGGTTTTAGCAATTTTACGCATTTCCTGTGGAGCTCCAACTACAACTAGATGTTTTGGAGTGGCTTAAAACCTGTGCATGATGTGAAGGAAGTGGCGAAGTTGTCAAACAGGTTGGCGACCGGTCCTTTCTGCTCTTGGCCACAGTCGTTGTTTTTCTTTGCCATTCGCCGAGAAGATAACGCAAGTGCTTCGGCAGACGATTTTTAACTCTCTCATTTCACTCTTTTTTTCCTTTCTGTTGATTGATATTCGTTCTTCTTTCCACAGTCAGTTTCCACAGTCAGTTATGAAACGAGCATTTTAAAGTGACCAGTGAAATTTTAGTTCTTTCGTACTGATCTTGGAGTTTTCCTTTTCTTCTCAGCACTTTCGCGTTACTTTTTACACGTTGGACATTGCCTCTCCTGGCTACCATCCTTTCTAGTGGTTAGCATAGGGCATTCCGAAACCTAGAAACCTGAAATCGAGCTTGGAATAAAATAAAAGCATATGCGTTTGTCGGTGTTGATACACCCTCCACGTTGACACAAACAAGTCTCCCTTATCGCACAACTCGAGGACAACCTTGCGTTCTGACGTCACCGGGGAATACTTTCATTCTTAGGCTAAAATTCAGGCCCCTAGCCAGGCGCCCCCCCTGGCAGTGCCAACAGCCCCCTCCGGCAGTGCCATCAGCCCGTCTCCGGCAGTGCCATCACCCTTGACATTAGGTAAAACTATTTTGTATAATTTGTTTGCAGTGAAGAAGTGAAAATGTAGGCAGCTCATAACTTTAAGGATAAATCCACAGAACATGAACAGCAGCTATTACATTCGCTCATCTTGTTTATGAGCAGAAGTCTAAGTAGCTGCAAATATTTAGTTTAGAAGATTATCTAGACTTTGTAAGTTCTTTCACAGGAGAGCTTCTTTCTCTGTACCTTCACTGTCCCTGTTGCGACCTCCCGTTTAGACAGAAATTTCTGACTTTGATATCATCATACAAATTCCCTTCTCATCTGCATCAAAGGTCAACAGCTCCCTAGTTTTGAGAACGTAAGGGAGTGTCAGTGCTTCGGCCGGGGGTGGAATGTACTGTAGGCACTGTGATTGAATATTGTGTATTTTTTGTATGATATAAATATCTGCATCATCTAAAGTAGTATGCAGTGTGTAAGGGATGATTTCAGTATCAGTCAATTAACACTTCAAGAGATGTTTTATAAGACGTAGGAGATATTTATAAATTTTGTTCACCAATGACCCCCCTCCCACACACACACATAATTTACCTTCATTTAATACTGTTCAATTTTTTAAAAAATAACCCATGAGCCCCCCTGATAACTCGTGAGCCCCCCCTGGAGATCAGTTCTAGCTACGGGCCTGGGCTAAATGCCTAAGTTGTTAGGTTAGGCTTGTTAAGTTTAGTTCTCTTAGCATAAATTATATATTTACAGCGTATTTATATTAAAAGAACCAAACCTAGCAGACCTAACCTAACAACGTAGGCATTTCTCCTCTGACGTCAAGGTTGTCCTCGCGTTGTGCGATATGGGAGACCGTTGACAAGCATGCCAGGGAAAAAATGAAATGGATCAATTAAGACATGTAGGGGAAACCAGGGCAAAATGTTCTCCTGGGGCAAAACGATCATGTTTAAAATTTATAGCAAAAAACTCTTGATGTTAGGGAAGTGATATTTTTCACTATTGTATATGGAGAATAGTAACTCTGAAAATAATTTCAAATATGTAGATGTTTATAAAGCATATAATCAGAGGGGGATTTATAAAATTTGGGCCCCTAGGCTATCCTTTGTTTTGGGCCTTACCGACATTATTATTATCTATTATTCGAGCACTGACGTGACCTCACGCGGTTTCCTTTGCAGTCTGCCATACAGACTTGCACTCCAGTTAAAATACAGCACTGAAAATAAGGTTGTCATGTAACAAGTTATTTAAAACTCCTTCCTTCTACTTTCTTTCATGAAGTAGGCATGTAAAAGGGCTCGACATGTTGGTTTATTTTGGTATAATCACAGAATTCAGAAATTTTAATAGTCGATTGTCCTTGTCACTTTTCCCCCTCCAGCAACTCATTTTTGTGCGCCCCCCCCCCTGGATTTGCGGCCTCTAGGATAACCTAGTGACAAATCCCCTCCTGCATATAATAGGGATACTTGCAAATGCTTTGACCTGTCTATTCAAGATGGCGTTCTGTTGTGACATTGTGTTTTCTGTGGTAATATCAATTGGGGCATAATGATCCCATCAAGGGATCTCTGATAGTGATAATGATAATCCAGAGTGCACTGATAACTTCCTACGTTCTGTTGATGGCGAAGGTTGGATTATGTGCCAGATGTCTAAACAATGGGCTCATGAACAATGTGCTGGAGTGGATGATGACGTTGAGTTCATTTGTGATCTCTCTAGATAATACGACTGTCAAGTCCAACGAAGTTAAATGTGAAAAATGCTATAACTGTTTCAATTTTTATTTCTAATTCTAAACTAATGTTTTACTGTTCTACTTTTTGACATGGCATTTATATTGTTGTAACATTATTGTACTCCCGAGGCAAAATGATTATTTGCATTATCTTATGTTTGCCTTTACTCAGTGTTGCATTTCAAATTTAACATTTCCAAACCAGTTCTCAATAATGGTTATAATGTTAACCAAAACATATGCGTAATCGTCATCATTGCATCGCGATGTTTATTCGAAATATACAATGTAGTTTAAAATATCTTAATTATTTTGCCCTGGTTTGCCCTACCAGTAGAAAATTTTGTAGGCAGTTTGAGGCAAAAATGTTTGCGAGGAGGGGGAAAAATGCTCGAGAACTCAACGGTGAAGTCTAGACATTCTGATCTGACCGGCTGGGTACACAGCCTCACTTAGTTCTTCCTTGTTTTTGCGTTTTTGTACAGCATTTTTGTCCAAATGTAAGAAAATTTATAGAAATGACGTAGCATAAGATAATCAAATTTGACAGGTGTCCACTAGGGATGGACGATATCGGAAATTAGGTATTGCGATTCATCGTCAAGAAAATATCGTCACAGACTACACGATACCATATTTTTTCCACGATTCGTATCGTGCCGGCAATACGTAGTTATCGTCTCATTTCCCGTGCTGAATTTCCCGTCACAAACAAAAGAGTATTTCATGTAATAACAACCAAGTTCGGTTCGTCACATTCGGATGGAAAAACGACATTGTAAGATTTGTACTTCGTACATAGGCTACGTCAGCAGAGCGAGAAGAGAATGGAAAGTTTGAGGCAATAATTAATTATTATGTAAATATATTGTACAAAAATTAATAATAATTACCTATATTGCAAAATCAAAGTAGCATTTGGTCATTTTCCATTACAACCAAAATAATTTGCCAAAAATGTTCTTTCCATTGTCACAATATTATTTTACATCAAGTTTGAAAAAATTTGTTCATTAGTGGCCTGCGCGGAAATCTGAAATTCCTCGTTCTGGCTAACTTTGTACGATAGACAGGGGCACTAAACACTATTAGACTTATCCAGAATTGAAGTCAATTGACCAGGGCTATATAAAATTTGGTTGGTTGAGAATCCTCATTTAAAAGTCTAGTTTTAGAAAATAATTGAATAATACGAGCTATATCACCAAAATTGAAACTTTCTACACCTTTCACGCCATTAGTTCATGTACGTTCTTTTTAAAAAATATTTTGTGTAAGTCAGACCTTCTCTTGATGCCCATATGATAATGGACATCTCCACTACGACATGAAATACGTTTTAAAAATTTTAGGGATAATGACACAAACATGGGATATGCAAAATATCTCGGCAATATTGCTATTGGATCTTGAGAAATAAGCCTTAAAACATTCTGTGGACATTCCTTACATTTTTACTCCATGATTCTGAGATTATTTCGCTATTGTCAGATCATCGACCATTGAACTGCTTCCATCCTGGACATATCGCTAACCCATAGACATAGAGGTATTATAGATAAGAAATGATCGTATTCTCAGGGAACTCTATTCATTTGAAACACTGCAACAGTTATAGCTAGCTGTTTTCTGTACTTCTATCTCGAGTCTTTGATAACAATGGAACAACCGACTTATCTGCATGTTATTGTTGTTTTAAACAATATCAAAGCCCCTGGTTTACGTCCTGCCATAAAAATACAGCTCAAAATGGTTTTATTTCAGGCAGCTCTTGCTTGAAAAATCTTTCAGTTACTTTCTCATGCCACTCTGTCTTCGAATAATTCCCAACGTCATATACTTCGACGTTTCAAAAGCCTTCGATAGAATTAACGATCATCTACTTTTTCGGGTGCAGTCCACGAGCGCACACTTTCATATGAAAGGTGCTACGAGCGCACAACATCAAATGCTGCGTTGCCACATCTATGATTGTGTAATGGCTAGGTTAGGTTAGCTTCGATTATGTCTTTGGGGTCTGCTGGTATCTTCACCCTTGTGCAGCGATACATTGCCCGTCTTAAGAGGCCAAATTCTTTATGAGATAGTGATGTTATTTAAATGGAATAGGGTGTTATGAATATAGCCATTCACATAATATGTGATACATAATATGTCAATTTATAAGGACCCAGCCGGGGTCCCTTGAAAGGCAATAACAGTTGACACAACGTGGCAACATCGCCATGGATTTTGTGCGCTCGTGGTATACATTTTGAACTACAAGCGCACGCAGCCTTTTGTTTGTGCGCTCCCGGCCTACGGCTACTTTTTCTTCATAAATTACTACCCACAATTAACATTCATGGCAAGATTATCTTTTTAGGTTCAAGACCCAGTGACGTGCGGTGACCTCGATACTTGGAATAGCAACTGATTTAGGAATATTTAAAGCATCATTTACTCCCCCTCCCCTCCCCTCAATCCCCCCCACATACAAACGCATCTGTACCCGAGACTGCACTTTATACATAGATAGGCTAATCGTGACTGGATCTACAGTTTAAAGTGCATGGGATCTGAACCACCATGTGCCTTCGCCGGATATCGAACCCATAACCCCTCACTTAACAAGGTGACGCCACCGGGAAGACCCGAAACTGCCTTGGGAATGAGCAACAGTTGCATTTATGAAGTTTGCACCAATAACTTCCTGCGGAGTGGTGAGAAAGTTCTCCATGTACAGTCACGGACACTGCCGGGTTGTAATGAATACATTAGCTTTCAATAGAATCGTTACAACCCGGCAGTGTCCGCGACTGTACAAGGGACGACTGGAAGAACTTCACCACAGAGAACGTTGAAAAGCATATGGTGGTGCAGTACTTCAATATATGGATTTGTATTGGACAAATTGTATCTTTCTTATCAAAGAATATAATTCATTACGCTGAAAATAGCTCCTTTTGTACAAAAATTGCATCTAAAACTAGTTATCTCATAAACTTATTATTAATTAACCCTTAACAAGGCGCACCTCTTTCACCACCTTAAGTAGGCACGTGGGGGTAAATTTGACCCCCAAATATAAAATATTATTTGTAATCTAGTATGCACCAAAAAATATTTTTATACGATTAAATTGACTATTTTCAAGAATTTAAAGTAGTTTTTGAATATAGAAAAGAGGTGAAATTTATTTTAAAAAAATAATATCGACAGACATTGCATTTTCAACATTTCAAAACCCTTTCTTGCAATAGTTAAATCAAATGATAATAATAAGGAAAGTGTGGAATAAACAATACCAAAATACCTTTTTTGTAGGGTATACACTTCAAATATTTGCGTAAATTTAGCAATATCCATTTTTTTTAAAAAAATACAAATATATATTTTTAAAACGTTTTCCCATGAAAAACATTGAAGTTCCAATACATATCAATTTTCAAAATCTCAACTGTTTTACACATCTAACTAAACGGGACCATTGTATTATCTTTTTTTTATAATATATTATGTCAAGTAAACTTGTCTTGTTTTAAAAACTTCATCTTCATCGGCAAATTTGGCATTTCTTTCCCTTACAGAATATCCTCGTATAATTTCTACGTACGTATTGGTATTTTCCACAATGATTCTCACAGTAGCGTCATCTATGAAAAGTGAAAATCTTCGATAGCAGATTTGACATCTTTTGCAGTTGCAAGTGATCCAGGAAGACGTAAAACAATGTTTATACTTCTTTTGTGAACATTTCAAACATGAGCAGGGAGCTTCTTTCTATCGAGTTACTTTGTCTTTTCCCAGGAAATAAGTTTCATCTTCATCCGGGATATCATTCTCATCATCATGATTTCTCTTAGAATTAGTATAATGTTCTCACTCACGTCAGTAACATGATATTCGACATCATTATCTGATTTGGAGTCAATTATTCATCTTGAAACACTTCAGATGAACTAGGTTCGAAATGTCCTCCAACAGCCACCGTATACGTCCCTGCTGTCTTTCATACTATGAGCATTTGAACGATTTCTTAGAAAAATTAGACATTCACTTTGAAACACGGTCACACAACACAGTAAAAACTGTTTCGCACAGTAAGCGAAAGTTCTAAAAAAATGAACAACAAAAAATCACATACGTAACTAGGCGCGTGGGGGTAAATTTGACCCCCATCAACTTTGGAACAGTTTCACCTTGCTACAATTACACTCACAAGGAAGGAAATGACATCGGCAGTTGAATCAGACTGTTTTAGGAAGGTATTAGATAAGCTAGCACCGGGGGCAAGCAGCAAGTGTCTGGATGTTAAGAAATACCTACCTGGTGGTGAAATTTACCCCCGCGCGCCTAGTTAAGGGTTAATAATTATACACCTCAACCCTTTCCTCAGAATGGTTGTAGAATTCACGAGTCGCAGGCATCGTTGTACGATAGGTTACTGGGAAGTAATTCGACCGTCTGCTTAGCGCAAAAAAGAAAGAAAGAAAGAAGAAGATGAAGAAAAAACAAGTGCTGGAGTTATTTGTGGTACCCGTGAGAAATATTTTTCGGAATAAGGGGGGTTCGAACCAGGTGTCTCAGAAGTAATGATAATAATAATAATAATAAAAATATCAATGCTTAAATTAAAATACATAAATAAATTTTAATTAAGATAGGTAAATGAAATATTGCATTTTTATTATTAAATGAATACGTAAAAGGAATATAGATATAACAGCCCGCCTTTATTTTCTAGCTTGCCTGTACTTAAGATCGCCAAAATTTGTATAATAAGAAGGAACCTAATGTCAAAAAGATTTAGAATTGAATATTTATTGAATAAGGAAAAGAGTGTTAGATTCAGTTGACAAAAAGTACAGTTCCTGATTAATATTTTATGCATATTATCATAAGTAATAATAATAATAACCCGTGGCTCGTCAGCGCTTGAAGAGCCTTGGCCTATCTCACGACTGCCAGTCTCCCTCCCACAATCCTACCTAGAGGTGTGGAGTTCTTCAACCAGTAATGGGGTGATGTGGGGTCAGCACGTCGACCCCTCAGCCGTTATAGGAGATTTCACAGACCGGATTACGCTATACTCACTCGTGGCTCCCAATTTCCTCACGATGGTGGGTTGCCACCGGTCCTATTCACAGAGAACCCAGAGACTGAACCCAGGTGGACTCGAACCCATGGCGTCCCGCAGTCGGAGCCCAAAGCACAGCGCCTTAGACTGCATTGCCACGGAGGACTGATGCGGAGGAGGACTACTCGTATCATAAGTAGTAGTGTGCGTAAATCTACTTTCGCACTGCACTGTCTTTCAAAGCAGTATGATCCCAATATAATTATCCTTGCATTCCAAGTCCAGAGGAAATAGTAGAACAGACGCTAAACAAGAGCATTTTCATTATTTTGTTTTTGTACTTGGTAAGTCTTTCGGGGAGGGGGGGTGTCGACAACCCCTGAACCCCCTAAACACGTCCTTGGTACCCATGGATTAATAGAGCACACTCCGATTGCATTATAGAGTCTTCAAAAAGCGTAAAGACAAGTGCTCACGCAAATAATTTCTAGTTCGAATTGTGGCGTTGCAGATTTTTTTTTTACACAGAAGCGACACTATCTGTTGAATTTCTGTGATTATACAAAACCACCAAGATCACCTCCGCATTGCGGGACTGGCCACTGACGCCTTTGATTGGAGCCCACCCAACGTTTTCAAAAGTTGGAACTGGGAGTCACTGGCACAAAGAACTATCAGCGTCGTATGTTGATGTCATGAAGTGTTTATTTACAAACAATGGTTTTGATTCCGCCCGTGCCCCTTTTATTTCGTTTCCCCTGAATACCTACCATCCAACCGCTCGACACAAACTCCATAATTAGCAAAATTCTCAGCATGGACACATAACGCTTCTTCCGTTTCCTGTCGGGTGACCGCACCCACTAAGGGAATGTCTCCTGCAACGTTGCCAGGTTTCGTTCCTTCAGGCTGGGTTCCGAGCCCGGGACCATGCCGGGCCTCCGTGGCCGAGTGCTTAGCACGCCGCACTATGATGCCAGGAGTCTCGGGTTGGAATCCAGGCCAGGGCATGGGTGTTCTTCAGTTTCATCTCATCATCATCTTCGCGATTAGCCAAAAGTGGGAGAAAAGAGAAGTAAAATAACCCAAATCATCAACAACGAGAGCCCGGGACCATGTGGTGGTATCCACCGATGTCGATGTGAAAACGTATCGATTGATTTGGTTTATTTTACTTTGCCTTTCTGCCCCTTTTGGCTAATTACGAAGATAAGATGAGTGATGATGTGATGATGTGATGAAGTTGATGAAGGGACGCTCACAATGGACGGACACCCATGCCCAGTCCGGGAATCAAGCCCTGTGAACGTGTATACGCCCAACACACACTCACTCACAGACATACATAAAACATGCACATAAATGCATGAAGTCCTACAATCATCTTCTTGATTTGCTCTGAAACATTTAAACAAGTAATTCTATTTTAGCAAGAATAGCAACTTGAAGGGCACACAAAAATTTTAAGAAAGCATAGGTTGCAATATTATGTGATAATTATGGAATGACAATAATAATATGAGCGTGAAGGAAATTGATAAGGATGGTTCGAGAGTAGAACTCGTCTTTTTTCTTTAGAGTATCAGTTCATCAATTTCATATAATTATTAGTTATTACTCATCCTCGTCGTTGCGATTTAGACCAAAGCGGCTGAAAAGCGACGCAAAATAACAAAAAACTAGAAAATAATACATTTTCTAGGGTTTGTATCCTCATAATGAGGCCTAGAAAGAAACTTCTTGAAGATACTCTCTATATGCTGTGAAAGCGTGTGTATTGACTCAATATTTGCTTATGCTATATATTGTGAGACTCGAGACGAGACCGAGACTGTATCAAGTTTTACATTCCGATAGCATCTCCCTATCCATCACTTGATTTGACCCCCTCCCCCCCCCCTCCGCAACTTTTCTAACGTACTCGGACATATAGTTGTACATTTTGAAAATATTACATTAACTAACACATTTCTGTTTTTTCAAATTAACTAGATTAAATTAAAGTTTACCCGAAACCAGCCTTTTGTGTATAATTGAAGGGCTCGGGGGTAAAACATGGTAAGTGCCATTTTGGTCATTGTTAAATTTTTTAAGCAGAAAGGTTATCAGATAAATTGTTTTCGTGTTGTGTTTACCAATTTCAGAAGGGTTTAATAAGTACAATTACACGCGAAAATAGAAACATGGCTCTTTTTACTTCTTAACTCAAGTTAGGCTACCATGTTTAACCCCTAGCCCTTCCATTGTAAAAAAACATTTTTATATTGAAAATGTGTTTCGGAAATCAGAAGAACATGCGTTTCAGAAACCCTATAGCATCCGCGAGTGGTATATTGTGAGAAGAATGTGATATTTTGAAAGGGAATATGAACAACGCGCGATTTCTGTCATCTGTAAGACGAGAGAGAGTTTTTGAAAATACGTTGGACAGGTAATCCGGTATTTTGTAACATCCGATCGATCAGCTCGGTAGGGCGGGAATTCACAACCAAGAATATTTTCAAATTTTTATAATTTTTTTGTGAAGAAGAAGGAAAGAAAGAAAGCAACAAGATGGATTGATTTAAATCAGGTGATTTTTTAATAAAAAAATCAGATTTAAATCACTTTAAATAAATAATTTGTAGAGTAATGTAGACTCTAAGATAGGAAAATAAAGTAAATAAAATCTATGTACTGATGGTGACGAAAAGAAATGTAAACACATTTCTCTTGATTTAAAATTCAATATTTTTTATAGGCAAAAGTAGCAAACATTTTGTGTAGAAAAAGATACAAACTACTAATCATGTAAAAAAATAAATAGTGTCATTATCACTAAACTGTAAATAATCATGGCAGCTGATATTTTTCAAACTATCATTAAAAAAATCTCCAAAATTCAGCTACAAATACTATTAAAAATATTTAAGTTTATATTTTAAGTTACAATTATAGAGTACACGTACATCCAGAATGTTTTATTTTCATTAGAAGAAAAGTTACTGAAATTATTATAGTTCCATTAACACACTCAACAAACATTTCCATAGTAAGTTCATGTATACAGTATCAGAAATAGAAAAATGTATATTTACATATAATTTTTCTTTGCTTTAATCAAACTGTTCAAACATTTTACAGGGCCGCTTACTAGAAAAAGCCTTTCTTATATATGGTTCCAAAAATCAAACAAGCAATTTTAAGCGTGTTTTTTTAAAAAAAAGTATATTAAAAAAATCCGATTTAAATCAAACAAATCAACAAAAATGATTATTTTAAATAAAAATCGATATTCATCCACCCTGCAAAGCAATGAACAGCTACAATTCTGTCCTGGGCTGGGAATCTACAAGCTATTGATAATTCCCTTAGAATGTACGTAGTATATTCTATTTCGTTTGTGTATTTCCAATCAGCGCACATGCCTTCGTATTTTTACGTTGCTTTCTTTCTCATATACGTTAATCGCGCCAATGAAGATGAATTATGATGAAGGGACAAATACAAAGTAACCCTCATGTCCAGGTCGAAACTCGATCGGAAGTCAATGTATTCATTACAACCCAGCAGTGTCCGTGACTGTACAGTCATGGAAAAAAGTTATTCCCCATAAGGCTTTAATAGGAGCAAGTAATGCAGGAGGGTAGGCAACACATATTGCACCCTTCGATGATCGGGTGATTTTGCCTGTCTTAACACCGAGAAATGTGTTCCACGCGAAGGTCAACATGACAGGAAAGCAAAGAGGGTCACGTGACTATTGGTTACGTGGAGTGTTGTGCTTCTCCACGTCCCCAGTTCTTGATCCACATTGCAGAAAAAGTAGAGCTGCATGCAATATATGAAAATAGGTTGTTTTCAACTACACGCTTAATTATGATTTTCCCAATTGTAAATCTATCAGACGTGTCTCCCGATTTAGTCGGGACAGTCTTTTACTTTGAATTCCTGTTTGTCATAGGCGTAACTTGACGGGAGCAGAAAGGGCATTTGTAACCCCCCCCCAAAAAAAATCAGGTTTCTTAAAGCTGCTAAAACAGGAATTAAATACTATGATTTGACGCATCCAAAAAAAGAATTATATTGAAAGATTTTTCCCAAATACGTAGATAGCAATTTAATACTTTGAAAGTGTCTCAGATTTGTTTATTGTCACAACTTAGTGTGGCACAGGTCTACTACAAAAGTGGAATTTCGTAACAGAAATATGAATCCACTCCTTTTATTTCGTAGCCGATTTCATTTTGAAACTGAAATTAAGAATATTAGTTAACAATGTCATTGGTAAACAATAAAAAAATGTGTTAGACCCAATTCTTTAATACTTTATCATAATCTTTATCGCAAGTTTAAATTTTGTTGTAAGTCCACTTTATGCAAAAAAGAAAGGTAAAGTTCTCACCTGTGCTTGGCGCTACGGCATGAAGGCGTATAGGGGGTGTGGGGGTAACGCCCCACACTTTCTTGATTCGTTCGTGAGTGGGGGTGATGTGATCAGCATCACGCCGCCCCACACTTTCTTTATTCGTTCGTGAGTGGGGGTGATGTGATCAGTATCACGCCCCTGACCGCCTTTACCCCCAGGGTTTCCCCCAGGTACCCATGTCATTCGACGCTGGGTGGGCGCTGGGGCCGCTTCCAACGTTAGAAAAGTTCCCGGACTTGAACCGGCCGGGAATCGAACCCGGGGCCTATAGCATGGTAGTCAGACGCGTTACCGACTGAGTCACCGGCACAGATAGACTAATCTGAAGTGCATACAGTTTAAAGTGGGATCCGAACCACTATGTGCGATGACCTGGTATCGTACCCCAGACCCCTTGATTACAAGGCCTTACCACTACGCCATCAGTGAGGCGCACACAATCTTTGTATTTCGACCTTTTTAAACCTATATGTATCATATAAGAGGTTGTTTAACGTTGCTATGCCTCTATGGATTATATTTAGCCAGTATTCGAGCACATAGCGTCAGGTTTCATAGAATATAAGCTTCTCTTCCATGTTTTTATGGTTTAAGGGATCCCGGGTTCGATACTCGGTGGAGGAACATAGTGGTTCGGATCCCCCTTTAAACTATAGGTCCATTCACGATTAGCCTAACAGGACATAAAGTGGACTTAAGACACCAATCAACCAACCAACACAATCCCGTTATTGTCCAGATTATCGAATCCAGAACCTTCGTCGCAAATAACATAAGCAGGAAGACAACGTGAAATAACCGAACAGAAACAGAACCTAAAACCTACATCGGATAGATTGAATTAAGTCGACGATACAGCACGGGTTCTGAAATGAAAAAGAATACGAAAGTTGAAGGACCTCTATACGCACCCACTTTTCCTCCACTCAATGGGGAAGATATCCTTCTAGCTGAGAAGCCTTTACGTAGGAGTGCCCTGAGGGAACTTCAAGGCCACGACGATAAAGTGTTCTACGTGCAATGACGGGACCAAAACATACGTCAGATAGCTGTGTTCCTCCTTATTTCGTACGCCATTGATAACTGGAACACGTGACCTCGTCTTTGGTAGAGCAGAAGCCTGCTTGCTTGCCACCACCCTTTAGTTCAGTGACCTTCGCCCGTAGTCAGCAAGAGTGAATGACTCACCATATACTTGTTGTCTGTGAGGCTACACAAGAATAGATATTTCGTTAGTGGCTGTAAGTATTGTTTCATCTGCAGTTATATCAGTACATTTCAATAGTTTCCTTCCTAATGGTTACGTTAGTGATAAACATGTAAATTAGTTCTCGAGAGTGAACGTTTTATCTATTTGAACGGGGGATTTTTATACAGCCTGCATGTATTATTTTTTCCTGAAACAAGAAGAAATTCGAAGACGCAAAAAGAGTTTTATAAGAGTAGTTAACAAAGGGAAAAAAGAAGAAGAAAACGAAAATATAAATGCTGCAATAAATTATGGTAGAGATCGAGTGAATAAAATTTTGTCATGGAGCCTCCTCGATGGCGTAGTGATAACGTCGTCGCCTTGTAATCAGTGGATCCCGGGTTTGATACACGGTGGATGCACATAGTGGTTAGTATCCCACTTTAAACTGAAGGTCGAGTCCAGATTAGCATATCTGTGCACCAAACCAAAACTAAGAAAGAAATTGTCGCAGTGTAAGAAAATGTCATGTTCAACCAGATACGAAACAAAAGGGAATAATATATTGCAGGTTGGAGTTCACATCTGTAGCATCTAACCAGCACAATTATGAATCGCAACATATCGTATCAGATCCATTTTTATTATACATGTATGATAATATAAGAGAAGTAGAGGAAAGAGAAAACCAAGCGAAACACGGACGCCTTCTCCAGAATTTCAAATCTCGTTACATAAGGTTCTGGGTTGGAGTCCCGAACAGGCATGACTTTCTTGTTCTTGCCCTTTTATCTGCTTCATTTCATCATAATTCATCGTTATGGTTTACCTGCAGGGGAAGAATAATGACAATAATTGCCAATACAAAGCCAATGACAAACAGAACAACTCGATTACGGAGGTGCCAAGAAGAAACGAGACTTGACAGTTTCTCCGTCTCTCGGTTTGTCGAATTGAAAATTGCTCTCCCGTTCTCGGTCTCGATTAGTTAAATATAGAAATCGAAAATGTATGTGAATGAATATACATGTATTTCATATATTCCGGTTTTGTAGGAGATTTCGTGAGAGATGAAATAAGTACTCTTCCATCGTATTTATTAGGGCCTCCCCGATGGCGCAGTGGTAACGTCGTCGCCTTGTAATCAAGGGGTCCCAGGTTCGATACCTGGTCGAGGCACAAGTGGTTCGGATCCCACTTGAAACTGTAGGTCCAGTCCCGATTAGCCTTGCTGTGCATAAAGCGGACTTAAAAAACACCAACTCAAAAACCATCGTATTTATTTTTATAATTTTTATTCCCTGTTCGATGATCGCGACGATAAGGACGAGTGACCATTACATGAAATTGATGACGAAATAGTTTGGCGACGATATCGAATGTCAATCACTTAATGAGCTTGACCACCGAGCCTGCTTAATGTTGTTTCTGTCAGGTAATTCGTAATGATATCCCACATTCACTATCATTTGCTTCATAACTTATCTTATTGTTGTGATTAACCTGAATTCAAAGAATAAGTTGAAAGGCAAAAATGCAAGATTGAATGTCTCTGATGTTACTTCGTGCCGAATAATATGACGTGGTATTATGATATGAATTTATTAATCATATAATATGCCTATTCATTCCATTGATTGATCCCAATTGAGCACACAAAATATGGTATAATGTCCACTCCATGGAGGAGGGTTAGCACAGCGCGCTACGATGCCATGGGTCCCTGGTTAGAATCTCGACTTGGGCGTGGGTGTCCTTGGTAAGTGTCCCTTCATCAGTTTCATCATAGCATCACTCATCTTCATCGTCGCTATTTGCCAAAAGTGAAAGAATAGCAAATCTAAATAACAAACATCCAATCAAATCGAACATCTCTACCGATTTAATTCTATACGGTACCGAATTCCCACTTTATTACTGCATCTTAAGTCATTTTACAGCATCTCAATTGTTTTCCGATTCGAAAATATTTGGAATGTTGTTTTGTGCAGTTGATTGTGCATTGTTTCGTTGTTTGGATTGTTTAATTAACGTCGCATTAATTAGTTTTAGACCAATCGTGACAGGGGAAAGCAAGAGCACAAAGGAAGCGAAAAAGACAAGGAAGAGACCACGGCTTTCTTTAAAGATAGCATCCCGTGAATGCAACTCAAGTGACTGCAGAATATTATGAATAAAATTTATTTCGCTTTTTCCTTTTATTTCTGTTTCAGTTATTTTACTTCGCTTTTCTTCTACCACTCGCGTTACTTGTGTCGGTGAGGAAGAATTATAAACTCGTGAAATGGACGATGGTACAAAAAAATATATGCCTCTCCCACGGTTCGAAACTGTCAGTACAAAATATTGTCTTATTTTTAAAATTTACGGTCAAATATGGTTTGTCACGTAGCAATTTTCGCTTATCTCTTTCTCAAGGGGTTCCATTGCCTCTCTGATGTAGTGGTAACATCTTCGCCATGTAATGAAAGGCTTCCGAATTCAATACCAAATAGAGAGGCATTTGGTTCGGATCTCATTTTAATCTGTAGGTCCAGTGCATGAACTGGACTTAAACAATTAACGTGTGGCATGTGGTCTGTGATGAGAACCATAATTTCAGCGAACCTTCTTGACAATGACTCTAATATCACTTGAAAGAATAGTATTTCCTTACGAGTAGCTCTTGTCAAGAAACCAGTTCCTGAAATTTTCTTCTGGAGGCATCGTAGCACCCAGCTGTTTGTTGTGGCTGGGGCACGAGTCATGTGACTCATGCTATCAAAGCTCAATCCTTCCCGAGAACTCAGAATCACCAGGCAAACTTAAGCGAATATCTTGTTATTTGGGTTGCATAAAAAACAGGCTTTAAGACGTTACGAAATTCTACGTCCCGTGGCACAGGTATTTTTTTCTAAGACTGTACACTAGGCCGGTCGTATGTCTGCGAATGCACTTCATCCTGTACGTAGTCACCGGAAATGCAAATTGGACACCTACATCCTGGAATACTCGCTTCCCTGCAAGGCATGATGCGTATTGCCTAACTTTGCAACGGTGTTGGAAGTCGCCATTAAAAATGTGCTATTAAAATCCTCTTATCGCCACTAAAAATAGCTGAATTCTCCACTTCAATAACCTTATTTTTCTCAGTCATTATGCTTTTCCTTGCTCTGCAGCATAACATAATCGTAGTCTCATCAGTATTCTGAAATTACTTTTTAAAACGTAACTGAGTTACTACAGTAGAACCTCGTTAATCAGGACTAATGGTGGGATAAGTTGACCGGTTTAACGAAAGTACTGATTAACTGAAGTAACCTAAAAGAACAGTAGAAAGTGCATTAAAAGTCCGTTTGTAGCAACAAAACACGTTTATTATGATGTATTTAAAGAGCATAGGCCTAAATACACTATACAGTACAGTACAAAGCCCGCGGGAAACAGAATTTCATTAGTGGTTGACTTCCTTTTCTTTGACAAGTTCTCTTGTTGACTTCTAGACACATTTAAAACCTTGCATTCTTTTTTTGCCTTTTGCCTGTCCGGATTAAGCGAAGTCCGGCTTATCGGGGTCCGGATTAACGAGGTTACAGTAGTATTACAGTTATTTGTTAAAAAAGTAACTGAGTTACAGTGATTCTTACTAAGAAAGTAACTCAGTTACAGTTACTGGAACTTGAAAGTAACTGTTACTTTTTACAGTTACTTTCTGCTCGATATTTTCTTGCAAACAAGTTACATATAATCAATGTATATTAAATGTAATTAAATGTGTTTTATTTATGTTTGTGGTTCATAATATGTCTTCATATGCTTATATTATTACAAGAAAATAAAAAGAAAGGATGGAAAAGAGTCAATTTTTCTTGATTAATTTTAATTCGAAAAATCGTTCCTATGCCCCATGGCACTTTGTATTTGGTGGCATCAATTTCACTTGCACCTGTTTCTTCCTTTTCCATTCCAAGCTCAACAAGTATCCCTCGACAACAGGGCGCGAAATTTCCGGTCGCCAGGTCGCCAATGGCGACCAAAAGTTTGGGGCTGGCGACTAAAATTTCGTTGTTTCAAATATGTGTCAAACACGCCCGAACATCTCAATCCAACGTTCGTACATGGTTTTGGAAAGCGAGCCGATTGAAAACCCCGCGTCCACTCAATGCCGACACCATCTAATCGGCACAACAGTTCTCCAACTGTTGGGATGCTACCACTTTGGATGCACATGCAACCAAACCCAACCCATTTTCCCTGCTTTTCTTTTCCTCCACTCGGACTTGAGGTGGGGAGGGGAGGGGTAGAGTGGAGCAGACCGTGGCCCAACTGAGACTCCTTGCTTGTGCACGGTAAAACCCTGTTTTCACAGTTGTGAACTGCTCTCGCGCGTGCCAGTGTCCAGTCTTTGTTGACAAAAGAATGCGATAAATGCACTCGTGAAGGTTGGTTGACGTGGTAGTAAATTCGTTCTGTTTACCTATTTTTTTTTTTTTGGTTCGGTGGTAGTTGCCTGTGAGTGAAGTGGTTCCAGAGAAATACATACATCAGCCTTCTGATTGATGGATGTGTATGTTCGATACGTGGATGCAAATGATTGGTCACATCAAGGAGGACATTTTAGGAGTAATAGAGCTTCCAAACTCTACTTCTGTTGACTACTTCACAGCCATAACTGATTATTTAGATAAAGCAATAGGTTCAAATAAATACAGAAACAAGTGTTACATTGTAGGGTTGGGTACTGCAGCAAATATTGTCGGGTACAAATCAGGATAGGCTGTGCAAATTAAAGCTATTTGTAATAAAATGATAAGTACTCACTGCCTTGCACACCGTTTGCAGTTAGCTGTGCTGGATGCGTGTGGTGAAGTTGAATATCTTAGAGCATTTGATTCTGTGATTAGGAATATTTTTCAGTGTTATCATGGCTCTTCTAAAAGACTTCACCTCTTGAGAGAAACGGCAGAAGTTATAGAAGAAATTCTAAAACTGAGTGATATCCACACTATTAGGTGGCTAGCCAGCAAGAAGTGCTATAAGAGCTCTCTTGCAATCATGAAAGCTTGAATAGGTGGCCCATGGAAAATACAATGATGGCGCTAAAGCTAAGGGTTTGCTGAAAAGTTTGAAGCAATTTAAATTTGTTAAGCTTCTGTACTTCCTTTTGGATTTCTACAGGAAATTGAACCCTTTAAGCGTGGCACTATAAAATAAGAATCTTTTGATTGCATCTCTGAAAATAAGAATTGAACACTGGATGACCTACAATCTAATGTTGGACCAAGCGAACAAGATTTCTTGGACCATGTATCCATTTCAGGGAAGATCAGGGATGTGCAGCTCACAAACATTCAAAATGGAGAGCAAGAGTTTCAGACTGTTAGAGGAAACTTAATTAACAATGCGAAGGTGTACATCACAGAAAGATTGCAATCTATATCAACAGATGTAATTGCATCTCTGCATGTTTTCGACACTTTGGGTCCGCTTCCCTAAGAAAATATTCTTCAGTTTGGGATAAAAGAATTAAAGAAGCTCTACATGTACTTGAACCCGAGCCTTCATAATGAGAAAATGGATGTTCTGTTAGCAGAGTGGACAGAATACAAACTTTTGTTTCCTTCTCTGACTTCGAATCAGATGCTGGAGAAAATTCACAGTGAGGAGTGTTCAACAAGATTCCCCAATTTGCTCTAGATTTTGACATTTTGTACTGTTCTACCAGTGAGCACAGTTTCATGTGAGAGAGGTTTCAGCTGTCACAACAGACTGAAGACTACTTAATTACAGGAACTCTCTGAAGATTGAGACACTGGATGATTTGCTCCGAGTTTCTGTAAATGGACCCCTCCCCCCATGTCAGAGTTTGACCCAGCAGCTGCGATTGATAAGTGGTACTTCAGTGCAGAACGACAGCGCTACACAAACATTAATTCTTTTTAATACTTGCTCATATTTTTATTACTTATCAATATAAAATAGTGGCGACCAAAGATTTTAGTTTGGCGACTGACTTCAAACTTGAAATTTCATGCCCTGCTCGACAATCACTATTTTACAAGCTGTATTACCACATGAATGCACCAATGCACCCAAAACACTGATGTCTTCGCGCGTAATTGGAAATGACGAATTGAAATAAAGCTTGGATGTTCTAAATTTAGCAGGTAAGGAAATTTAACTTTCATCTTAGCATCCATAGAAGACACACGTCACTTCTAATGCTAAAAACTAACTGTGTTTTACAATTGCAGTTTACTTTTAAAAGTACCTAGGTACAGTTATAATTTCTCAAAAAGTAACTTTTACTTGTATACTACTTCGAAACATATATAAACACACACACACTGTCTTGAATATTTTCTTCGATTCTGTTCATCATTCTGTTACACCTTGCAGCTTACAGGGTGTATCATAAGTAATAGCGCAAACTGACAGGAAAGTACACGATAATAGAAGCAAAAAAGTCTCTGTAAACATGGGTCCGCAAACGAGCCGTTTTCGAGATAATTGCGAATGTGTGGTTACAAGCCTCCCACTGATCTCATTGTTTGTAAACGTCGTCCTGTTGGTAAAATGCTAATAATGTGTGCGAATGTGTGGTTAGAAGCCGTCACTGATTGCATTTTATAAACTCAGAGTGCTTTACTCCTTGCGCGTTGCGAGGTTTGCTCTTTGTTTACAAAACAGAACATTTCCGAGAGGTGGCGTTGTATTCAAACAGGATGGATACAATCAGTACAGAGAATTGTACATGCTTGTGACCAATTCCGTAATGAACCGGGGGTGTTCGAAAGAATTCGAAACTCAATCCGGAATCGCTTACAGTAGTGCATCCAGATGCAAGGACGACGCTTTGAACACCTCCTTTAGCAGGTACGAGTGTACAGGAATTGTAACATGTAACATACTTAACGTTTGTTAAAGTAAGTAGGATGTTCAATAAAAGCAATGAGATCTCCAATGACTTTTCTTACTGTATTATTAGCTTTTTACTAACTAGGACGACGTTTACACACAATGAAGTCGGTGGCGGCTTGTAACCACACATTCGCAATTATCTCGTTTGCGGACCCATGTTTACTGAGACTTTTTTTGCTTCTGTTATCGTGTACTTTCAACTGTGCCAGTTTGCGCTATTACTTATGATACACCCTGTATAATCTTCAAATCATTAAGGAATATTAATTGCTTCCTCTGGAACATTAACTCATACATTTAACTACTCTTATTTCATTCAGGTTTCTATATCAACTGTGTTGAAGTTGCATGCTATCTTGCTCCACTCATTCAACATAGGAAGTAACGTATGCATGTAGAGATTTATCCCATTTCTTTATGCATGCTCAAGCCTCTTTCTGTTTGGATATGAATACGCACGTTCAGCGAGCACACTGTGGCAAATAACAGACCCAGCGAGAAAGAACTACTAGAGTGGCTGAAGTACTTTCCCGCCTGAAGCAAATTGAGCAACTTGTAACTTCTTTCGGCAATGCTATTGGCGGGAAGGAAGCACAAGCACGTGATCTGTTCACGTTGGTCGCTATCGCTGGCAGAAATATTGTAGTAAGACGAAACTTAGCGTTCCATTTACCTACCCTGTACTTAATAATATTCCAATTACGAACAGCAACCTCATAGGTCCTAGCAGAACTAGAGGAATTTTCTGCGCACTCCTTACGCAGGATCCTCTCCCTGTAGCCCGCCAGGCAATACGATGCGTTTTCGGAATATTTCGTGAATTCATTTTTTTTTCTAATGAGACATTTCAAGAAAAGTTTGCTTACACCTCTATTAACGGTCTAAACCCCGAAGGTCCAGAGAGAATCTCTTCTCGTCGAGGGATCATGACTCTAGGAGGGTCTGGCGTGTCCTGTTCTCATGTGTATCTCTCCATTATCTAAAACCAACTCCTCCCCCCCCCCTTCGCAGTCTCAAATTTTCCATTGTAAGGGCTCTTTTTGACCCGGGTTCGATTGTTGGGGGGGGGGTGATCTAAGGTCGAAATTTTTCTGGCCTTGCACCACATAATGAGGCTACGGGGCTCGCCCAGCCTCAAGTCAATGGGTACCTGGGGGGGGGGGGGTAAATGTGGCCGGAGCGTGGTGCTGATCACATCACCTAAAATGGTCGAGATCGAGAATGTGTGGGGCCCTACCCCCCATATCCCCTAAATGTGCCTTCATGGCACGGCGCTATATGCACGGGGAACTAACTTTACCTTTCTTTACCTTTATCTAAAGGCTCTTTTTGTTCAAAGTAAATTTCCTTCTGGGTAACATTGATCAACACATAATCACTAACATTCATACGCATATAAAACGTATATTTTAATTAATATGCCTAATTGTTGGCCAGATAATGATTAAATACAATGAACGAGTAACGATCAATCCCCTTTACAAGGGGTGAACGCTTTTTTTAATTAACGAAGTATTCTAACATTATTTTTGGACTATCTTCGTGAGGTAAAAGAGGGTTAAGGCGGTGCTGAAAATGTGGGAATGTATTTTGTGTAGGCACCACTCCCCCATTTGTTATCTCATCTAATTAATTTTCAACATCCATATTAACAACCCAGAATCTCCAACATTGTCTTTCTCAAGACTTCTCCACTTGGACAGTGTTTCCTAAGGCATGGGTTCTTCATGTGGGTCTCGTGAAGCCAGGCGCGAATAGGGGCGATCGGTCCCCCCAGCTGCCAGGTTTTTCAATACTATTATTCCTAATATTTTTCAAGACTCGGTTGTTCTATGTTTTTATCGTCGAGCTTAACACTACTTTATAGGCTGATCAGAACTGGCGCTACAGTTTGAATTTGGATCCGAACCACTCTTCAAAACTCCTCAAAAGGGGATCGTACCCGAGACCACTGCAGAGAATGGGTTTTTGTTTGCTTGTTTATTCGCTTTACTTAGTTTACCACGAAATTGGAGGATTATGATAATAACGACATACAATAATAACCATCTCTTCCAGCCCTCGACTCCTGTTTTTGCAAAAAGAAAAAAAACGAAAACGGTAGAACATAGTTGTTTCCTGCTAACAGAACCATAGCATTATTGTTTATATAATGTAGGTTAGAATTGATTCTCGGAAAGGTGAGTTGCCCGACTGAAATTTACTCCTCCCAACTGTATCTTCTGGATCCGCCACTGCTTGGAGCTCCAAGGTTCTTCGAACGGCTGTCCTATAACAAAGACTGGATTTCTAATTGTATATGTCTTCTTTCACTCTTGATGATCGTTGCTACCCTTGATTTCATTTAATTCCCTTTTCGGATTCCTAATTTTCTGTAAACCTACTGGCTCGGTTGCCTGATTGTTGACCTCCTTGGCGGAGTAGTTAGCACAACGCCCCGCAATGCCACAGGTCCCGGGTTCGAATCCTGGCTTGGACATGGATGTTTGTGATTATCTGTCCTGAAATAACTTTTTGGATTTGAATTTAAAATTTGGCGTGCGTCAGCACTTAGGATATTTTGCACCCGTCACATTATACAGGGTCCAGCCCCTTATCGTAACTAAAATAACATAATTGTTGTGTCGTGTAACTAAAGTATTAAAATCTTCTGATCGGTTAAAAACTGAGGCTGTAAAGGGGCACTCAGCACACATAAAGACAAAAGACAGGACAACACACAGAATTATACTGGCCATAGGGCCAGTCGCCAGAGCCTCGTTAGTCTGAAATGCAGTCCAGGATACTACGTGGCAGTGAGGTTGGCAATTGGGTGTACTACGTGGAAGGTCACCCCTTACACCCCTCCTGAAAGAACTGAAATAGAGATTTGAGTAAACTGATATGAGTGAATGAAGTGTGATGAGGGAAGCTGCCGCTTTTATATATAAAAAGAAAAAAAAGTTAGCACAGCGCCTGCGACGCCAGGTGTCCCGGGTTCGAATCCCGGGTATGTCATGGATATTTGTGTTTGTTCTAATGAGAAAAATCGAGAAAAGCCGATAAATGTAAAATTTGAGAAAAAAGACTACCGCTTAGGGGTATTCCTTTTCTAAAAAGGAAAACCACGTTATTTGGTCCTTTTTCGATGTCGCCACCGTAGTTCCAGGGTTCGAATCCTGGCCTGGGCATGGGTATTCTTTGCGAATGTCGTCATCAATATCATAGAATCATCATTCATACAGAGTGGATTTGAAAATTTTCCAGTTGGCTGTGCACATAGTCCCCCAAGAGCCAGAGGTGGCGAATCCTCCATCCTTCCTTCGCATACCACCCTGTCTGTGTGTGAGTATTAAATGCTCAAAAAATGGTTGCATAGTGTGATATTTACAGAAGGGAATGATGTTGCCAGGAAATGACAGAAAACATTTTTTTTTATTTGACAGTAAAGTAAGAGGAAAAAAGTACACAGTAGCACCGTCACAAAACGAACCAACACCACCAAGGTATATGAGTGTCAGCAGTCCCAACGGCCATCGCGGTTCCACTGGTTCCTGGTCTTCAGCAAGCAATGGGCTTCCCCGAACACGTATGCACCTCTACACGACGTGGTATGTTTCGCACCTGGTTGTCCACTGTGTCCCTGAGTGTATCCCATTCTTGTATGGCTGCCTCGGTGAGCTATCGGAGGGTCCGTGGTAGGTAAGGACGATTGGCGATTGGCAGGAGTGTCAATGCACTTTCGATGCAGTTGAGGTTCGGTGGCCACGGCATACAATACATTCTTTGCTCTTGCAGGAACTGGACGATGATAAGGGCACAGTGGTGCCACACAATGTGTTTACAATATGCAACAATTTTAATAATGTCCGTAACAGAACTAATTCCTTCACTACCATTTGTACTGTGCATAAAGTGGACTTAAAACACCAACTCAGACAATCAAAACCCACTAGCATTTGGGTTTCTTGCTTGTCAGAAGTTTGTAATGCTACATAAGATAAGTTTTGCGGCTGAATTTTATGTCACTGATCTATTTCGGGAAGAAATTTAAGTAGTATTGTTAGTTTTTCATTTACGGAAGAACAAGATGAGTTCTTTAAGTGGTACTCGAGAATTGAAGCTACCTGTCAGTAAAAATACACCGTATGTAACGTTTGTTTGGGGACATGTGCGAATGTGCATTCCTAGACTCGTGTTATGTGTTCATCAATTTTGCACTATTGACATTTAGTAATTAATTTCTTTGCTGTTCTTATGGTCGAAATTCTTCGACTAACCCAGCTACAAGACTCATTTGGCCAATGTGTACCTTCCTTTCTCTTATCGGGTAGATTTGATAACGATACGCTTATCTTGGAAGGAGCCCACAACATATATTTGCAGTGTGATACAGGAATTCTCTTCCGCGTCAGTCGTGCCAGTTGTGTTTGCTCAGGAACCATTCATGGATATCAGGTCAGTGTAACATTAATTCAGAAACAGAAAATTTAGGACAGGTACAGAGCCATTTTATGTGTTTTTAAATTTATTATTGCTTTTGTCCCAATTTTTTAAAAAAAATATTTATTTATTGCTTGGAAGATGCGTCCATTATCCGCCCAACTTGTTTTCTACGCTGGTTATAATTCACAAAGGAATTGCGTGCCTGGTTCCTATTAGTTTTTGTATGAAGTTCAGGGAGGCTCAGTCAGGGCGGCCCCTGTGGCGGAGTGGTTAGCACATCGCGCTACGACGCCAGGGGTCCCGGGTTCGATTCCCGGCTCGGCCATGGATGTTTGTGATTGTCTGTCCTGAAAAGTCTTGAAATTGAAATATGAATGAAATGATATGAGTGAATGAAGTGTGATGGGGGAAAGCTTCCGCATAGGGGCTTTCCTTTTGAAAAAAAAAAAAAAAAAAAAAAAAAAAAGTCGGTAACGCGGCTGACTACCATGCTAAAGGTCCCGGGTTCGATCCCCGGCCAGTTCAAATCCGGGAACTTTTTAACGTTGGAAGCGGCCCCGGCGCCCACCCAGCGTCGAATAACAGGGGTACCTTGGGGGAAACCCTGGGGGGAAAAGGCGGCCAGGGGCGTGATGCTGATCACATCACCCCCACTCACGACCGGATCAAGAAAGTGTGGGGCGTTACCCCCACACCCCCCATACGCCTTCGTGGCTTGATGCTAAGCACAGGGGAGCACTTTACCTTCATGAAGTTCAGGGTGGGAAATCCTAATTCAGGGTGACTATTCACCGGGAATTATGCGTATATTCTGCGTGAATATTTTTGCATAGACGTGAAAAATTGCAACTTTTATTAATCCAAATTTCATTGAATTTGTTAAATGCCCTGAGGCAAGCTTTTCACAGTTTAGCTTTAATTTGTATCGATGAAGGAAAAGAAAGCTGCGTGGAAAATAAAACAGAAATCAATCCGTTTACTTTGTTAGTGTCTTTTGCAGAACAATCCGTTAGACAAACGGAAGATTATTGCGAGATATCTTCAAGTTGATTAAAGGTAAATTTGAGTTGGAAATTCTTATGCAACTAACAATTTTTCGTAGATTAATATATCTCGTAACACTCGTGACTTGTGTTTGTAGATGAATTTCGAGTCTGAATATGTGACATGGCAAAGGCAAACTACTCACCTTAAATTAAATATTTAAAGTATATATGCTCTTTAATGTAATTGCAGTAGAATTTTTGGATATTATGATTGGAATCACAAATATCCTTTATATTGTGAATATATTTGTTTGTTTGTTTGTGTGTGTGTGGGGCGGGGGGGGGGGAGGTGGTGAGCGACGGTAATACGCAAGGTTGGAATAGAGAAAACATCTTGTTGTATCCTTCAATTTTTGGAAAGTTCTCCTTGAAATCCGGGAATTATACTTGAATTTTATCATGGTCCTAGAGTGGCCACCTTGGGATCCCCCCCCACCAACAATCTTGCTAAAAAATTCCCCCACCAAAAATTTCCCGGTGGGAGAGTTTTTGTTATATCAACAAAATATATAAAAGATTAGTTTTGATTTCTTATGAAGTTTATTAAGGATAATATCGAAAACACGCACAAAATAGTGTGGTTGTGAGATGATTAACAGATCTACTCTACACCAATAAAAAATTGCCCACAAGGAAAGTAAAACAAGAATGCTAGTCAAATGTAATTATAAATTCTAATTGATTTATCACAATAGAGAGCAAAAAAAACAACTATTTTGTAATTTATTGACATGTTTAACCAGTTAGTAAAGGAATTAGGTTGCTACTTTATAAATATCTGTTATATATTTAAAAAGTAACAAATTAATTCCTTTATGTGTATTTAATAATAATGTTTTTATTTCAAAATATTTAGTAATTAATTGTATTTTATATTTACAGTAATAACATTATAAATACTGTAAAAACTCGTTAATCTGGACTAATGGATAATCCGGACTAATGGGGGGATAAATTGACCGGTTTAACGAAAGTCCGGATTAACTGAAATAACCTAAAAGAACAGTAGAAAGTGCATTAAAACTCCGTTTATAGCAACAAACCACGTTTATTATGGTATATTTAAAGGGCATTCCTGTGTCAATGCGGCTTCTCCCGAAAGTCTGCGGGAAACAGTGTTCCATCAGTGGTTGACTGCCTTTTCTTTTAGAAGTTCTCCCATGGACGTTGGATGTACACTTTTTTAGCCGTTACGGAGCAATATGACGAATGCGATTGTTTTTTTTTCCTTTTTCCTTTGGCCTGTCCGGATTAAGCTAAGTCCGACTTATCGGGGTCCAGATTAACGAGGTTTTACTGTATACATATCATAAAGAAATTATATATACACACACACGCAGGGTGTCTCATAAGTAATAGCACAAACTGACACAGGTGAAAGTACACGATAATAGAAGCAAAAAAGTCTCTTTAAACATAAGTATTATATATATATATATATATATATATGGGGTATTCCATTGTCACGGGTGGGACAAGCGGACTACATTTTTTATATTAAAGTAACTATTCTACTAATAATTAATTAAGCAACATTTTTCTTACAGTTTCTGTGCAATGAATTATGAAACTCAGCACTGTTGATGAAACAAAACTACCCTTAAAATACATTGTACTTTCCCAGATTTGTAGCTAACAATTTTGTGTAACGGGTGGGATAGAGGAAACACTGCCTCTTCACATAATAGGAAATTTATTATAATTTCTGTGAATTGTCAAATGATGAAAAATAAATTATTTAAGACAAGAGAGAAGGTAATTGACTTTTAAATATTCAAATGGAGTTGAGGGGAAAATGTCACAGTTAAAGGAGAAATTAAATGGCGTCACGGATGGGACGCAATACAAAACTCATGTAAATCAAAAAGTTAAAATAAACGAAAAATACCTTTTACTTTCTAACTTAATTAGGCTCTGAACTTTTATCCAAAAGACAATTGTAGATTGTTCACTCACAATATATGATAAAATTACAGCATTGCATTTAATTTTAAAAATTGAGGTTCAGGGGCACTTTCACATGCAATGCCCCATACATATTTGTGTGTAGAATAAGATATCCCTCCCCCCCCCCCACCAGTTCAATGATTTCGCACCCTGGGGAAGTTGATTCCATTATGAGCTGTGATGCTGTGAGAAGAGGCATGGGTGAGTGGGAAGGGACGTTACGTGTGCTGGTTGAAAAGTACCTATCACCGAAGGCTTCCTTCCCACCGTGAGCTGCGTCCTCTCGTTTTGAGCTCTGCTACGCTCGATCGGAAACGCCTCGTGAAACGGACGACCGAAGTTAAACCGTTAGGCAAGAGACTTTGGATCACCGCTCACGAAATGTTCCACATTCTTGAGAGTATCTAAGGGACCACGAAGTGAAAGAAAAATGATACCCAGGGGTGTACTCCCGGACTTGGTTGAATTTGAAAGTAGAATCTCGAATATTGTGGTTTCGAAGGATTCAGATTTCTACCACATTTGGCTAATCGCGAAGATGAAGATGGGTGATGATATGATGAAATTGATAGAACACTCGTGCCTATGCTGATCTCTGTGGCGGAGTGGTTAGCACGCGTGTTACGACGCCAGTGGTCCCGGGTTCGAATCCTGGCCTGAACATGGGTTTTCGTCTTTGAAATTAACGAAAAGTGGCAGAAACCTAAAGTAAAATAAACAAAATGAATCAATTTATTATTCATGCCCAGGCTGGGATTCGAACCCGGCACCTCTGAAACCTTAGCGCGTTGTAATGTCCACTCCGCAACGGAAGTCGGCCGTCTTTAGATGTGTGCATGTACCGGTACGTACCAGCGATTGCTCCCCTTTCCTCCCTACTGGCGCCATTAGTGATATAGAGGCAAGAAGTTCGTACGTTCATCGCAAGCTATTAGTTTATGGGCCAAGTGGCCAAAATCAAGAATTCGGTATAATTTGGGGGTATTAATTTTCCTTTATGCCACAGTTATAAGGGTGTGTAAAGATACCAAAAAAACCATGCTTGCCATCTCAAAGTAGTAGCTAATAGAAATGGCGGTCAGTTCAAGATGGCGGATGTTGACATTTGAAAAAAATGACTATATCTCTGAAACCAACGGCCCGATCTCATTTGTTAATTCATTTGTTTTATGTGAATTCTAAGGTGAAACCCAACAAGTGTAATGTGTCAAATTAAAGATAAGCGTTTACGCTACAACGTTTGTTTGGAACATTTTCTTCTCAGATGACTAGATTATTAATAAATTAATTATAAATATAAAATTAATAGTAAAAAATACGATATTTTTACTAATCCGTGATTAACTACTTAATGTTTTTTGGTATCCATTCATAACCATGTAACTGTGGTATAAAGGAAGATTAGTACCCCCAAATTATACCAACATCTTGGCTGGCCCATAGACCATATACCCTGTCCCGCATTTCTCTGGAGCAAGGCCGCGCATAGCGGCAGACAAGGGGAGGAGGAATCGAGTGGACAGAGCAACGCAGTACACGCTGCTTCAGTCGCTCCCCCTTCACGCAATCCCATTCCCCTCGCGTGTTCATTAGTGGAGCCGTCTCGCGTCACTTCTTGGGCAGAGACTTGTTTCCGTTCGCTTGCTCCAAAGCAGGGCCGACGCTGGCCATTTTGCGCCCTGGGCAGATGCCGCTCCCTTTCGAACGCCCCCATCCCCCGTCATTACGCAGCAACGGGAAATTGAAAATCAATATATTCCTAAGTAAAACATCAAACTATAAAATAAATAATGAGATTTGTTACGCTATTTCAATACTATTAAGCACATAAAGATATCTCGCTCGACAAATAGTTAAACTTTAAAAAATGCGACACTAATTTTATAAATTGTTATATTTTATGAAACTCTCTCTTTCTCTCTCTCTCTTAAACGTATCTTAAATTTAACAAGTATTAAGAAAGAAACGAAGGCTTGACTCCATACGTTTACCGTTGTAGGTCTGTGATATGTGATTGGATTTTTAAAAGAATTACATGTAATATTCCCGTGTGGGTGATCTACGATCTGATTTTTTTTCCTGCGTTGTCCCCGCATAAAGCGGCTCTCGAGTTCACCCATCCTCAAATTAATGAGTACCTGAGGGTAACCCTGGGAGGTAAAGGCGGCCACAGCACCTCCAAAGTGGCCGAAATCGAGAATGAGTGTAGCCCTACCCCCACATCCCTTAAATGTGCCTTCATGACATGGTGCTATATACACACACGGAACTTTACCTTTACATATAATATTCTTTTACGTATAATGCTATCTTGCATGAAATGCAAACAAGCGCGTTTCAGACATAATTGACGGAAGATAGTATTTTATTACCCTTAATTAAAAAAAAATATTTGTTCGCCACTTGCCATGATTACCGACAAAGTTAATAAATTGGAAGTTCTACACTCACATTAGGTGCAAAATCATGACACTTTCATCTTTTAATTCAGTAGCCTTAATGTGTTAACATTCCGGTAAGTTTTCTACACTTTTCAGACAAAAGATCAGATGGCATGTCTTTATGCTTACTAATATCATAAAATAAATCGAAATATTCACTATGATGTTTATGTTACTGAAATCTTTCTCTTAGAGCTAAAATAATCGCCTTTGACCTGGTAATAAAAATCAACTTTGTACCATTTTTGTGGATCTTCAACATTTTCATCATACTGAAAATGCTTCTTCTTTCGATTTCGGCCTATCCTTGGATCATCTATACCTAAATTCGATGTCAATTCTTTCTCATCAACCGGGACTCACAGGTCACCGCCCACCGACGCCTCCACGAGTGGAGGGAGGGAGGCCCTGCCAGGCTGCAAGTGGCGTCTAAGTAACTTTGAAATTTTTCATCACTTCTGCTTTTTTCCAAGCGCTGATATGTTTGCAAGAAATCATCTAACACATCGTAGATTAATGTTTTGAAGGCATTTGCTCATTACATTACGTGGAGTAAAAAGTCATACCAGATAACTGGTGAGCAAAGGAATGTAATGCCATACAACTGGTTTCTAGTACACTGAGTCTCGTGTGCGACCATTTGGACAGTTTTATTGTCGCCAATTATTCGAAGGAGCGTATCCTTCAAAACGGTGGGTTGGCATATATTAACTTCCAAGTTATATAATAGACTTATTTTTTTCTTATCTTCAAATTTTGCCACCCTGAAAATTTGCCCCTCTGGGCAGTGCCACGGTTTGCCCCCCTCCCTTTCCACCGGCCCTGCTCCCGGGACAGGGTTCTCTTGTTGTCCGGAAGAAGTTAGTAATGTGCTTCATTATGAGTATTTAACTACTGCGTTTTTCATTCCCCGAAATATGAATGGATTAGTTACTTTTGAACTACAGTTCTGTCATTCTTCAACGTAGGCCTAACATCAAAGGCTGATTAGGAGAGAGAGAAGATACACTCAGCTTAAAATTGAAGGGCTCGGGTGTAAAACATGGTAAGTGACATTTTGATCATTTTTGGGTTACAAATTAAAATGTGCCATCCTTCAATTTTCAGTGAAATTACCATGTCATGCAATTTGCATTGATCTCAGTGAAACCTTGTGAAATTGGTAAACACAACACACAAACAATTTATTTACAGTATAGCTTCTAATAATATTTTTCCTTAATGAACTCAGAAATTACCAAAATGTCACTTACCAAGTTTTACACCCGAGCCCTTCAATTATTATTTTGATAGCAGGAGATTCAATTTTATTTGTTGTTTACAATGTATTATTTATGTGATCCATACTCAAACTAATAAAAATAAAAGTTCTATGATTGCTGATTTTTTCATGATAGGGTAAACTGACTTATAAACTGACAAAATTTTATGGGCACCCTATGAATCTGTCATGCGATTGCTTGTGCCTTTTGCCAGAAACTGTTTTTAAACATCTTCGTAGATTTGGTTGGTTGAATTGGTGTTTTAGCTCCACTTTATGCACAGTAAGGCTAATCGGGTCTGGACGTACAGTTTAAAGTGGGATCTGAAACACTATGTGCCTCCACCGGGTATCTAACTCGGGACCCCTTGATTACAAGCCGAAAACGCCACCACCGCGTCATACATTATTACTACATATGTTCGTAGTCTTATTTTTCTTGCAAAAATCACCTCGAAACCGATAACAAATTTTGGTGCTCCGCATATATAAGCAAGCACAGTTCCAGACAGAACATTGTAAAGAACTCTTTTGTGCGATTATTGTTAACATTGCAATGCATTTAGATTTCCATTAAGTTATGGTGCTAAATTTTTATTTAACGTTCACACTCACGAGTGAGAGTGATATATTTACCCGAATACTTGAACAACGCATGGACGCATGGAGGCGATTAGGGGAGCTTGGGGAGACTGCCCCCTCCCCCACACACACTTTTTGCCACTTTTGCCGCCGCACTATCCTAAACCTTATATCTACACCAAGGGAAAGTAAACTGTCCCTCCCCACCAGCTTTGGAACCCAAATGCCGCCACCGGGCGTTTGCATTCGCACATAATAGGCGACTCACGAATTCCCACCAATGGACATTTCCACAATTTTTTTTAAACATTATTTTTAAAATCTACACCACCGACAAATAAATTTCCCACGTTTATGTCCGTCCATTTTTAGGTAAAAAATCGAGTTTCTAATTTTCGAGCCGAGCGTTGCGCGCAAAACACACCTGCGTCATGTTGTGACGTCGTCGTGTCTGTGTTGGCTATGAGATAATGGATTGGAAAAGATACGTAACTACTAGAACAGGAAATGGTCCTTACCACTAAGCAAGCACTAAGTCAGTGCTTTACCACAGTTTTCTCTGCTGAGATAACATTATAAATAAGATTTTTTTGTTGCCTTCTGTCGAAACAAGTTTCCATCTTGTAAGTTACAAGAGCAGAGCAGCCCGAATTTTATAGCTGGTCAGTGTTGTGGATATCACAGTGGAAAATAAAGATTTAACCATTATGCACAAATACGAGTACCAGATGCTCCAATACGATATTTCTCAATATACTCACAAATTAAAAAAAAACAACAGACGACTTGTTTGTGTGCGATTTACATGGCGAGGCCACAGGAATGATAAGCTACAAGAACAATGAAATATTGGTCTGTGAAAGCTATGTAAAAGTGCAAGTTACTAAAAATACTGTTCTATTTGATTACATTGTAATGCATTACCATGGGCGTAGCCAGAAAGTTTTGTACGGAGGAGGTGGTTCAGACTGATAAAAGTTAAAACATTATAAAAAATAATAATGATTATGATTGTTATTGCACAACAATAACTATTATAAACTAATAAAATAAAAGCTTTTATTTCTATAATAATTTTATTACATCCTTCCTTGGGCAGCTGTTCTATTCGGTCCAACAGATGAGCGAATATGCAGCGCAACTGTTTTTTTTTAAATTTTTAATTTTTTTTTTTTAAAAATAATTCAAATGCAGTTAGTGTAGGCTACTGAAATGCAAAGCACTATATTTTGTTATTTACATTCACACGCTTTGTTGAAGAAAAAAAAATAAGTTAGGAGTAAATTTTGGTCATATAGTGCTCTCACATAAGAAATTTAATTTTTGGAATTTTGATAACTTGAACCACCTATTTCTTGGATTATATAATAAAAATATGGTTCCTGCATTTTACACTCAACTTTTTCGATCTCGCGCTTTTTTTACTTTGATTTTTCTGTTGGAATCATAGGCGTCGAAAGGAGGGGAGTCGGACGCCCCCCTCCCCCCTTGGAAATTGGCATCGTTTATTTCAAGTTACAAAAAAGAAGAAAGCTTGTTATTTTTATTATTAATAGGAGAAATAAATATCATTTAGTTAGTATTTGAACAGCATATAGCGACAGTAGAAAGTGTGTTAGATCAAAAGAAATTAAAGGAAAATATAGGAACCAAGTTGTATCTCCACGTTCTGCAGTTTTTAATATTCCAAAACATATAGTTTTATGGGAGAGGTCACAACATAAACCTTATGAGTAAAATGTTTTCTAACGTTGGAAGCGGCCCCGGCGCCCACCCAGCGTCGAATAACATGGGTACCTGGGGGAAACACTGGTGGGGTAAAGGCGGCCAGGGGCATGATGCTGATCACATCACCCCCACTTACGACCGGATCAAGAAAGTGTGGGGCGTTACCCCCACACCCCGTATACGCCTTCATGGCGTGGTGCTAAGCACAGGGGAGCACTTTACCTTTTTTGAGTGAAATGTGAATACAAAAATTTATGAAATAACTTTGTACTAGATACTCACTCATCTGTTTATTTTTATAAGAATATAATATTTATCATTGTAAAATAACAAATTTATTTTTATCAATTTTATTCAAGTTTTATCATTTCCCAAGCTCCAGCAAAAAAATCTGCAAACGTCCATGGCTGGAATAATATCTAACTGAAATTTTTTTTATTTTTATTATTTACAATAAAAATAATATAGTCTACTTTCTGTTTCTTGTAACTTTAAATGAACGATGCCAACTTCTAGAAGCTGGTCAACGGAGCGGTTCGAACCCCCGCCCTTCCCGACGATCATTTGCATTATATACATTTATTTTTAGCTACGCAAGAAAAAAAAAATCTGGTTTATACGTTCGTGCAAAAAGACACTGACTTTTTTCTCCAGGTAAACTTATTGCACTGCAGTAATACCAGTACTACTAATAATAACTGAAAATTAGGAATGATTGCTACCGAGAAAAATCTTTCAACAGAATAATATTAAATGATCTTGAATAAGCTGTCGATGAAAGTAAACACCATGTCAAATTTCCCTTGCAAAACTTAACTCGCTGCTTTCGCTCCTCTTATCTCTGCTCCATCCAATATCAGTTTTGTAAAATATGGAGCTGCCGTGAATGCATCTGCACATGTTAGATTGCCGGAATTGGCTCTCGCATGTCATAATCGAAACTTTCATTTTGAAAATCACAGAGAATCCTCTTCAGGATTCAGAGTTACAAACACGAGGAGCAACGAACGCCTTCGTGCATGGATTTCTAGAGCGCTAAGCAGAAGACCGAGTTTACTGCCGAACGAGAACGTCATAACTGAAATATCCAATCAGAGGCCGTTCGGTTTTCGTGACGTATAGCATCAATTTTGCACAACTTCTAAGGCCAATTTTTCGCAAACTATTTGGAATTAACGCAAACTATTTTGCACAACGTTAATATAAAATGAATGGCATGCAGTGATACAGTTAAAATCATATTTTAGGTTAGAGTGGAAATGTCCATTATGGAGGTTACTTCGGTTTGTGCGTAAAATCTAACGCTAATAGGAATAGAGCGGCGAAAATACCGAAATAGATGGTCTTTGTAGCGATAAAATGCTCCACTCTATCTGCTTCAGCAGACGCTATTTGGTCTGATGGGAGGAAAACGACGAACAGCAGTCGGTTCCAATTTGTTCGGCTACTCTCGTTGACTTCTTTGCTTCCAATAGACAGTTCGTGCCATTAGTAACCCGAAACTTCGAATTCCATTTGCTTCCTGCAGGAAACCGCGTTAGCCAGTCTAAAACTGATTTACCCAAGGAGCAAAAATAAAATATGAAACATTCAGTGATATCTTTCAAGAATGTAATGCGAATGTATATCAAGGAGGAAATCAGCCGAGAAATCACGTTTTGTCAACTTTTGCTTTCAGGGAGCATGAGAACGAGCTTACATTGCTTACACAGTGCCACGACAATAAACTACATTCTTCGCCTGCTGCGTAAGACAAGACTTCCGAAAGAGAGTTTCTCACTCTTTCCGTTGTTAATCACAGAAACGTTGGAGTAAATTGCCCGCGAAACAATATCCCGATAGATGTAGTGCTACGCTAATTGGGAAAACTTGAAGGCACTTGGAGTGGACTTGTTGGAATTGCAAATTCGAATGAATAAGTGGGAAGTCGATTTGTATAAAATCTTGGTTACAATTTGCTTCAATTGTCCATGCGTTCGGGTAAAGCTAATATTTCTGAATGTAATGACGTGTATTGAATAGAGATGCGACCGAAGATATATTATTTATTTGCATGCACAGGACATCTTCTTATTTTGTAATATGCATATTTCTACAAGTTACGTCGTTAATTGTGGAAGGATTTAGAAACGAATAACAATTTTAAATGTAATATCACTTAGAATGCGATATGCTCTATGTGAATCAAAGTTGAAGAAGTGCAGTGATGTGAAGTAAATTAAGGGTAACAAGTAAGGACGGACAATATCGGAAATTCGATATCGCGATATATCTTCACGGACGATACGATACGATATTTTTTCCGTATGGTGATGTCAGTGATATCGTGGCAATATATCGTCCAGGCGATATCAACTAGACGGTATAGCGTCACGATATTTTGACGATATATATCGTGTCGGCGATATATCCTCACGCTATTTGGCGATACATATAGTGTCGGTGGTATATCATAACGATATTTTGGCGATATATAACGTGTCGGCGATATATCGTCACAATATTTGGCGATATATGTCGTGGAGACGATATATCGCCAATATCGCTATACGGAAAAAATATCGTATCGTCTATGACAATAATTTCTTGACGATATATCGCGATATCGTCCATCACTAGTAACAACCCTAACGAATGTCTCATTGCAATGTTTAGTTTGGGCCTCGCTGATTGCGTAGTGCAAGTACGTATCTAGACGAACCAAGTGTCTAAATAATAATAATAATAATAATAATAATGTATAAATGTTTAAACTTAAATAATTCAATTAAATTAATTAAAATGTGTAAATGTATTAATACTGCATTTTTATTATTACGTGAATACATAGAAAGATGATACAGGAATATAGATAAAACGTCATATATATATTACCTAGTTTTCCAGTGCTTAAAGATCGCCAAAATTTGTATAAAAACAAGGAAATTAGATTAAGAATTCAATATGTATCGAATAAATGAAAATAGGATGTTGAATCCAGTTGACGAAAGGTAAACTTCCTGATTAATTTTTTATGGATATTATCATAAGTAGTAGAGTGCATAAATCTTTGGTAATGTCCTTCGAAGCCGCATGAGCCAAATTCTTTGCCTTCCAATAATTTCGGTGGAAATAAATAACCATAGATTATGTAACAAATGCTAAGCAAGTATATTTTCATTATTTTATTTTAGTACTTGGTAAGTCTTTCGGGAGGGGGAGGGGTCCGGACCCCCTGGACCACCCTAAATACGTCCTTGGCGTAGGGGTAACATTGTTGCGTTGTTATCAAGGGGACTCGCGTTCGATCTCCAGTGGAGGCACATTTTACAGTGACACGATCCCACTTTAAACTATAGGTCCAGTCCCGATTACTCTACATGAGTATAAAGTGGACATAAAGCCAACTTTGCAATTACTAATTAAGAATTTAATAACGAAAATCATCATGGAATTTATCTAACTAATTAACTCTCTAGCCTTCTTGAACCGGAAGGTTCATGGCTGCAGCAACACAGGCCTTCCATCTGTCCCTACCTTGAGCAAGATCTATATACTCTTTTCCATCCCTACCGATTTCCTTTAGGTCCATCTCAACATTATCCTTCCATCTTCGTCTTGGTCTTCCTACTGGTCTCTTACCATCAGGTTTCCCAACAAGAATCCTGTAAACTCTTCTTTCCTCTCCCATTCGTGCCACATGGCTTGCCCACCTAAGTCTTCTTGATTTAATCATTCTAATAATATCTGGACATGGATACAAATTATGCAGTTCTAAATTATGTAACCTTCTCCACTGACCTGTCTCCTCATTTATTTTAGGTCCAAATATTTTCCTAAGGATCTTATTTTCAAATAGTCTCAATTTATGTTCCTCTTTCAATGTAAGGGACCAAGTTTCGCATCCATATAATATTACAGACAAAATTACTGTTTTGTATATTTTAACTTTTAGTTTCTTAGATATTAAACGAGAAGACAAAAGTTTATGAAGAGAGAAGTAACATGCATTTCCTGAATTAAGCCTACTTTTTATTTCCTCTTTAATATCATTTTCATTTGTTAGTATTACTCCTAAGTACTTGAATTTGGAAACTGGTTCAAACGAGTTGTTATCAATAATTAGATTTTGATTATTACCTAACACTTGGTTTCGGCCGGTAAGCATATATTTAGTTTTCTCTTTGCTAACTTCCAAACCTATCTCTTTAGCTGCTTTGAAAAATATTTTAGCATTATTCTTAATTGTATTTACATCATCCCGCAGTAAGTCTACATCATCTGAATAAGCTAACAGCTGAGTCACACCGTCTAATTTTAGTTCTTAGTTAGTTTCTTTTACCTTCCTAACAGCGTATTCTAAGGCTAAATTAAAGAGCATTGGAGATAATGCATCTCCTTGTTTTAACCCGTCATGAATTGTAAATTTGTCAGACATATTAATATCCACACGAATTTTACTTTCTGTTTCACTGGTGCATACTTTTATCATATTAACAAGTTTCTTAGGTATTCCAAACTCGACTAATATATTATATAATGTGGCTCAGTCTGTAACGCGTCAGACTACCATGCTCAAGGTCCCGGGTTCGATCCCCGGCCGGTTCAAATCCGGGAACTTTTCTAACGGTGGAAGCGGCCCCGGCGCCTACCCAGCGTCGAATAACATGGGTACCTGGGAGAAACCCTGGGGGGTAAAGGCGGTCAGGGGCGTGATGCTGATCACATCACCCCCACTCACGACCGGATCAAGAAAGTGTGGGGCGTTACCCCCACACCCCCTATACGCCTTCATGGCGTGGTGCTATGCACAGGGGAACACTTTACCTTTTTTTTTTTTTGACTGAATGATATGCTTTATTTAAAATCAATGAATAGCTGATGGACATTTTGATTATATTCCCACTTTTTTTCAAGTGTCTGTCTGATGTGAAAAATTTGATCTGTAGTTGATCTGTTACGTTTAAATCCACATTGATAATCACCTATAATTTCATTAGCATATGGAGTTAGTCTTGATAAAAGAATGTTAGATAATATTTTATATGTTGTTGAGAGTAGAGAAATCCCACGGTAATTATTGCAGTTCATTTTATCACCTTTTTTAAACATGTAATCTATCCTTTAATTTAATTTAATGACAAACTAACCCAAATGATCTATTCATTTCCTCGCTCAAAATATACCTCGATTAACTGGAAACCCACATAAATGGGCTTTTCTCAAGAAAACGCTTGACCAAGTTCCAAAAAGTCGAAACTTGTATCTATCTCTTTATTTGGCAGCTCGTAACACAACTGCCTGAACATTCCTGGAATTTGAAGAATGGCATTGATCACGAATATCTATAGGACTATTTCAGATAGTGCGCAATTACCGGTAGTTATGTCTAAAGGCTGGTTTACATTGGTCGAGTAAGCGGGAGAGTTACTGGCTTGTCTGCTCGACTAGACCATTATGTGGCGAGTAGCTGTTTACACACTTTCTATCAAAGTGGGATATTGGCTGCAGCTGTTGGGTGCTCTTATGACAATATGAACACGTCGACGTAGTTTGCGTTTTTTGAAAAAAGCTCCAAAACAGTTCACACCCTTTTTATTACGAGAAATGAATACAATAATGCAAGAGAACAAGTCTAGAAAGAAAAATAACTTACTTGAATTTTCTATTTTCAATTGTTCTTGGTTGTACATAGAACGTAAATTCTTTATTTTCAATTTTACTTCTACGCCTTTACGAACTTTATGTTGTCTGACTTGGATCATTTCCTATTCGTGGTTGATTTTTTTAAAAAATACAATTGAGGACTAAAAGTGGTAAACGTTCGTTGTAAGTGCCAAAAGCGAAAGTGTTGGGAAATCGTATCGTTCCGCACATCAGCCCGTAAGAAGGTGCACACTAGTGACCTCTTTACATGCCCTTTGAACTACGTAGAGGGCTACCAGCCACATTTCACGTTTACCACATTATACAGCATGGCACATATCACAGTTTAACGTGGAAAACGGTGTTTGGATTATTGTGGCACTTACAGCGATTACCAATTTTAGTCTTCAATTACAGTTAATATGCAAAATCACAACACTCTACCACCGCACGGACTCCATACTCTCCTCAGAAAGTGTTTACATTGATCGAGTGGTCTGTCGAGTTTACGCGCGAGTGAAAAAATCGATGGGAGAGGAAGCAACTCGGTCGAGTGTCCTCCGTGGACAGCCACTCGACTGTCCTGACTACTGGAGCTAGTACTGGCTCCAAAACTCTCCCCAGTTGTTTACACGAGGAGAGTAGCTCGCTTTAACCTACTCGTTCCAGCTACTCTCCCGTCTACTCGACCAATGTAAACCAGTCTTTATGGAATGAAAGTGTATTTTTCACATAACGCTCAATTCACGCACAGATATAAAGGGGATCGGTGTAACAATCCCTGCCTCTCGTCCATAGAGAACCGAGACTAACCCCGTTATTTGGGAGATTTTAACACACATTTTGATTTGTCTTTCTGCCACTGTTCTTCCGAATAGTGCATGAACAAGGACGTATTTAGACGGGATGCCCCTGAGAGACTTACCAACTACTAAAATTAAATAATGAAAATATACTTGTTTACCATGCCGAACTTCTTGGGAGGCAAGGATTATATTGGTTGAACTTGGCTTTGATTACTTTACGTGGAATTTCTGCCACTTTTTTGCTAATTCCGACGATGGGGATGATCGGTGATAAGATGAAATAGACGAAGGAACAATCACACACAACACAGGCCCTGAGTCCAGTCGCCAGAGCTTCGTTAGTCTGCAAGAATGCAGACCAGACTGCTTGGAGCAAGTATTATGGCTTTCGTCTGACAGTACCAAAGAAGATGTATGTGCACTACTGCTAATAATATGCATCAAATTTTAATCAGAAACTTTACTTTTCGTCAACTACATAGATCTAGCATCCTTTTTTGTTATCCGATGAATATTCAAGTAGCCTATTTGTCTGTTTGACATTAATTTATGCAAATTTGGCGATCTTAACTACACGTAAGCTCTTATATCTGTATTCTTATACCGTATTTTTAATATTCATGTAATTATAATAACATTATTAATGTACATGTCTTAATTGATTTTAAAATTTGATTTAATAGAATTATGTAATTACTTTAATTTATATTATTTCTGATACACTTGGTTCGGACCCCTACCCAGTGTGCGAATTACGTTTTTTTTTTGGGGGGGAGGGTTCACTCAGTGCCGTATTTTGTGATTTCATTTCCGAGGGGAATGGGGGTAGTTTTTTTTTAGATATACAAATTTGTATATGTTACTAGTTAGTAAACTCTTAGTATTGCCTTCCAGTTCTAAGTACCTATTACATTAAATGTTATGATAACATTTAGACGTAATTTAGAAACCCCCAGTATACGAGGGGTATCGTAAATTTTAATTATCACCATGAACTAAATGAAACAGAAACTTTATTTCAAGTTGTGGTCCTTAGGCTTCTGTACATGGTCACCGTGCAGATGCACACATTTCTCCCAGCGTTTCTTAACCTTTTGCAGATAGTCATTGTAGAAGTCCTCACATTGCATCGAAAACCAGAGTTCCACCTCTTGCATGACATCATTTGTGTTGTTGAATCGCCGACCCCGCAGTGGATTTTTCATTTCAGGGAACAAGAAATATTCACTTGGGGCGGGATCGGGAGAATAGGGCGGATGCGTCAAAATTTCATAGCCGCATTGCCTTGTTTCCACAGCAGCAGCTTGAGATTAATGAGCGGGTGCATTGTCGGTAAGGAGATGGATCGTGGAAGCTGGCACCTTAGACATGCAGAGTTCGTCGTGAATAATTTTCCATACACTGCTGTAACTAAGACCAGTTGTAGGATGAGATCCTCCACTTTCTTCACTGTAACCGCATTGCCCGTGAGTGATGGTCGTCCACTTCTTGGCTCATCTGTGTGTAACAGCTGATCACTTTGGAAATTCCTCTTCCACCTCGCAACAGTGTCATATGACGGACAATCGTCACCACAGACAACCTTCATTTCATCATGCATTTGCCGGGCATTGTAACCTTTCAAATGCAGGAACTTAATCACGCTTCACTCTTCTCCATCTTACAGGTTACTCACATCTACCACCATCTGTCAAAAAAGTAAATAACATACTACGAACTTTTTTACACCATCTTGCACACAAGGACAATTTATTACTAGACCTCGGATTTTTAAGTTATAGGTTCCTAAAATAAGATCTAAAATCTTAAAATAGCTTCTAAAAATCATAAAATAGGTTCTAAAAATCCTGAAGTAGGTTCCAAAAAACTTAAAATGGTAAACAATTTCTGAAAAAAAAAAAAATACTGATTACATACAATCGTTAAAAACAAGATTTCACAGGAACTGCAAAAATTTTTAATTGATATATACAAACAGCCAACTATTAACTTTCTAACCAAATTTTCATATCTTGAAGTTTGGTAAAACATGAAGAAAAGGTACAAGCAGATGTTATCTCCATTCCAATTTTTTCTCCGTAGATGTGAAAAATTGCAACTTTTAAGTACCGAAATCCCATTATATGTATACATATTAAATGCCCTAAGGCAAGTTTCACTCAGATTAGCTTTTATTTTTATCGAGGAAGAAAAAGAAAGCTGCATGCAAAAATAAAACAGAATTTTCTCGATATTTATATTGTTAATATATATGTGTGTGTGTATGGGTGGTGAGAGGCGGTAATACGTAAGGTTGGAATAAATAAAACATCTGCTTGTATCCTTGAATTTTGGAAACTTCGTATTGAAAACCAGCAATGATCACTTGAATTTTATCATGGGTCCTAGTGACCAACCTGAATCTTTTTTCATATTATCCTTTTGTCTGTGAGGATCATTTTCTGTGCTGAAAATTATCTTTCATCAGAAACATAGTCAGTAGTGCAAATTTGAATGCAGAAACATCACTTCGCAAGGCGTAAATGCCAAAAAAGAACCGAACTGATGCAAAGGCAAGGAAGACGACACGGATCAGAAGTTTGCACTTTGGACTGTGCAGGCAGTAGAGGCGATTGGGTGCTAAAACTGGGAAGGGGGGTGGGGGGCAATGACAGTCTATTTGCTCTTGGTAGACAAGACTTAGCATTAAAGAGTCCATAGTGCGGGGGCAAAAAGTAGGGGAGAACTGGTCTCTTTAATCGCCGCCACTGTGTGCAGGTAACAGTGGTATCAGACATTTTGTTTTGCTTAAAGCTTTAAAAAAATATCGTAGACTTGGACGGAGGGAATTCGACAGAAAACACGCCAGTCATTGAAAGTAAATACCTCTGTGAGATATAAAAATTCTGTAAAATCTAAAAATATATATGTAAAAACAAAAAAAAAGTTTAATTTAGGTACATATACCTAAAATAGGTTCTAACAAGCAAAATAGGTAATTTTAGGCACTATACAACTAAGCCAGTTGTTGTGTTTTTTAATGAAACGCGGACATAATTTGTTATTTCTTGTTTACCTGCAAAGGAAAAAAATAGGTTAAAAACTTTAAATCCGAGGTATAGTGATTACACTGGCGAAATTTCATTCACATAGCTCAACAACTTGTGGATGATAATTAAAACTTTACGCCCCTCGTGCACATCGCGCTGCGACGCCAGGGGTCCCGGGTTGGAATCCTGACCTGGGCATGGATGTTTATGAATGTCCATTCATCAGTTTCGTCATATCCACTCATCCTCATCTTCGCAAATTAGCCAAAAGTGGCACAAGAAAATAAAGAGTTCATTCAATCAATTTACGCCCCTGGTATTTATATTCTTAGAAAACCCAAACCCATACACAAGAAGAGCTATTGAAGTAGTAACACCAAGGAAACTTGACCAAATATCTATTGATGACGAACTCAGCTCTTCTTGCCCTGGCGATAGGCTTTCAAGTAGTTTATTTGACAATGGACAGAGCAACGGACTCTGGAACCTTTTTATAAAACCTCTGCACCCGACGACGATAAACAAATAAACAATGAGCTATTTAAGAATAAAACCTCAGACGCGAAGCAATATACAATTGAGGACTAAAAGTGGTAAACGTTGTAAGTGCCAAAAGCGAAAGTGTTGGGAAATCGCATCGTTCCGCACATCATACCCGTAAGAACGTGCACACTAGTGACCTCTTTACACACCCTTTGAACTAATTGGAGGGCTACCACATTTCACGTTTACCACATTATAAAGCATGGCACATTTCAGTTTAACGTGGAAAACGGTGTTTGAATTATTGTGGCACTTACAGCGTTTACCTATTTTAGTCTTCAATTGTTTTAAAGGTTAATTAACTGTTTTCCCCAATAATTTTTCAGTGATGTTTTTTCCATACTTAAGAAATGGTATGCTTTGAATACCATTTTCTTTGGCGGGAATAAAATATCCCTGGCAGGGATTAAATTTTTTTCTTCTGACGGTTTTTTTGTGGAGGGGGAAATCCCTGGATTCCCCCCCGTTACTTCTCACACTCCGAAATATATTTCTATACGTGCCTGTCAGTCACCATTGATCAAATTCGTCCACACATTTGCCGCCACATGCACGCAAAACATTATTGGTACTTTAGTATTATACGGACTACCTCATTTCAGACGGTCTGTTTTCTGGGAAAGCAAAAGAAGAGTTTTAGAGATTACTTAAGATATTATTCAATATATGCTTTCGTCGTTAGGTTAGGCAGGTCAGGTTTGGTTTTCTTAGCATTAAAATAAAATCCAAGACGGTCTGAAATGAGCTAGTCCGTATAATACTAAAGTACCACATTATTTAACAATTCCCAGTGTTCATGCGGGAAAAAAGTGGTCGTACCAAGCAAACGATGCGAGGAAAGCATGCGCCGTTTTCGTTTGTGCAAAGTTAGCTTTAGAAAGAGGCTGCGGAATGTGGCTGAAAAGCATTGTTTTTCTTCTCTTGCACGACAAAAGGCAGAAACGTAAAAACCATCAGCCAAACTCCCCTGCCCCCTCCCTTCCCCCTCCTTGCCTGACGCCTGAACACTCTTGCTAGAAAAATCTCCTCCGTTTGTAGCGGAATTCACTGTTCTGTGAGTCACGAACGACGGCGACAATGGGAGGAATCCAGTCCTCTTACTTTTGGAGCCACACACTGCTGAGACGAGGAAACACGTATTGGGTATATATCAGCAGCGTGATACAACACATGCGTGCAGCTATTCGGTTGCAAGGTCAAGACGGGACGTTGCCCCCCTCGCAGGAAACGCTCGCCCCTCCCCCCACTTTCCTTCTCGTCTGAGGTTCCCCTCTCGCCTGGGAAGGCGGCCGACTGTTCATTGTGGAGCGAATGTCACCTGTGAACGTTCCTCACCGAGGAACGGTAAAGCCTGTCTCTCCCGAGGGGATTTTCTCACACGTCGTTACGTGATGGAATTCTCTCGTTTCACTTCAACTTTGTTCAGCGGACTTTTCATCTTTCTCGAAATTCTGTGAATCGCAATCGCAGTGGTTGTCAAAGGTCCAGGAACGCAGAAATTCTAACGGGTTGTTCTTTTTCCGCAACAGGACCGGAACCTTCTTTCTCGCACAATTATAATTCGCTCCAAGTTGCGTATTGTTTCATTTCAATACGGAACTTGGAATAATAATAATAACCCTTGGCTCTACAGCCCTGGAAGGGTCTCGGCATATCTCTCGACTGCCAGTCTCTTTCTTGAACTGGTAATGGGGTGACGTGGGGTCAGCACGTCGAACCCTCGGTCGTTGTAGGAGATTTCCCAGACCGGGTTATGCTACTCGTAGCTCCCCAATTTCCTCACGATAGTGGGTTGCCACCGGTCCTATACACAGGCCGAGAACCCAGCCGGACTCGAACCCGTGCCGTCCCGCAGTCTGAGTCCAAAGCACAGCACCTTGGACCGCACGGCCACGGAGGAGGACGTACGGAACTTGGACCGTATTTAAATTGATCCGGGCAAAAAGGTTCCTGGACCGAATTGAAATACTTTCAGATAAAAAGGTTCTTTGCGGTTTAGGACCCATTTATGCTTGCTGATTTTCTCTCCTGGACCGGAATTGAATTGCTGGACCTTTAACAACCCTGTTTTTTACCTCCGTAGTTAATAAATAGCACACATACATTTTCATGAAATTTAAAAAAATGCGTCGGGAAAGTACGGTATATTTAGAATTTGTGGCTGAAAACGTAGCGAGGGACTGTTATCCGGATTGCTCCGCCTAATTTTTATTGTAGACCAGTGCTCGAAGTGAGGAGGGATAATTTTCGCAAAGCATTTATTTATTTACTTATTTATTTACGGCTTGATGACGTTAAGGCATCAATGCCTTCTCGTCCACTTAACCATTAATTACAGTGTCCATTATTTTTTACTAATACAATAAAAACTTAGCTGAAGAGTAAAATTAGAAATAAAAGCAATACAGTTTTTTATACGTGGACACACACGCATTCACCCACACACACACACCATCACATACATACTTATAGAGTAAGCAAATTACGTGAGCTAAAACCCTTATGCATTGTTTTCTGGGAATTCATTGTAGGTCCAATTGTTTATCATGTGTGATTTTATTTGTCTTTTGATTGTTACAAACATCAACCGAGTTGCCTGCTTGTCACGATGTTAAACCATTGGATGATTCCCCAGCTAACCTCAAGGCTCGACTAACACCTCCTCCCCAGTTAACATTTCGAAACAAATGGAAAACTACCAGAATTCGTAAATACATATTATAATAATAATCCTATAGCGTAACAGCCCAATATTGGGCCAAGGCTTACCTACCGACTGCTGGCCTCCCTCCCACGCGAGCCACCAAGGGGGCGTGGAGATCTGCAGCCAGACTAGGGGGACGGGTGGTCGGCCCTACCAACCCCCAGCCGATGTAGGACTTCGCGACCGGATTACGCTCACTCACTCGGAGCTCCCCAATTTCCTCACGATGGTGGGTTGCCACCGGCCCTATACGTAGGCCGAATAAATTCCGACCAGAGCCGGATTCGAACCTACGCCGTCCCGCAACGAACGATCTCAAGACGAGTGAACGTCTTAACCCGCTCGGCTACGGAGGAGGACTTGCTGTTTTAATGAAGTGAATTAATTATGCAAAATTCAAACTTTCTTTTTATTTTGCACAAATTTTGCACGAAACACTGTATTTTTAATTACGTAACATCTATTTTAATTTCTGATTTAATTCTTGAATATTATAAAGCAAATTTCTTGTTATTTGGTACATACAATCGGAGAAGAATATTTACCAATATTCATCAATATTTTTAACAAATTTTAATTATTGCCATTTTCAAGTATCGTTATCGGTGGGAATCGGTAAGATTATCGGTATCGCTTCAAAGTGGTATCGGCTCAGCCATAAATAAAAGCGTAACTGTTTTACAAACATTGAAATTTCGGAAATATGGTATATTGGAAACGGAATGGATGCTTTTCTCTCGGAGAATAAGATATATGTACGCAAAGACATTGAGAACAAATGCGTTAAAATTCGTAGACGTGAGGGGCGGGGGTCCGTGATTTGCCATTGTCAAAAATGGGAATCGATACGTAGCATAGATTACATGATATTTTTTTTCTTCTTCATGATTTTAAGGAAACAGCTTATAATTCACTTGCTCCAGAAGGAAAGATTAATTTTAGAATCAATGTGTAAAGATTTTGTGCATATTTATGCATTTTCTGTAAACATCGTCAATTTTTCACTCCAGCAAATTACTTTAACCCTATCATACCCGGGGGTGGGGGGCTGTCAGGTCCACCACCTCCTAAAAATTTTATAAAAAGTTGAAAATTAATTACATTGTTCCCCAGGGTGTTCTGAATATTCGGTTTTATGACTATTCGGTTTTAGTTTTCTTCATAAAAAACAAATTAATGTACATAGGAGGCAAAATGCACTTGGAGGGCGTATCAGGCGCCATCTTTAATAGTGTGTACACTCCTGCTAGTGAGAGTGTACAATTGGTTGGTGATGATATTTTTTGTAATTAGTATTATTAATAAACACCTGTCCGTGTATAAACAGCATTAATAAAAAAAAATGTTTATTGTGAGTTTTAGCGAATGGTAAAATATGGGTGTGACACTCCTGCAATTATTGGTTATTATTTTTTATTATTGATGGTAATTTTTGTAATCATTATAATTAATAAATAACTAAACTTCTATAAACAAGAAAGCAAGAAGCAATTCAAAAACAAAATTGTTTCTTGAATTTTTTAGTGATTTAAAAAGGTGTGGGTAAGCTAGGTTTAAGAGGTTAGTTAATAGTAACGAAGGAGTTTGGAAAGAATCAACCTCCTTCACTTGTGCATGGATAAATGAAATTATAATAATACTAATGCTTTAATTTTCCAGCCACAGGGCGGAGGAAGCTGCGCGAGCCTCAACGGCGTCTTCTACCCCCGACACCAAACAAAGTGGCAGGTACGTTGGCGTTTCTTGTGCGCTTGCATTTATAATTTTACTTACCTTGAATAGTAAGTGCTAAATATGTAAGTACATATTTACTGTCGGATTAAAAATTATAGATACTCGAGTCAGACGCACAACCACGAATTTTTGTCTGGGGGGGGCAAGTACCAGGATAAACATACCAATAAAAAATAAAAATAATAATAATAATCAAAATTATAAAATAATGTTAATAATAATAATGTTAATAATAGTAATGTTATTATAACTATTATTATTGTTATTGTTATTATTGATTTGATTTATTTTACTTCGCTTCTTGTGGCATTTTTGCTAATTTGCGAAGATGGGGATGAGTGATCATACGTATAATGAAATTGATGAATGGACACTCGCAAACATCCATGCCCAAGCCGGGATTCGAACCCGGGACCAACATTATTATAATAATTATTATTAGTAGTAGTACCAAAATCGTTATTACCCTCGTAAATTATGCAAAAAGGAGGTAGAAGTTGGTGCTAAAACATTTGTGTTCGAACAAACGATTTGAATTATTTTTTCAACACGTTCAGTTTCACATTAATAATGGAAAACAAGCACAAACTCAAAAAAATTTTGAGACAGAAAATGCTTGATAAATGCATTCCAAAATTTCAAGTTGGGGGCAGTAATTGCCTCCTGCAGGTATACTTGGCCGTCAATGTTTGCCCCCCTAGAACTCATTCCGTCCAAGGTTGAGGGGCAATGCCCCCTGTCCCCCTGTGGTTGCGCCACCGACTCGAGTTTAATTAACCAGTTGACCGCACACATTGACTCGCAGTGACAGCCTGCAGTTTCCACGTTCCACGTACGTACATCTTTACTCTGTTGAATAAAAATCTGTATAAAATCGGTTTCGCTGTATGAATGTGACAATGTTAATGAATTTTAAAAACAGATGCAAAGAACTTCAAAACAAGACCAATATTGTATTTGTAAGACTACCCAATACTAAGAAAAAGTTGTTTCGCAAAATTTATAAGAACTGTTTTTTGACAAACTTAAAAATCTGAAAAATTCAGAATTGTGTTTAAAACCTTTCTGCCTGCACTACTGTACTAAAATTTCATTACAACCCGTTTTTTATTTATAGGATTTCAAAGTCTATAGTCTAAATATTCTAATAGTATAAATTTAGAGTCTTTTGTAAAACTAAAAGAAAACTTGCACTTTTTTGTTCTCAGGACGATAAAAAAATCGAAGGCATACTCGAAAAAGGAATGGTTAGCATACATGAACGCAGAATTGAAGAAGCTAATTTTTGATGTATCTCGTTTTTATGCAGGTCTACTGGTTAATATTTCACTGGGAGTCCAAACTCGAGGATATAATTTTTAATCCGACAGTAGTTACTTTCACCAAAATATGGAGTTAAAATTGTAAAGAATTACCTTTTTAATAATATAAGACGCTACACGAGCTACGTCAAATACAGTCACGGCATTGTAACTATGTATTACCGTGACTTTCTTGAAGAGAAACCGTACGTGTGCCAGAAAATCGTTGCTTCCGGCGCTGCTGTTGGGGACACAACTATAGTAGCGAGGGTGAGGTTAGCAATGGGCTGCTCGACTTGGGACTCTCTTCCAACGTTGCCAAAATAACGTTTGTAACAACCAGGAGCCGATGCTTCGGCCCTCGTTCTCTATTGTTGACAACAATAACTTTACAATAGCAAAAGCAAACAGTTAAGAGGTGTAAAGAAAAAATAACATTTTTCGGATGACAGAAAACTTGTAATGAACGCAATTGGAGAGTATAAAAAAGGTCATAAACTTTCGTTTGTTTAACGTCGCTTCGGACTTTGTCGGTTATTCGCAAGAAATTCACCCAACTCTTTCGGTCATTGCGCGAATATGGAGTGGAGTGTATATGGAGAGAAATGTCCTGAAATATGGAAATAATATGTAAAAAATAACTAAAATATGTAAAACATGAGCCGTAACGTAATATATGAAAAAAACTGAATTTTTCGAGTCTTCATGCCATGATGCGCAAAGATAATACAAAAGAAAAACTGATTACAGCTTCATACATAAATATGTATTCACATATAAATCCGTTCCCTGCTTATTACTTATGAATTTTTCTTATTTTTGTGTCGCTTTCCTATCACTGCCACGGCGAGGATGAAGAATCGTGACGAGATGAAATTCACGAAGAGACTTTCCAATGGAACACACTTACCCATGCCTGGGCTCGAACTCCGATCCTTCAGGGAGAGGTAGTGAGTCGATCAGTCAACGCGTCGAAAGCTTGGAATCCTTTCCTCAACTCACCTGTTCGAAAGCCCGAGAGAATATTTTCGTCTCTCATTACAGTTTGCTTTCCCCAACTGATTATCACTCTCGGCCTTGTCTCCAAGGAATGGTCGGTAACATTTACCAATCCTCCCACTCTCTTTAAGAAGCTACCATCACCATCATTACCATAATCTTGAACTGCTACAGTAGAGATTACCAGGTTCATTGTGAAAGTACATATTTAGCGTGACCTGTGGCAGAAGACGCTCATGGATGATCCAGTAACGGAACGGGGATTGATTTCCAGTAATACTGGGGAGTTGCCTAATTGTCTCTGTGACTTTGACGATTTAGTGTTCTGGTATCGTATCACCGAAACCAAAATATTCTCAGAGTTTTGGAGCTTACCCGAGGGGGTGGGGGGGATGCCCTCCTGTCAGGCCCACCACTGCTGTTTTGTCGATTTTTCAACTGTGAAAATTTTCATAAAAATTAAAATTAAATACATTGTTCCCTAGGGTGTTCTCAATATTTTTGTACGATGGTGTAGTGGTGGCGTCGTCGCCTTGTAATCAAGGTTCGATACCCGGTGGAACTACATAGTGATTCGGATGTCGGATAACACTTTAAACTGTAGGCGCAGTTCCGATTAGCCTTACTGTACATAAACCTGAACTTAAAACATCAATCAATCAATATTTCTGTATTGCTTTGGTTCATAAAAACATATACGAATGCAAATATTAGGCAAAATGCACGTGGTGGGCCTATTAGGTGCCATCTTTGCATGCCTGTTATTCGAAACACTAATGCCAGTGACAGGTCGTTGGTAATGATGGTAATTTTTAAAATTATTATAATTAATAAACGACTGCCTTTCTATAAACAAAAAATGATTAATACAAATATATGTTTTTGTGTGAGTTTCAGCAAATAGTAAAATATGTGTGACACTCATGCAATATATTTTTTTATTAATTACTTTAATTTTTGTAATTATTATAATTAGTAAATAACTCCACATACTGTATATAATGAACAAAGCAATTAGTGATTCAATAAGAAAATGGTTTCTTGAATTTTTGTGATAAATAGAAGTGTGGGCCTGTGACCTCCCCCTCCCTCAGGTTAGTAAGTTTCTCGTACGGCACGGTTAAACCCTGCAATAATGCTCTGTCTCTGATCTTGATTTCTGCAAAATAGTTACCAAGCTATGTCCTTAGCAGATTTCATTACATTATGACCAGTAGTTTGATTTTTATAAGCGAAAATCAGGAACCGAGAGCGACTGAATCACCCTGTATAACTTCCCCCTAACCTAAGTGCTCAATTTATTGAGTGTTGATGACTGCAGATTATTTATGAATATTACTTCAGTCCATCCAAGAACATCTCCAACACATTGAACGCGGGTGCCGAGATTGGAATCTGAAATTAAATTGTTTCCATGAGGTTCACTCTCACATCATTTTTTATAGCACCGTCCTATAAACTTTGCAAGCAGAATGTTGTTTGTGCAGCAGTACAAATATCTTGGATTGAGTTTTGACAGCAAATTTACCTTCAACCATCATATTTACGTAACTTCTAAAGTCATGAAAACTCTTGCATTAATGTACAGATATCACCAGTGCCGGATCTACAAGCCGCAAAACCCCGCAGTGCGGGGGGGGGGGGGCGGACACGAGGAAGCCTTTAGGGGGCCCTCGGCCATTGACATAGTAGAGGGTTCGCGTATGTAAAAAAAAACAACAAAAAAACATAGTTACTCAGGGGTACAGAAACGATTACAATATATAAAGGTAAAGGTAAGGGCATGCGATACAGTTTCCACGGGACTCCTCCCAAGCTCTTCCGTCCGTGGCAGTGTGCCAACTTAGCTCTCTTGTAACCAGATCTGGCTCTTTCGTGCACTCGTTCGGCTGTGAACTGGGACGCCCAACCCCGTGCCCCACTATGATGCTATCACTGGTTCCGGCCTACATAGACCAACGTTTGTCATAATTATACATTTTGCACGTGACATGATATTGTTAAAAAAATATTGGCTGCGTCGCCCCACTCCCTCTTATCACCCCACCTACTTTTTTGTAGCGCCCTGTTTGACGTGAAATTGACATAATATTGTTATCAGGGAATTCTTTATTTTCGATTTCACACGACCATCGGTGGATTATTGAGATGTGCGATGCCGCCGGATCTAGATGTTGAAAACTAATTGATTATTGTTGTTGATGAATTCAGTTGGTGTTTTAAGTCCACTTTATGCGCAGTAAGGCTAATCGGGACTGGACCTACAGTTTAAAGTGGGATCCGAACCACTATGTGCCTCCACCGGGTATCGAACCCGGGACCCCTTGATTACAAGCCGGCGACGCTACCTGTTGAAAACTAAGAATGAATTTTGTCATGAATTTAGAGTTAACGATAATAGCAGTGCTCCCACCCCTTTGACAACTAATATTACCCTAGGAGGCACTTTATCCAGTCTTCATAAATCTAGCTCCTTGAAGTCATTCTTAACTCCATTTAAGGTGAAATTTAGTTATTTTATGCGCATCAGGTTTGGCAACACTGAAAGGAAGTAAGGAGAAAAGCATTGATCTTATGGGAGTATCATTTCATACGTTCTCCTGGGAATATGAAACTTCCGATGGAATAGAAAAATATATCAACGGGAAGAGGGCAGTTTGAAGATGGATTTCACGAGCGGAAAAGTCGAAACTTCCATTTGATTAGTCGTAACTTCATGTTGAAGTTATTCCCCATAAGGAATACATGGGATTCCGAAAATTCTTATTCATCATATTTTTCAAACATCGCGTCTAGCGTAATAATCAACATGAAAAGACGCTTCCACTTGCAACATGGAAATAAATTCATACTCTTGGATACACCCAGGTTTTTTTTTAGTAGCAGTGCCCATTCGGCCGATATTGAAATAAATGCACAATTGGTGCGTAACTGTATCTCCTCCCCTTAACGTTCCCTGTGCATATACCACCGTGCCATGAAGGTACAATTTGATTTGAGGCTGGGTGGACCCTAGAGCCGCTTTATGTGGGGACAAAGTCGGAAAAATTCAGACCTCAGATCACCTTACCGTCTCCCGCGTGGCAATCAGACTAGAATCAAATTTGGCTAGAATTTCACGAAACATGCAGTGGTGAAGGTTTCTTCAACCTATCTGTAATCAGGAAAATGTTATGGCTGCATGATTGTAACAAATGTATCATTTTCCAGGTGTGAGATAACAGTGTCATACATATATATATTACATCACCACGGGCGCCGCAACCATGGGGGGTCAAGGCCCTGGACCCTTCCAGTTCTCGTTTGCCCCCCCCCCTAAAGGGAGCTCAATTTATAACTTTCAACATATTACATAACTTTTGCACACAGAAACTTCGCATACAACAGGTGCGAAATTACGCAGGATTCTGCTCTGAAATGGGCAGAATCAATTATGTGGGACTATCACTTGGTTTGGTCCTCCTCCGTAGCCGAGCGGGTTAAGGCGTTCACTCGTCTTGAGATCGTTCGTTGCGGGACGGCGTAGGTTCGAATCCGGTTCTGGTCGGAATTTATTCGGCCTACGTATAGGGCCGGTGGCAACCCACCATTGTGAGGAAATTGGGGAGCTCCGAGTGAGTGAGCGTAATCCGGTCGCGAAGTCCTACAACGGCTGGGGTTGGTCGGGCCGACCACCCATCCCCCTAGTCTGGCCGCAGATCTCAACCCCCCCTTAGTGGTTCGCGTGGGATGGAGGCCAGTATTGGGCTGTTGTGCTATTGGATTATATTATCACTCGGTTTGAGTGTCTTTCTTGTTCTTGTGCATTTACTAATTCAGTATTTCCTTTTTCAAATCGACAATGAATTATGGAAATCGCATGGTATATTGCGAATGAATATGTTATATGTCAGAGACTAGAGGAAGAAGCATGGGAATGCTGTAGTCTTCACTTGTTTCCCTTGGGAAAAGTGAGGCAGAAGTTGAAAATATTATGTTTTCAATATGCCACTGTTTCATATAATCAGGATTAGTATTCGTTTTTACTTGTACCTGTAAATATGTGTGTGCTACTTCACACTGCATTGATGTGGCTGAAAGTTGCAGTATTACATATTTATACCAGTACTTAACCAACGTTTAAAACAATACGTGTATGTGTGTGTATGGAGGAGCGGACTAAGGGCCGGGCGACCAAAGCGAATGCCCGGTACGGTGCCAGACCGGACCGTCCCGATTTAGTAGAGCAAAATCCTTATTTCTGATTAAATGTGGATATTTGTTTTATAAAGATTTGGATTTGTATAGGAAAAATTGATTGAAGTTACTTCTCAATGACAAATGTATATTGCTAAACCATGTAGCAATTTATACTATTTTGATATCAACCTACAATATCGGCGTTCTTTGAATTTAAGGCATTAAAAACACACGGCTATTATTTATCGTCGTTTAAACCGTAAATACATATACATCACGGTCATGTTTTGTATTAGCCGAAGGTGAAAAGTAGTGAGGGTAGAAAGTTGAGGCGGGGGGTGACAGGGTCGACAGTTGGGGTGTCGGAATTCGACCTCGCCTGGATGAAAATTTTATCTTGGGCCTTCCTTTTTATGTAAATCTGTGTGAAGATCCTATAAAGGATGGTAGGAATAAGTATTATAAACGGAATATGATAATCAAATTCTTAGACAAAAGTTACATGTAAAGAATTATGTTGTATAATTACATATTACAATTTTTCAAAGTTTAACTCAAGTGCATTGGGTCCCAACTTTTAAAAAAGAATAAACTTTGCGCCCCCCCAAACAGAAAGAAATCAGTATGTATGCTTTACTTAGCTTTGTACCTCCCCCCTAATCACATCATCCCATTCCCATTTAGAAGTTTGAGTTGAATTCAACATAGCGGCCACCAATATGACGGACGTCCGCTTGGAACAAACCAATGCGGTTCCCCCTAAGCCTAAACTGTTTCTATCATGTACCCAGAATAATTCCTTTACTCTTTTTAGAGAGTATAGAGAAGCCTAATCTTGTAGGCTATTGTATGTGACTTTGACAACATGAGATCAAGAGTTACGCACACACTATATATATATATATATATATATATATATATATAATATGTGTGTGGTGTGTAAAAGTAGGTAGCTAAAGGGGGGGCCTTTGGTAATATTTTGCGGGGGGGCCCAAGATTTGTAGATCCGGTGTCCTAAAACCATACCGGCCAAAGAACGAACTTCAGGAAACAGACTTTTCGCCTTTAGTTGTGGGAGTTTCAGGGGAAGGGGGGGGGGAGCGGTGTTGCTGCACGCCTGATTTTTGTACAGTCATACACGACACCTCTTCCTGTCAACATGCCCCCTTTGCTCGCATTTCAGGGATAGGCAGGGAATCGGATACCCATTCGCTTGCTACGCGGCGGCAACCATTAGGCTTCGCCGTGCTTGCCCTTCTCGAGGGTGTCACCTCTTTCGAAAACGACTCGAAACGAAAAATTTGGCAACGCAGATTACCACGAGAATTTCCCTTCACCATGGCAACTGGACCAAGCCTATTTGTTCAGCGGTTCATGTGATATTCTCTGGCTTTCGACGGAAAAGACAAAAATAGAATTTTGAAGTTTGTTCTTTCGCCGAACAGGCTTTAGCCTACTTCACGACGTGCGCTTTACCCATTCTTGAGTTTGGTCAGTTACTTGTGCAAACAATATAAAAAGAGCAAAGTAGTAAATTTCTTCATTAGGATAGCTAAACTTAGATTCCCGGCCCTTGTAAACCTTTGCAAACAAGAAATGCTATTTCTCTTCGCCGTCAAGTTTCAGATTTCTATTCAGAATCGTTAATGGAGAGCTTTTCACTAGTGAACTCTTGCCACGGGTTCCACGTACCAATAGCAAACAACTTGCTTTGCACAAAAGCTCCTTAGAACACAGGTCACCTCTTTATAGTCTGCAGACACTCTACAATTCATTAAATGATGCTGTCTCAAAGAAAGACTTCAGAAAGCAGCTGAAGAACTGATAATATTAGTTTTTACCCTTTATGCTATTGTTATTGTCTTCATTTGGTGTATGTGTGCGTGCCTATTATTACGTTATTTTTATTTATACCTAAAATTGATTTATTAACCAGACGCCAAGTTCGAGTCTTGGTTATGTCAACTTCCAATAGATATAGGAAATATAGAATAACAAAATATACTCTAGGGCAGTGGTTCCCAAAGTGTGCGCCGCGGCGCTGGCTGGCTTACAGGGGCGCCGCGAAATATTCCAATATTTATTGGATATTGATATGATTGTTTCAAATATATGCTTATCTAGTACTTTTCACACATAAAATGTTTCTGAACTTGAAATATATGTGCATTTTTAAACTTAAGGCAAGCAACCTAACCACACTATCTCAGCGTTGCAAGTGTTAGGTCTACATTCTGACTTGGGGCAGCGGAAAGATCTTGAAACACTAAGGGCGCCGTGAAACGAAAAACTTTGAGAACCCCTGCTCGTGGGTAATTTCGTACTTTTCAATATATGTGCATTCCTGTGAATTTCGTGTAACGTCCTTGAAATTCCTATAATTTTATTTTGCCCACCACGTATTTAGAGGAAGGAGCTCCGTCAGTCCCACTTGGACACACCCCCATTCTTGATGTAGGTGCGGTAATCTGTATGGGTCGCAAGGCAGGAAGGAGGATACAGGAACGAGGCAAAAGCATGTGGCAGAAGAATTGCAAAGGAATTTCCTGTTCCATTTGGCGTTGATCTTGGTCACGTTGGCCGCCCGCACCTAGCGTATTGGTTTTCATGATCCGCTTAGATTGAATCTCTCGGACCTGGAACGTCGCCAGCGACACGGACACGTATTTGGCGGGAGCCAGAGGAGCTACTCGGAAGGTGGCACAGATGGATGCTTCTCGACATCAAAAGCTGTTTTTCCTTTTGTATGTTAAATGCCCTTTTCGACATCTCACGTATCAATTGTTTTCTTTCGACACGAGGCATAAAAGATAATTAGTACCTCCAAATTATACCGAATTCTTGGTTGGCCCATGCACTAATTGGGATATGTAACGCTACTGTTCGGAGCCGCAGAGAGACACTTGTTTTCAAAAGTTGTGTTACTCACTAGATATGACATTAATTACGTACTTTCCAACAACTCTCCATTGTTTACCTCTTCATGTAGTGAGTTCTATACCTGCCGCCCCAATTTTTCGAGAAACGTCCTCAAAATTTTCACTGATGTCTCATTTGTGATCGTTTTGGCATCAGATTTATTGTTAGGACCACCTAAGAACAGTCTTACACCCACATTCATTTGATTTTTGTTATTTAGCGTAGCTTTCCTCCACTATTGGCTAATCGCAACTATTTGGATGAGTGATGATATGATGAAATTTATGCTGGGATAATCGCAAATGTGACCGCAATGTCCAGGCCGGGATTCGAATCTAGGGTCCCCGGAGTTGTGCGCTTTCACGGAGATTGGAACACTCACATTGAAAATTGCTAATATAATTTCATATTCGTGCACCATTATCGCAGTGCCGTAACATTTAGAATTTGTGAATTTATACTGTGAGTGTCAGTGTGTGTGTGTGTACATAAGTGATTCTTTCTATTTTTCCCTGGCGACTTTTTGAGTGGTCGTACAACATTGCATACAAACTAACACAAAATTCTCACTGACATGCAAATCAGGAAAATCAGTCTATGAGTGAAAAAGCAAGAGAGTAACCAGGACATTTAAAAAAAAACACTCAGAAAGTCATTGAATATCATTGCCTTGAAATCGCAACGATTTGGGAATGAAAATAAATTTCCCGTGAACCACCTACTTGATGGAAGATATTCTTCATAAATGTTTTTGTAATTTATTTTTGTTCAGATTTTTAACAGTTACGTATGAACTTGTTTCTGTTGAATAGCAAATATAGTTTAACACTTAAAAATAGTTTATTTGCGAGTCAAAGTACCACATAATTGTCTGAACATGTATTTCAAATTTGTGCGGAAAACTTGGAGAAACCATGGAAATTGTTCGACAAAATAGGAATTCATTTGTTATTTAATGTCACATTTTTTCTACTTTTGGATAATCGTAACGATGAGGAGGACTGATGATATGATGAAATTAATGAAAGGATATTCAAGAACACCCATTCTCAGGCTAGGATTTGAACCCCCAACCGTACAAACCACTTCACCACGGAGGTCGGCTATAATGTAGCATGAAATTAAAGTGTTGATAGTAACATTTTGGTTGCATGAAAATATTTTAATTCGTAAACACTGGTACTGAACTTGTAACGACCTCCATGTTAGTCAAATTTCAGTCGTATATTGGAATATATCTTATTTGTATGCTTTCAAGTTAATAACTTGCATCAAATTATTTATACTTCATTGTTTTCATAATTCATGTATAATTTATGTTTTATCTTATGTTATTATATTATTCACGTATTTTTGAAACATTAATTCATATTTTATAGGCTAATAATTATCCTAAATAGTATATGCAACGTTATCATTATTTGTCAAATCCAAGATTATTACGCTTATGTTGTTGTTTAAGCACATGTTGAATACATTTTTACCTAATACCGATATTTCTCAACAATAGACAAGTTTAAAGTAATTTAGTCTTCCTTATAAATCCGTAAACTAAATCTTTATTTAATCATTTTATGTGCAAGGGCAAATATGAATTATGTTATAAAATCAGTTTCTTTATTTCTACAAAGTTTAATATTATAACATTATAGCAATGCAATTCTCTCTCGCTTTCAATAATTTAACGTTATCCTATTGGCTGTTTATTTTAGGAGTGGGGAATGACGCTACCTGTATATGGCGGCGTCAAAAGTTCCGCGTTGGCATTCTCAATTGTTGCCAACCACAATTAAGCTTACTGACGCTATTTAGCATTTATCTGTCATATAAATTATCAGTTTTTCTTGTGTTATGAGTTGCTAGCATTGTAAGAAAGAATCGCGCCTGAGGTTAAAGCGGTGCGCGAGGTGATAAATAAGTTACTCATCACTGCCTAGAAGCGAGCAGGACCCAGCACATTATATTTTTGGCTTGTGCGAATAAGTATGTACGCGCGCGAACCTTGATTAACGTTTTTGGACTTTTTAATTTTAAAATATTTGAATTTTATTTACGGTGACGTGTTGCAATTCGGTGGTCACCGGGGATCGTGTTAATCCCGATCCCTGGGTGAGAACTCGTGCTTTCAAATGACCAGCTGGAGCAAGGAGCAGAGTGTTGCCAATTCGTGACTCCATACAATGGAGTTGCGATTGTGGTGGCACGTTGCAAACTAAGCATTGATAGAAGTAATTTTGATGGACTCCTTTCCTCCCAGGCCCGTAGCCAGGCACTGCCGTCAACCCCTTGACATTAGGTAAGACTATTTTGTATAGTTTGTTTTCAGTGGTGTGAAAATGTAGGCAGCAGATATTATTTTGCTCACAACTTAATGAAGCATAAATTCACAGAACATGAACAGCCGCTATTACATTCGTTCATTTTGTTTTTGAGCAGAAGTCTAAAGCCCGAATCACACGGAACTGGAACTCCAGTAGAAATGTCCTATTTGGCGCTGGACTGGCTACCATCTGCTAGTTTTCGCCTAACACGATACTTGTTGCCGAAATTTAAAAAAAAAGAAAAGTATGGACTAGAGATTGGCTCGAAATAATCATACATACTGAACAAGCTTTTTAACGAACTCTTGAATGCATACACGAGATCGCAGGATTCATAAAAAAAAAAAATGTTCAACTAAATATATCAAACATTCAGTACACTTGTAGGATAAGGATTCTCATTATTAGCTAATCAATTTGTCACGTACAAATCTCTTAGCTTTGCTATTGAACTGAACAGAATGCGAATCATCTCTCTTATTTTCTCTTTTATCGAGAAGCGAAAAAACAATACAAACCAACCCTCGGCAACCACAGACAAGAAATCTTTCCTTCGGCAAACTCACAGATTATCTTCACATGGGCAAACTTCGCTCTGATTGGCTATTCCACAGAATCCGGTGAGGAAAACCAGTAGCAATTAGAACATGGTCTATTCTTGGATAATAAACCTTTTCGAGCAAGGCCTCATTTTCAGGTAGACATGGTCTATTCCTCTAAACCAGTCAAACAGCTAGCCAGGCAGCCATCACTTCCGGTCAGATAGCCAGTTCAGCGCAAACTAACTGGAAATCCAGTTCCGTGTGATTCGGCCTTATACCGCGTTTGTTAGAACCTCTCCTGTTTCCCGCGTTAGCAACGCTCGACACTTTCGGTGCCAATGAGAAACAAGGAAAAAATCGTCTGCTGGGCAGCGAGGAGCGAATGGAAGCCAGAAGAGAGGCGCTTACGTAGACACTGTTGAGACGTTGCGTATTTTAATTGATTGCCTTGCTTTGACTTTCCCCAGCACGGAGAAAAGCCAGTGACCAGCTAGCGCGGGAACCGGGACAGGTTGTAACAAACATGGTATAAGTAGAGGCAAGTATTTAGAAGATTCTATAAACTTTAGAAAGTTATTCTTTATCTGTGACTTCGCTGCCTTCCGGTTACGCAGAAACCTGCGACTTTGACGTCAGCATCCACATTCCTTCCACATCTGCATCAAAGGTCAACATCTCCCAAGTTTTGCTTCGGCCGCGGGTGGAATGTACGGTAGATACTATGATTGAATATTGTTCATTTTTTTCTTGTGCGATATAACTATCTGTATCATCAAAGTAGTATGGAGTGTGTAGTAAGGGATGTCAGTAGCAGTCAATTAACACTTGACGTGATGTTTTAGATTCCATGTGAAATCAACAAGTGAAGAGGCACTTTTCTACCTCACATATTTTGATTCATTTGAAATTTGGCACACTGAAAGGGCCACCTGAGGCAGGAAAATATGCATATTTCCAGATCCATAAAGGTAAAAAAGGTAAAGTGTTCCCCTGTGCTTAGCACCACGCCATGAAGGCGTATAGGGGGTGTGGGGGTAACGCCCCACACTTTCTTGATCCGGTCGTGAGTGGGGGTGATGTGATCAGCACCACGCCCCTGACCGCCTTTACCCCCCCAGGGTTTCCCCCAGGTACCCATGTTATTCGACGCTGATTATTTCCAGATCCATATCTTTTGTATTTCCCAAATTACAGTGTTGCAAACTGTGCGATTTTGACAACTTTTTACAACATCTTGTTAACTTTAAAGTACAATATTTCGGCAACCAGTGCACCCCAGGGGTGATTCGGACGTACATAAATTAACGTACATAAATTTGATGTTTAAATTCCAGTTTATTATCAATACAAGGTGAATCAAAAGCCGGTCCCATAGGCAACTACGTTATTAGTACATAGCGAAAAATGAAAAGGGGGAAAGTTGGTGGAAGTAGGTGAGTTTCAATCTAAGTGCTTGAATTATCAACGTAGCATCATGCACCGTTCAGTATGTACACTGGTACGACCCAAATTGGTAACCAAAAATGTCACATGCTTGGCTCGGAATATTGTATGGTTGCCGAAATATTGTAATTTAAAGTTAACAAAATGCTGGAAAAAGGGTCAAAATCGCACAGTTTGCAACACTGTAATTTCGGAAATCCAAGAGATATGGATCTGCAAAGTTGCATATTTTCCTACCTCAGGTGGCTTTTTCAGCATATCAAAATTAAAATGAATCAAAATATGTAAGGTTGAGGACCTTGTTGATTTGACATGGAATGACCCTGATATAGAAAAAAAACCTAGTATTTGCATACTCGTTTTTCTAAATCTTATGGATTTAGGACATACGCATAATTTACCGTAATTTAATATTGTTAGATTTGAAAGAAATGGAATAGGTTTACAAAGTCTCCCTGATAACTCTTGAGACCCCCCTCCCCCCCCCCCCCCCCTTGGAGATCAATCCTAGCTACAGGCCTGTTTCCTCCCACAAGGTAAAAACTACCGATATTTGGATGACGTCCTTCTGGAAAATTCCTGGCGCTTCCAGATCACACGTGGCTTTCGGCGTCCACGGGGAGCGAGGGAGGGGCCTCCTAATGAGGTAATGATGAATCGATGTGAAACGGTTGTTGCGCCAGCGTATTCGGATGTTCCCGGCATCTGACCTGGGATGTTCGGTATTGACCGGCACGAAGACGCGTCGTTCGTCAGGCCGTCGTTGCCCTTGGTAACGGCCAGACCGTGCCGGATGGAATCGGCGCTTCGGAGTTACAGTCAGTGTTGCCACGTGAAGGTAAATTTACCCAGTGTTACCACTTGAAGGGGAATTTCCCTCTTGCGGGGAAATTCAGACAATTGTAAGCGAAAAGGGAAATTTGAAGTCTGACTCTACATTATTACAGACAATGTTACGTTACAGTTTCATAAACGCATTTTTTATTTTATTTATTTATTTTGCTATTTCTTCTTAGTTCTGATTCTTCGATGGCGCAGTAGTTGCCTCGTTGTCTTGTAATAAAGGAGCCCCGGCTTCGATACCCGCTGGTGGCACATAGTGATTCGGGTCCCACTTTAAACTGTAGGTCCAGTCCCGATTATCCTTACTGTGTATAGAGTGGACTTATCAATCAATCAATCAACCATCGAATCTTTTAATGTAAACCTATATCTATTTATATTTCTGTTAGGGTTATTGTACGTCGATTTTCTGCACCTTCGGATAATAGTAACGATGGGGATTAACGATTTAATAGTTTCCTAGCGAGGAAGCGATAACATTTTGTATTCATACGAACCTGGACCAACGAAAATACTTCTACTACTACTACTACTACTCCTGCTGCTATTGCTGCTGCTGCTACTACTACTACTACTACTACTACTACTACGATTATTATTATTGTGTGACTTGTTTACGTGAAGGGAAAAAATGGTCCCAAAAGGGAAATTTTGCCCCTTGGAGAGGGAAATTATGCCCTCACAGTATGGCAACACTGAGTTCCAGCCCTCGCAGCCGGGGTGAATATTCGGGGTGAACGATTAGGCGAAAGGCAACACGAAAATGCTCGCGAATGGCTTCACGGTGAAGGCCCAGTGGCCGGAAGTGTCTGTGTTGTGAAACAAAACGCAAAAAGGAAAAAAAAATGTGTGAATTCGTGTGGATTATTGCTAAATAGTTTCTACGCCATGTGTGATGGGACTGTGGAACGACCTCAGCACAAGACATGTTTTCCTGCGTGTGGCAATGCTGGTCGTGGTACACTCTGTAAGTACACGTTGCAAACTGTATGGACTTTATTATCTGGTGGCCCGATCGGGAATTGTAAATTTCTGCCAAGCATTAGTAGGAAGGCGCTCTGGGGTGAACGCTCTCAGGGAGACATCGCGTAGTGGCGGTACGTCTCCCTTCCGCTTCAGTCTCCATATTCTGTGTATATTGTTTCAAAGAGGAATGCAATGTATTATTGCAGTCGTAGAATGTTCAAGGGAAGGATTTTAAGGTACGAGGGTAAGGTTAAGGAGACTGGGTCGGCTATAGAGCGTGAGAAAATGCCGTCTGCTATGGGAATTGAATGTAGAGTGTCTCGCTGGTCCTCGTCACACCCATTACGTTGTATGTTAGGCAACTGTAGTGAAAGGGCAACGCGAGGACATTGCCGAAGACGGACGCTGTTCTCTGCCCAGGGGCGTATCCAGAAATAAAATTTGGGGAGAGTGCCCACCCCATAGGCATATGCTTTTTTTTCTTTCTTTCTTTAGTACGATTTATGCACATATAAGCTAATCGGGATTACACCTACAGTTCATAGTGGGATCCGAACCACTTTGTGTCTCTACAAGGTATCGAACCCATGACCCATTGATGCGGACGTGAAATTTTAGTTTTATTTTTCTGTAAATATCGATGTTAATTTTTTATTGCAATTCGTTGTTATTTTTCGCGGTTTAGCGCAAAATTCTGTGTTATTTTTACATAGTTTTTACGATTTCTTCTATGCTTAAGATTCTCACATTGCTTAAATTCTAGAAAATTGAGACAAAGTTTAGTTTTAATGACAAAAAAAGGTCAAAGCTTACCTTTGTGAGAAATGATCAAATTTCTTGCATTTAGGAAACTATATTATCCCATCTAAATATACAAAAAACACTAAACCATCAAACTGCAATGAGTTAAATACGGAAATCTCTTTTGAATCGAACTTTAACAAGCTGTACTCATTCCCGGGAATCTCTGGAGCAAGCGAACGAAAGCAATTCTCTGCGCAAATAGTTACTCGAGAGAGCTCGACCAATGAACGCATGAGAGGAAACGGGATTGCATAGAGGAGGGGGAAAGAGACCGACAGCAGTTACCAGCCTTTGCAGCAGTGTGTGCTGCTTCGATCCGCCCTCCCCTTCTCCAGAGATTGCCAAGATAGAGAATAGGCTAGAACTCCCTTTCCCGGGACTTCAGGGGTCGTGGGTTCGAACCCGGGACCCCTGGCGTCGTAGTGCGACGCAATTGATTATTTGAACGGTTGTGTTGCGGTTTTAACTGAAGCACTTTAAATATGGGGTTATGAGAAGGCCTTTTGTTCCGAACATACAGGTTGTCTCAAAAGTAATAGCGCAAACTGACACAAGTGAAAGTACACGATAATGTTAGAAGCAAAAAAGTCTCAGTAAACATGGGTCTGCAAACGAACCGTTTTCGAGATAATCGCGAATGTGCGCTTACAAACCGCCACTGACTTCATTGTTTGTAAACGTCGTCGTAGTTGGTAAAATGCTAATAATGTGTGCGAATTTGTGGATACAAGCCGTACCACCTCTTGGAAATGTTCTGCTTTGTAAACAAAGAGCAAACCTCGGACCGCGCAAAGAGTAAAGCACTCAGTGTTTACAAAATGCAATCAATGACGGCTTGTAACCACACATTCCCACATATTATTAGCATTTTACCAACTAGGACGACGTTTACAAACAATGAAGTCAGTGGCGGCTTGTAATCGCACATTCGCGATTATCTCGATAACGTCTCGTTTGCAGACCCATGTTTACTGAGACTTTTTTTTTCTTCTATTATCGTGTACTTTCACCTGTACTTTCACCTATGTCAGTTTTCGCTATTACTTATGAGACACCTTGTATATTACAATTTAGTCTTATTCCGGCGTCAGGGAGGAATATGAAAAGGAAACAAAACACTAAATATCCTACATTTTGAGGAACACAAATTTGCATCAAGGAAATACGTTTTTCTGCTGGAGAAAAATCGCAGGGATATTTCAGAATTTTTCAAAATAGACTCTTTTGAGAATGCCCGAAGAACTAGTGTAATTCGAAATTTTGTACCAACAATTCATTTTGAAAAAAAAACAAACTTCTAGTGAAAATGGTCTATTTTAGAGTGTTTCCTAACATTTTCTAGTAATTCTAGTTTTTATTTATTTCACATAAAGTTTCAAATAGAGTATTGAATGACCATTTTACACTGAAACACTAACAACAGGAAAACAACAACAATAATAACAACAAAACAATAGCGTACAAGATGGCACAGAGAAAACAATTAAAATTAAACATTAATTGTTAACATTTTTCTGAAACTGTGCTCTGGTAAGAATATGTGAACATTTGGAGGCAGGTTATTATATGAGCGAGGAAGCCTGTAGAAAAGAGACTGCTGTAGAAGGGAGAGCCTAGTGGTGGGATTGAGAAAGAGCTTAACGTTGTGGTTGTCCGTGTGAGGACTCGTAGATGAAATTTGTTGACCAGAAATTCGGATTTAATTTTGCCTTTCATGATTTTATGCAAGAATTTCATGCCTGGTAATTCGCGACGAGTGTGGTGGTTCGATATTTAAGACAGACGCAATATATATGTTTATTTATTGTGAAAGATTGTTTTTTACATTTTGCTTTTATTGAAGTGGTAACCCCATCCAAACGGTGACAGTAGCACTGTTTTTGGTGAACCGTGTCGTCCAATTTTATTATATTTTTGGTATAATCGAATGTATTATCTGGCGGCCAGAATATTCTTGTTAGCTGTCTCCTTTGTGTTTTGGAATTCTTCGGGAAATTCTCTTCTGACGTCAGCATTAAAATCCGCGGCAGGTGGCGTCTCCCCCGAGGCCCCCTCTTCCGCGTGTCCTCCCGAAAGTAATTCAGTTACGGGTGACGAGAATCTCGGCGGTTGGGAGTTTCGTGTGCAAAAGCCCGCGTCAGCGCCTCCAGCACCGCTCGCAGCCTCTGTGATGTCTCGCTTTGCAGACACGGTCTTCCTTTGTAACACCGTTCCTTCCAAATGCGAAATGATATCTTCGTGAAATTTCGCCCCTCCCTTCCCACGAGTCCTCCTCCTCCTAAACCAGTTTAAATGAGCCGACCTCCTTGGTGTAGTGATTATTACAACACGCTGCGACGCCAGGGCTCCGGGGTTCGAATCCCGGTATGGGTGTTCTTTTCGAGTGTCCTTCATCAATTTCATCCAACCCTTCAACATCACCCCCATCTACACCCTCACCCCTCACAACCCTACCCTTTGAACCACTCAACCCCCGATGGCGCATCAACTTCTCGCCATCGTCGTTGGCTTGTAATCAAGGGGTCCCGGGTTCGATACCCGGTGGAGGCACATAGTGGTTCGGATTCCACTTTAAACTGTAGGTCCAGTCCGATTAGCCTTACTGTGCAAAAAGTGGATTTAAAACACCAACTCTATCATTAACTGTTGTGGATTCCAAATGGTTCTCTTACCTATTTATAGCATACTCAAAATAACAACAGTTAGATAACTAAACTAGCCATAATCTAACATAAAACTTATTCAACATTAAACTACACTACTTATAGTTTAACTAATTACTAAATCCACTAAAGTCTTTAAATAAATAAACAATGTTTTGCAAAAAACCTATTCCGATCACCAAAACGGGTCAATAGCGAGGCTGGGCTGTGAGGGTGGGGGAGGGCAAGTCCGGATCGTGAGGGTAAGGGAGGTTTCTGTGCTCCGTTGGCGCCACTTAAATGACACCTTGCATACTTATATCACACACAAAAAAAAATCTGTATAATATACATTCATTTGGGTATACCCTGTAAATTTGAAGTTTACTTCTCTGAGGCTGTGCGGTCTAAGGCGCTGTGCTTTGGGCTCCGACTGCGGGACGGGATGGCTTCGAGTTCGCCTGCGTCTCTGGGTTCTCGGCCTGTATATAAGGCCGGTGACAACCCACCATCGTGAGGAAATTTGGGAGCTACGAGTGAGTAGCGTAACCCGGTCGCCGATATCTCCTATAACGGCTGGGTATTCGACGTGCTGACCACACGTCACCCCATTACCGACTGAAGATCTCCACACCTGCAGGTAGGATTGTGGGAGGGAGACTGGCAGTCGGGAGATAGACCAAGGCCCTTACGGCGACGGATTATTATTATTATTAATGTATGCATAGAATAGTCTACTTTTTAATTTTATTTTTCTTATTGTATTTACATTAAATTGAAAGTAAACATGAAGAGGAAGAGAATAAAAGAGGCGGCAGAACCGTTAAATTCAGGAAACTGACGTCCTGGTTTATTTAAAGGCCGAGTCTGCTGCCACGCACGTGTCAGCAGTAAGAATAAGCGTCAAATTTGCTCCTGCCACGTAATTTGGTCTGCTAAAAGGATGTTACAAATCTTAAGAACAGATGAAGACGAGAAAAATGCAAGTTTATGATTAGTGGGGATGAATGTACAGGTAATTTAGAACCCTTTTCTTTAGAAAGCATTTAGCGATATTATTTTAATGCTAACGGAACCTAACCTAACACCTAACTACGAGAGCATTTAGGTTTATTATTAGAAGAATGCTAAGGGACCTAATCTTAAAACATTTATGTGAAAGTAATCTCTACAACTATGCTACAACTTCACAGTATGTGATACAGACGTAATTGCATACATAGCATGAAGAAATCACGATAAAACAAAGACCGAGTCTGCTGCCACGCGCATCTCTTTTGAGGCTCCAGCAGAAAAAGAACGTGGCAGCAGACACTACCTTATTTTAAGGTACCAGGATACTAAGCGCATACCCTCCAATGTATGCGGGTGGAGGTGGGCTTACTTCGGGGTTCCCCCCTCCTGATAAAAAATCATCATATTATCACTCATCATCATCATCGCTATTAGTCAAAAGTGGCAGAAAAGCGACGCTAAATATCAAAATTAAAGTCAAATCAAATCCAATTTAAATGGAAGTACTTTTACATGAGAGAAATTCAGCAAGTAACTGGAAATACATAATTTGTTTTGTAATGATAAAACATTTTTTTAAATATAATTGTTAAAGCTATGTCAGAAACAAGATAATATCATCTGTTATAATATTCAATTTACCAATAAGTATAAAAAACAGCAGAGTCGTAGCTACTACAGATCGTAAAACGTAAAGGTGAATCCCTTCCATGCGCATGGCACAGTCTCACACACTCTCCGCTTCGATTAGTAGCTGGGCGAGACAGACATCCACCCACCCGAGTTCATCCTCTACCAAGAACGTACTTAGGGGGTCCAGGTGGTCCGGACACCCCCCCCCCCTCCCCCACGAAAGACTTAGTAAGTACTAAGATGAAATAATGAAAATGATGAAATTATAAAATAAGAAATTAAATTATGAAAATTTACTTCTTGTTTAATCGAGTTTTTATTTTTATTTTCGCCGAACTTATTGCAAGGCAAGAATTATATTGGGATCATACGTCTTTGAATGATATTACAAAGAAGATTTATGCAAGGTTTATCACTAAAATATTAAAATATTAGCAGAAAGTTTATTTTTCGTCAACTGGATTTAACATCCTTTTTTTAATTTAATAAATATTTCTTTCTTTATCTATTTGACATTAAATTCCTTGCCAGGGCAGTCGTTTCTTTTACAAATTTTGCAGACTTTAACTATATGTAAGCTAGATAATAAATGTAAGCTGTTATATATCACTATTGTTATTTTGTTCTTTACCTATTCATCTAATAATATATATTAGTTCATTTGAATATTTTAATTAATACTATTTTAATTAATTTAATATAATTATAATTAGTTTAATTTATCGAGGAACGATAAATGATTTATTTATTTATTTATTTTATTTTACTTCCCGTTTTGTGCCTCTTGGCTAATTTGCGAAGATGGGGTTGAGTGATGAAATGATGAAATTGATGAATGGACATTCACAAACAACCAAGCGCGAGCGGGATTCGAACCCGGGACCTCTGGGGTTGCAGCGCGATGTGCTAACAATTTTTTATTTTTTTAAGGAATACCCCTAAGCGGTAGTATTCCCCGTTTTCCACTTTATTCTCAGTTTTTCAATTCTCTGTTTATCTCAATTTTCAGTTTCTTATCATCTGGACAAACACAAATATCCATGCCTTACCCGGGACTCGAACCCGGAACTCCTGGCGTCGTAGCGCGCTGTGCTAACTACTCCGCCACGGAGGTAGACTACCACTCAGCCACAGGGTCCGACGAATGATAAATGAGATTATGATCATGAGTAAAAGGACAAAGGATGCAAAAAAATGACACGAAGGTGACTTCCGATGGACAAATTAACAAATAAAATAAATTTACCCATATTTAAGTGACATCGAGGCGCACACAAGAAAATCTTCGATCTCTAAATCTGTTTACAATATGTCTCTTCGACGAAGCGACGAATGTTCAGTTCATCACTCCGTTTTATCGTCGCAGTCGCGGTTAGCATAAATAGGTACGACATCAACGAAAAGTTAAACAACAAGAAATTATAGCATTATCATGACAATAAGGCCCCTTTAGACGGAAACATTTCTTGATACCAAAATAATTCCGAAAACCTCATAACATTTTTATCACGGAAGCAATTCGACTTAGGGGAAGGTGGGGGAATGGCGCTCAGCGGGCAATGGCGCTCACCCCTCTGTAGTCGTTACGGAGTGTGTTATTGAAGAGTAACCTGTGCTAACATCTAGAACCCAGTACTACGAGGCACCAAACAAAAGGCGGCTCATGTGGAGTTGACTTTTAAGAAGCAGGGTGCCAAAAACGAATTCCTCATATTTTCTTATAAAATTGGGAAGGAAATAAGTGCAAGGTAAGTAGACGGAACGTTTAAGCTAGAGACTTGAAAATTTTACAGATCTAATAATAGTATCTCCTGTTTATTTCTTAATTATTATAAAGTAAACATTTGAGGTTCTTCATGAGACGAGAAACAAAGAACATAATATGGCGCCTATCGGGTAATGACGCTCACGCTGAGATAAGATGTGGGAACTGTTTGTGATGGGAACATGAAGGGTGCAAAGACGTTTCTCATAATAAGCGTCCCATGTGTGCATTTTTGTGCAAAATTGTGCTCAATTTAATTTGTATCTGAATATTAATAAATATAAGTACTTAAAGATATAGTTTCTGTATAGTACAAAAATTGTATTGATTTACTGTTAGGATGATTACTGAGTGCCATTACCCTACCAATAGGGCAATTGCGCTCACACGCACATTGTTACTTTCTGACGTTTACAGATATAACTATTAACGACAGATGCAAAGTAGTACGCAGAGATGTACTACAAACATTGCTTTTTCAGGCCCCCATTTTCTTTTTGTTTCACTGCGTACAGTTTCTGAGATTTTTAAAATCTCCCTTAGGTGGTCGCAATTCCCCCACTTTCCCCTAAATTGCGGTTAGTTTTTGTGATTGCAATGCGAAGCGCGCAGAAAACAAGACAATATATACAGCACGAAAGGTATACCGAGTTACTGGTTTTTCATTTAACAACTAATAAAGTTAAAGAGGAAGAGATGCAGTTTGCACATGCACATGTTTCTTGCAATATTAAGTAGCCACGAACCTCACCTATTGTGATATTTCCTTCCATGAGCCAGTGCCCGTTGTTTACAATCGAAACAAATAGCGTATTCTTTCAAACGTGTATTGTTTGCACTATAAAGTATGCATTTAAGCAATGTTATTGCTGTGCACCAAAAGCTTATCGTAGAAAATGAATTTTCCTCTCGGTGTAAAAGCCACCACGCTTGTGACGTAAAACTCGCTTCATCTCAATTTTGCAATAGGAGATGATAAGAAACTTAGGACCGATTTATCACTAAAATATTTGAGCATATTGAAATATGCTATGGTATAGAGCGATCACAAGGAAAAGAACCTTCCCCTCCACAGAACTAACCAAAGAGGAACTGTATTAAATTAAATAGTCGAACAAATGGACATAACAGGAAAGAAAAGGGAAGAAGAAAAAGTGTGTGGTCCAGTGGCTCGTGGTGTGTCACATTCAGTAGCCAGTTGCTTTTGGATATCTACGTCCTGGGTTCGAATCCTACGAAAGGCACGAACATTGAGCTTGTTTCCAATCTGTTTCATAAATTTATCACTCATCCTCATCGTAGTGATTAACGTGAAGGGGTAAGGCATAGGGGTGCGCACCAGGGGATCTCCTAATGCGTTTCACTTTGAAAGTTCAAAATGTGTCCGACAATTAAATATTGAGCCCGATTTTACGTTGTCCCATGTGTACATTCTAACGTGTAGTGTGCTCCATAATCTACAACCTGGCAACATCTCATGAACTCTCGGTAGTCATGCTGGGAATTATGCCGCCATGTTTTGAGCGACGTGGAAGGGTATCGTTCCGTGGAGCAGCGAATGAAATTTTTAAACATCAGACACAAATTTATATTTTCGGGTGCTTCACCTTGCAAGCATAATGGGGTATTCCAGATTTGCTTGGTTTTATTTTAATTGTGGTGCGGTCTAGCCTTCAAAAGGTGATCACTTTTTCTCCCGTCTGACAGAACTAGATGACGAAACGTAAACAAGTATTCCACAAAAGGTGAAGCCATTTGGTCCATACTTATAGGTTAAATTAAATTGTTGCAATGTAATATTTTCTACCTACCTGGCCAAATGTTTGCTCGTAAGCAAATCACGCAGGCATCCTGAACATAAACAATCAGGCAAGAAGATCAGTTGACTACGACTGTTAACCACGGGACATGTTCCATGAACTAATTAGAACATTTCCAGCCATAGTTATGCCATCCAATCAATTTTACTTCACAAATCATAGAAAGATATTGAATGTTGAATTAGTTGAAAATGAACTGCAGACCTGGATAATCCAATTATGTTCTTGAATCTTTCGAAATAATAGCTGTAATGAGGAAAAGTTGTCAGAGTCTGCAGCAATTACTTCTGTAAAATTCAGTATCTCTACAATCTGAATGAACTAAGTAACGGTGCGTACAAAAATATACGTACGTGAAGAGGAAACTACAGTAGCATCTAGATGGAATGGCAAAACATTTACTGGAATGCAGTGCTTGAAGTCGTAATTCCTAGATGGGAGGAAATTTGATCGAGAATTGGAACAAGCTGTGTGTTGGGGAGGGGGGGGGGAGTGCACGTCTTTGATTTAACACGTTGATAGGCAGTAAAACTTTTGTTAACTGGGGGATACCATCCCCTGCATCCTCCTTCACTTATAGCACTGCTTGAATGTTCACATCAAGATGGTTGCATGATTTTCTGTAGTGCTTGTTGTAAGTCTCATCATCTAGTTCTGTCAGACGGGAATACTGATCACTTTTTGAAGGCTTGACCGCACCACAATTCAAAGAAAACCAAGCAAATCTGGTTTAGTGAATATGAATGTTGGTAGTTGAAACTTCTCCAATTAGAATTTGAATTCAATTTAGATGTTTTAAAATGTACAAATATCGATGCATATGATCTAGTAATTTGCATAAACCTCAAAATGTTAACGTTAAATTCAACGAAAAGTCACTATTTTAAACTACATAATTAACAGGATAATTGGAATTAATTGACCATCGTTTAGAATTTCATGATCTAAAAAGAATAAGCAAATTTCTGGATATTTAATAAATCCATTGTTTTTAAAGAGTATAGCCCCAGTCAGCGTTCAACGTGGGGGAAAAGAGGGGGAAAGGGGGCTTCCAGATAATACAATTTTTGTAAAGCATCTCCCAGGTCGCATTAGCTAAGAATTTACATTTCCAGCATTGGCCTCAACAACAACGTAAGGTCTTGGATGCGTGAAAAATGTATATGCAGTCTTAAAACAGGAAAATGTTTTGCGTGTGTAACACACATATATAAAACTTACTTTGATTCAAGTTGTAGTTGCAAAAAACATTCTGTTACTGTGAGTCAAAGGCTATCTTATTTCAATTAGTTTTAATGGTAAGCTCCATGGAAACGGTTAACACGCAAGCATTGTTGTATACCAACAATTCGTATTGCTGAATTGTTTAAAATCAGGTAAGAAACTGCATGCTGGAATATTCTAACAGAATGCATGTCTGTTAAATTCGCTATTGGAGCGATTGAGCACGTGGAGCTCGAGTCCACTCCATAATTTGCCAATTATTATTATACTTGTTAAGGTGTTAGTTTTCATATTAAAATCTCTAAAGCACATGCTTTCTTTTCAGTGCCTGCCATATATTGCACAGCTGCTCGGCTAGCCATCTTTTGCCGCTAAATCTATTTTTGCCTTTAAGTTGCTCAATAGTGGTCCAGAAAATAATCACAACGCTGTTATAAATAAATATACATAACAACGGCAAAAATCTGGATTTTTAAAAGGGGGCAAAGTACATGTGAAAAAATGTATTTTGAAAATCCATATTCCTGAAACTTTCTGACCGATGCGCTACAAAGAAAGTTGCGTGTTCTCCTTTAGAATTTCGTCATTTTACAAATCGTAATATAATTTTAACAAAAACGTGGCATGCTAAAAAAGAATTAGAGTAAAAAATAATTGATTAATAGACTTAGTTTATTTTACTTCGCTATCTGTCACATATGGCTAATCGCAAAGATGAGAATGCGTGATGATATGATGAAATTGAAGAAAGGAAAGTAGACCCATGACCGGGCGGGGATTCGAACCTGGGGCCCCTTGGCATCGTAAAGCGTTGTGCTAACCACTTCGCCACGGAGGTCAGCATTACAAGGAAATAAACAGAAAATGACAATCATATGGCATCTATGTTTTAATATGCGAGAAACATTTGCGAGGAGGTTATTGAAGTAACAAATAATTATTACAAGACGTTGTGATGAAAATTATTAATATATCTGAAATATCGAGAGTTGACCTTGCAGTCTCTAAATGTACTTTTAGGGTTACGCAAAACCTTTACTCAAAATCGATAGTGTAAATTTATAAGCTATTAAAATTTAAAACTTATTCCTTTTCGAAAAGAGAAACTGCTAAGTCAAATTAATATTTCGTAGAAATACATATATTTGTCTTTCATGAGGCCAAGAGAGTATTTGGAGGGGACGCTGGCTTGGGAAGGCTATAGCCTGGGATCTCGATCTGCAAACGGGTTTCCAGTGGGAAAACATTCCTATGATTAGGAATGAAGAAGTCCAGAAGAAGGGGCGAAATGATTTTTTTAAATGGCTCAAGAATGCAAAGATATAAGTGGATATTTGACAAGCTTAGTCTAAAACTTACAACTGAAGTCGTACGTGTGTGTGTGTGTGTGTGTGGGGGGGGGTGACTACGTGAGGTAACACAGTGGAATATGATTCACAATACTAAAATTAAAATAAATATGTGGGAACAATAGAAATCAAAATATGTTGTAGCTAGTGAGAGCGCAATAGTAAAGATAGAGGGGTAAATCATATTTTTCCGGGGCAATCATTTTTATTATTCCGTTACATACGACACAAAAATGCACATTTTGGCTAAAAGAGCATTCATTCATTTATTTATTTTGTCGTTTTACTGGGGGCAGATAAGAGAGAGAGAGAAATTGTCGAACGAGAATTGGGAGGCGTTCCTGCACCCCCCCCCCCCCCGTAGTGTGGTCACTGCCTATGGCTATGCTGGAGAAGAATGCACCAATTAATATGCTATTAAATAAAACAGATACTTTTAAAACTTTTAATCAAATTATTTGTGAACTATGATTTAAATTTAGAGAGAGCAAATACCTGTTTAATTTAATTTGGATGAGTTAACTTCTGAAGCCTGCCATTTCCGAGCCTTCTTCCGGTGTAACTACACTGCCCTTTGAGCCGTAGCTGCTGCGTTCAGGTGGCGGAACGAGCTGAATACTAATTAAAACAAATATGTGACAAATATATATAAAAAATACAACGTGTTGAAGCTATTGACGGCGCCAAAGAAAAGACAGAAGAAGAAGAACGTGGAGAGTGCAGTGATATTTTACGGGAAGCAGCAGGCACGTATCCAGGAATTCCTTGCGGGGGGAGGCTGAACACCATTTTTTAAAGGGGTATCACAATTGTATGTTTAAGGCCAGTGGTGGCAATTGGGTTCCAAAATGTGGGGAGGGGGGGGTGGACAAGGAGACAAGCATTAAGAGGCCATAGTGTGATAGTGTGGAGGCAAAAGAATGGGGAGCAACTATCTCCTAAATCGTCGCCACTGTTTAAGGCTGTCATTTTAATCAGAACGTGAAATCGGGACATTTTCTACCACTCAACTCCTCTGTTTCCATGCATTAATATTGTGTGCCGGAACCATCTCAGTATGTATGTTTGTCCATTTCTTCTCATCAGGCATCAAAACATCTATGTACCAGAAGTGTTTTTACGAAGGTGTTACACATGCACGGAATGCACAATCCACTCGACAACGCAAGATTCAAACTGTGTGCAGGGAACTGGAATCAGACAGTTCACGAATATTTCTCTCTCATTCGAGCCTGAACACCACTAATGTGTCTTGTCCTCCCATGTTTGCAGCTCTTATAAAAGCCGAAACACACCAAATTGTTCATATTCATGCCTAAGCACTCGCACGCAAGTGTCCAAAATTGTCTGTTGAGTGTGTGTCGAACCCAGTAGCCTTAAACAAAAGTATTTTTTTATGCCATGAAATTCTCGGACTGCATACACAAAATTTGGTCCTGGCACAACGAAATCATCACTCAAAACTTTGATTTTCAGTTGATCTGTGCAGCTTATTTCTTTTTTAATAAATCGCTCCAATGCCCAGCCCGATACTGCCGAAATATTCACTTTAGAGAGAGAGACCTTCGATCTCTTCGTCTTTCCACCCGAACTACTCGTAGCACTACTCGAAGTTCCGCTGTCGTCAATGTTTTTAGCTTTGGGACCGAACTGGAACCAGTGGTAGACTTCGTTACTTTACGGTATTTAGTCCATTTCATTTTCGAATCACTAGAACTTATAAAGCAACCAATGGACACTGACTGATCACTAATCGACTGTATGAATTGTCACACTTACCTCTGAAGTCTCCACCTATTCTGGTGTACAGATCAACCGGGAAATTGAAGCCGCGTATTAATATCCTCATTATATTCTAGAACGTTTCGCAGATATCACGATTCGTAAATATTGCCAGTAGTTCGACTCCTTCTCTTTTTCAAGAACGTTCCCTCTCGCGCTTTCCAGAGATTAAAAAATTACAATGAATCCGAATCGCCCTACCTGCGGCGCTACCTTTGTTGTGCAGCTTCCAAATGCTGACAAGTCTCTTCTACATAGTGTTCAAGTTCGCTACGACAACACCGAAAGCGTAAGAAAAGTTTACGTGCAATATTATCAACAACAGGGTTATAGAACATTCTCCGTCTTGCCTTGATAAGTATTTCTCTCCTAAAATTATCGTCACATTATTCAAGAAGACAAAAACCTAATTTTATGTAGTGTAAAATGAAAACTTTCCCGGTGGGGGGAGTCCACGAGTTACGATCCCCACCTTGGATACGCGCTATAAACAATAACAGGGTCCGTAGAACATTCTCCGTCTTGCCTCGATAATTATTTATCTCCTTAAATTATCGTCACATTATTCAAGAAGTCAAAAACCCAATTTTATCAGTGTAAACTGAAAAATTTCCTTGGGGAGCGAGGGGGGGGGCTCGAACCACCTGATCCCTACCTTGGATACGCGCTATTAACAATAACAGGCTTATAGAACATTCTCCGTTTTGCCTAGATAATTATCTCTCTCAAATTATCACCATATTATTCAAGAAGCCAAAAACCTAATTTTATCTAGCGTAAACTGAAAATTTTCTGAAAGGGGGCTTGAGCCCCCTGATTCCCACCTTGGATACGAGCTGTTACCAATAACAGGGTTATAGAATATTCTCCGTCTTGCCTCGATAATTATTTCTCTCCTTAAATTAACGTCACATTATTTTATTTGACACCACAAGAAACAAAAAATCTCATTTTATCTAGTGTAAACCGAAAACTTTCGGGGGGGCTTGAACCCCCTAAGCCCCCCTTGGATACGTGCCTGGGAAGCAGTCACGTTTATTACACCCTTACAATTACGTACAATATTATAAAGTTCTGCTTTTAGATCTCGCACAATGCCTTTTTCACAAAAATGGGCAATCTCGCATTTTTTTTATATCAATCAAGCTGTGATATTTTAGTTTTCTTCCGTTAGTGTTCTGATAATAGTTTTCACAGCTTTCAATAGCATTTAGGCATGATTTCAGTTGACAAGAACAAAATAATCTTATTTCAAAACATAGAGCAAAAAGAAATGCAACGCGCTTAAGTTAAAACTCCCTTACATTGGAAGCCTGGAGAGAACAAAACAGGGGTTCCATCGTAACACGATTTCTTGAAAACCATTTTACACATTTGAATCAACTTTGTGATAAATTGATTAGAAAGGATGAATCTTAACAGTAAAAGTTGTAACTTTTCCCTTGCTACTATATTTTAGAAGATATTCGTTGTCAAATTTCTCAATATTTGCATAAGGAACCATCCTTTTCCGTGCCGAGTGTTTCGATGGTGACGTCATGCATCCACGGACAACTGCGCATACGATCTGCGCCGCCGAACGAGCACCCCCTGGTTCAGAACATATCCATATTAGTTAGACGTAAGAAAAGTTGTGTGCTGTTGTGCGGTGTAGTTCGTGGATAATAGAGAACTGAAATATGGCTCAAGAAGCAAATTTGCGTGATGTGAACATTGAGTTGCACTTGTTTGAAGTTTTAAGTCCATTTTATACGCATATAGGCTAATCGAGACTGGAGCTACGGTTTAAAATGGGATCTGAACGACTGTGCAATGTCAATCGGGTATCAAACTCGGGACCCTTTGATTACAATGCGACGACATTACCACTACATCAGGACAATGAATGTGAATCGAATAATGAAGAAGAAGAAGGGAGTGATGAAACATAACTTTCTTTAAAAATCCTCAATTTTTCCAGTAGTGACTTCTTCTTAAAAATTCCAAACTTAGAAATGGGTTAAGGGATCTCGGGTTTGATTCTTGGATTCTTGTGTGCGTGCGTGTGTGTGTGTGTGTGTGTGTTTGTTTGTTTGTTTCACACGAGCACGAGATTTTTATAATTTAATAACACTCCATCGTTATGTAATTTAAGATTGGACAATGCCTCACATAGATGTGTAGACGAAAAATGCAATTTTGAATACATAAAAATGGAAGTCGCTAAAGTAGATTTCGACAATAAAACTACAAGAAAACTGGTAAAAAACATTATTTCAAACGGAGTCAACATTATGTAAGGATTTGACCAAGCCTTTGGATTAGTGTTATGTATATTAGAACACCTTCCCAATCATTTTTAAGCGAGAAATAATATTGATGTGTTTCTTGCAAAAAACATTCAAACCATACTTGAACGTTCAAACAACAACAAAAATGTTTAGAAAGATAAAATTGCTTTTATCTGTGTAGAAGCAAACTTCTCTTACTACAAAAATTCTTTATTTTCTGACTTGCAACAACGCAGTATATTATAATGTTAACAAATGTTCACGAAAGCACATATACATTTCTAATGATATCCTGTGCCGTGCATTTTTCGTGGGTGAATTATGAATTTATCATGCACCTTCTTACATTCTTTTAAACTAAAACTTTCTGCCGATCATTGATTCCAGTACAATTGCGAATTGTCAAAGTTTGAATGAGTGCACAGTACACATTGAATTATTACATACATAAACGACACTTAACTTCTTGTTCTTGTTGGCCAAATTTAGGCTTTGGAAAATTGTAGAAAGGCAATTAATTCTAAGTCGGGTTGTACAGTATTTTTTTTTTGTATATCAATTTTTGTAAGATATGCTCTACGGAAACGATTATCACGTGAGCATTGTTGTACTGTTACATTGTCGTAAGCCATGTAAAGGCTCGCGTTGGCGAATGAAGAAATAATATTGTATTTATTCTTAGTGAATTACAAAATGGAAAAGAAATAGAATGGCTGATGTACGCAAAAATTAATTAATTAATAATAATCAGGGAACGGCTTTATATGTAAATACATATTTATGCATTAAGCTGAAATCAGTTATATTTTGTATTATTTTTGCGCATCATGGCATGTAGACTCGAAAAATTCAGATTTTATTTTCCATATTTGTACTCTTCGGAACTTCTTATTTGGGCGCCCCGAAAGAATTCCAAGTCCTGAATTCGTAAATTTAGCAAAATTGCTCTTCAGCAGCATCTGAGAGTAGCCAACTTTGAGTCGGTCGTTCAGCTAGACGAAAAACGCTGCGGTGAAAGGTTTCCAATTTCACACATTCCATGATCTTAGAAACTACAGGGAGGTTATTCAGTCGTTTACCGCCAGCATGTCGGCCGTTCGGCGGACTGTTCATGCAACAGGTCCCGGCAAATTGCGTTCAGGAAGTCCGTAACAGAAACCGCTTGTTTTGTAATGTTTCCACTTTTCACAATTACAGTTACAATTACAATTGAAATAAGCACGTACCTTGTCGCAAGGATGCTGGAAAAGGTGTCCTCCCAAATACAAATAATCTTAGATTAGACTTCGCTACTTTATCGTCAGTTGACAGAAATGGAAGACAGCATCCCGGCGCATAAAGCAAACCGAAAGCGTAAAATGATATTTAAAAGTAATAATAATGATGATCACTAACCTCCTGTGTTATAAGAGATGTTGAAAATGACCTCCTTCAACAGCAATACAACACGTTTCTTAGGTTCAAGAGATCCTGTCTCTCGTAATTCCCTGACCACTTTTCTGCAAGAATTCGTTTTCACGTAATTATCGTACATAAAAACTCTCTGTTCAAGACTATATTTGTTTAACGGCATAAGTAATGAATGAATAACAATTAACACACAATAAAGCACTGGCCATGAGTAGCACATTACAATAACACAGTATAAACAACACGCGTACTGATAAACGCAAACCATACAACGCAAACAGAAGTGAACATGAACGTACAGTGGTGGAAAAAAGTTCTTCCCCATAAGACTTTAATGGCAGTAAATAATGCCGGAAAGGTAGGCAACACACATTGCACCTTTAGGTGATCGGGTGATTCTGTCTGTCTCAAGGACCAACTCGTCTTTTATGCAATAGCACACAGACGCAGGAAATGTAGGAAAGTCACGTGACATCAGGTGGAATGTTGTTCGTCATAAAATCGCCTTTTCTCAAGCCAGGTCGCAGAACCGACAAGAGTTATAGCCTATGTTCGAAAATGATTCCCCTAAAACCGTTGAACGAAACGCTAAAATAATTCTTGCCTTAATTACAAAGGCTACTATACTATATGTGCCGCGGTAGCTCGGTCGTTAGGGAGTTTGATTACCATGCGAGAGCTCTGAGTTCGATCTCCGACTGGGGAGGATTGGAATTTTGTCCACCTGTTCAAGTGGCTCCGGCGCCCACCCAGCGTCGTATAAAGTGGGTACCTCTAGGAAACTTGTGGGGGGGGGGGTAAAGGCGGCCAGGGGCGTGGTGATGATCACATTATCCCCACCTTCGGCCGTAACAAGAAAGTGTGCAACCCTAACTCCGCACCCCCTACACGCCTTCATGGCTTGGTGCAAAGGTAGTAGCACTTTGCTCTTTCATTTACTATACGTCTTGATTTTGTCGGAACAGAACTTTCTAATTTCTATGTGGACTTTCTTCCAAGCTTCGTAGGGATGTGAATAGGCTCCAGTTTTTCTTGACACAATTCATTCATGTTATATTTCGTTATAAAAACCACGGCCTATATCCTGTGTGTCTGTGTGTGGGGGGGGGGGGGGCTATAATTTAAACATGTGAGGTGATACTTTTCTCACTACTCCATTCTCCAATTCTTCGTATCCGAAATAACTCTCAATTCCACACACTGAAAATGTAGCATTTCCTACATCTTAGCATGCAAATATCTAGCAGCAAAGTAATGTGTAGGCACATAGTGGTTCGGATACCACTTTAAACTGTAGGTGCATTCCCGATTAGTCTTACTGTGCATAAAGTGGACTTAAGACACCAAATCAACCAACCTTCAGAATCCCGTTATCGTCCAGATTATCGAAACCAGAAGTTTCGTCGCGAATAACATAAGCAGGAAGACAATGTGAAATTACCAAATACAGCACGCGTTCTAAAATGAAGAAGAATACGTAAGTTGAAAGACCTCGATAGACACACACACTTTTCCTCCCCTCAATGGTAAGATTTCTTTCTTGCAGAGTAGCCTTTAGGTAGGGCTTCAAGGCCACGACGAAAAAGTGTTTTACATGCAATGACGGGACCAAAACACGGGTCTAGTTTGATATGAAAGCTGTGTTCCTCCTTATTTCGTACGTCATTGATAAGAGGAACACGGCCTCGTCTGCTAACCCTAGTTTCGTAGAGCAGATGCCTGTTCGCCACCCTTTGGTTCCGTGACCTTCGCTCGTAGTTAACAAGAGTGAATGACTCACCAGATACCTGTTGTCTGTAAGCTTATACAGGAATATATATTTCGTTAGCGTCTGTAAGTATTGTTTCATCTGCAGTTATATCAGTTAACGTTCGAATTGTTTCCTAATGGTTACGTTATTTATAAATTAGTTCTTTCTATCTATTTGTATGGGGGTTGGGGGTATACAGCCTGCATGTATTATTTTTTTTCCTGAAACAAGAAGAAATTTCAAGACAAAAAAAGAGTCATAGAATAGTAGTTAATAAAAAAGAAAGAAGAAAACGAAAATGTTTAAATAAATTATTGCATAGATCGAGTGAATAATATTTTCTCACGGGGCCTCCTCGATGGCGTAATGATAACGTCGTCACCTTATAATCAAGGGATCCCGAGTTCGATACACGGTGGATGCACGTAGTAGTTCGTATGTCATTTTAAACTCAAGGTCCAGTCCAGATTAGCTTATCTGTGCAGAAAAACTAAAAAAGAAATTGTCACAGTGTAAGAAAATTTCATGTTCAACCACATACAAAAGGGAATAATTTATTCCATGTTGGAGTTCACATTTATAGCATCTAACCAACACAATTATGGATCGCAACGTATTTTCTCAGATCCATTTTAATTATACGTGCATGATAAAATAACAGAAGTTGAGGAAAGAGAAAGCCAAGCGAAACACAGATGCCTTCTCCAGAATTTCAAATCTCGTTACGTAAGGTTCTGGGTTGAAGTCCAGGGCAGGCATGACTCTCTTGTTCTTGCCCTTTTATCTGCTCTAATGTATTTAATCATAAATCGTCGTTATGGTTTACTTCCAGGGGAGGAATAATGACAATAATTGCCAATACAAAGCCAATAACGAACAGAGGCAGATGTCAAGAAAGAAACAAGACTTTACAGTGTCTCCGTCTCTCGGTTTCTCGAACTGAAAATTCCTCTCCCGTTCTCGGTCTCGGCTAGTTAAATATAGAAATCGAAATAGTATGTGAAGATACATATATTTCATATATCCCGGTTTTATAGGAGATTTCGTGAGAGATGAAATAAGTACTCTTCGATCATGTTTATTTTTATTAGTTTTGTTACGTAACATCACTTTTCTTCCTAGTTGTGGATGAGTGACCATTACATGAAATTAATGACGAAATACTCAAACACCTGTGACAAGGACGGTACTCAAATCCGGGAACTTTGGTGACGAGATCGAAGGTTGACCACTTAATGAGCTTGCCCACCGAGTCTGCTTAATGTTGCTTGTGTCAGGTAATTCGAAATAACTGTCAATATCCCACATTCATTATCATTTGTTTCATAATTTATCTTATTGATGTTATTAACCTGAAGTCGAAGAAATAGTTGAAAGGCAATCATGCAAGATTGAATGTCTATGATGTTACTTCGTGCCGAATAATATGACGTGATATTATGATATGAATATATTAATAATATAATATGCCTAGTCATTCGATTGATTGATCCCAATTGCGTACACAAAATATGGTATAATGTCCACTCCTAACCAACCTCCGTGGCGTAGTGGTTAGCACAGCGCGCTACGACAGCATGGGCCCCTGGTTCGAATCTCGGCTTGGCCATGGGTGTTCTTGGTGAGTGTCCGTGAATCAATGTCATCATATCATCTTCATCGTCGCTATTTGCCAAAAGTGAAAGAATAGCGACACTAAATAACAAAAATCCAATCAAATGGAACATCTTCACCGATTTAATTCTATACCGTACCAAATTCCCAGTTTATTACTGCTTCTTGCTTCATTTTACAGCATGTCAATTGTTTTCCGGTTCGAAAACAAATGGAATGTTGTTTTGTGCAGTTGATTGTGCATTGTTTCGTTGTTTGGATTGTTTAATTAACGTCGCATTAATTAGTTTTAGACCAATCGTGACAGAGGGAATCGAGAGCACAAAGGAAGTGGAAAAGACAAGTTAGATACCACGGCTCTCTTTAAATGTAGGATTCCTTGAATACAACTGAAGTGACCGCAGAATATTATGGATAAAATTTGTTTCGCTTTTTCCTTTTATTTCTGTTTCAGTTATTTTACTTCGCTTTTCTTCTCCCACTGGCGTTAATCGTATCGGCGAGGAAGAATTATAAACTCGTGAAATGGACGATGGGACAAAAAAATATATATGTCTCTCCCACGGTTCGAAACTGTGACCACAAAATATTGTCTTATTTTTAAAATTTACGCCAAATATGGTTTCACTCGTCTCTTTCTCAAGGCGTTCCATTGCCTCTCCGATGGCGTAGTGGTAACGTCTTCGACATGTAATCAAAGGCTTCCGAATTCAATACCAGATAGAGGAACATTTGGTTCGGATCCCACATTAATCTGTAGGTCCAGTGCATAAACTGGACTTAAACCATTAGCGTGTGGCATGTGGCCTGTGATGAGAACCATAATTTCAGTGAACCTTCTTGACAATGACTAGTATCACTCGAAAAATATATTTTCTTACGAGTAGATCTTGTTAAGAAACCAGTTGCTGAAATGTTCTTCTTGAGGCCACGTAGCACCCAGCTGTTGTTTGTTGTTGCTGGGGCATGAGTCATGTGACTCATGCTATCAATGCTCAATCGTTCCCGAGAACTCAGATCCACCAGACAAACTTAAGCGAATAATTTGTTGTTTGGGTTGCATAAACAACAGGCTTTAAGACGTTACGAAATTCTAGGTACCGTGGCCCAGGTAATTCTTTCTCCGACTGTACACTGACTACGTCTGGTAGCCGACAGTGTTGCTAACCATTTTTCGGCAATGTCCCTACAGACGTAGTCAAAATGTCCCTACAACTGACCAAATGTCCCTACGCCAAGTAAAGTGACTAAAAAAATAACACCTCATGAGCATGAAAAACAGAAGATAAAATATACACATTTACTTACCAAATCTTTCTGCTCGGTGCTTCCACAATTAATGAAGGAGCGAATTTACAATACATGACCCCTCCCCGATTTTTGTAATATTTGGCATACTCACTAATTGGCATAATCACGAATTTGAAGTTAAAATTTGGAGAAATTGCAAAATAAGTGAAATTGAGTGGTCCGCCATCGGCACGATTGCTCATTATTTACCGGAAGATTTTGTGTTTCCAATACTTAAAAAAAGAAATATACATTCCTGATATTACTACGACCCCAAATTTTAACTGTTTGCCTATCCTATCCTAACCTAACCGTACCTGAACGGTTCGTGGGGCTATCCGTCAATGGTTTGTTGGGCCACCCGTGCATGTTTTTTTCGAGCCCAAATTTTAACCATGTTTGCCTTGCCTAACCTAACTTAACCTAACCTTACCGAGAATGGTCAGTGTGTCTATTCCTGAATGGTTTTGCGGTAATTGTGATTACGAACCGATAAAAAATCTTATTTTCGTAGCACTTTAACGGCAAACGTTCACCATTTTCGTATCCTGCAATTTTATGATTGATGTACTGTTGCCAAATTTACCTGTAATCAAATCAGTTCTTCTACATCGTGATTGTCGCTGTCACATGTAAGCACGTTCTTTGGGCAATATACTGAAAACCATAAGTTTATTAATTAGCCCACATTCATCCTCCTGCACACTCCACCTAACAATCTGTACAACATTAACAACTTTTTTTACTGTTCTCTTCCGCCATTCTTACACAATCCATGCTCTCCAAGTATGAAATCAACAGTGTGGCAACGCTCTAGACAGCGTAACTAATTGTAATTTGTTCATATCCACAAATATGGCTATATTACTTGAATACGGAGAATCATTGCGAAAATTGAAAAGCTTGTTTTACAACTTCTACACGTTAATGAACAATTTTTTCACCTCACCCCAACATGTTAACTTGAAATAAATCATCACGACTAATTATTTCGTGAGTATAAGACGTAGCATAGAAATTACAGAAGGGTCCGGTATGATAAATTCTTGCCTTAATGAATAATAGGGGTGTGCGTGCGGGACAGAATTTTTTGGGTCGGGACGGTAATTTTTTTAAATCCCGACATTCGGGACTGAAAAATTTGCAATTTCCCGACCAAGTCGGAAAATTTTCGGGACGGGAAATGTTCGAAACTTCCCGAAGCACTGGAAATCTCGAATTCTACAAGTCATTTTCACTTTAAGTGATTGTTTTTGCATTTCTAGAATAAAAACTTACAATTTTCGATAAGTTCCAGAAACTTACAATGCAGAAAACGTCGAGAATTAACGACTTTTTAAAGTGACCATTCGGTATTTCCCGACTACTCGGGATCCCGAAAAGTCGGGAAGTCATTTCCCGAAGTCGGGATTGGGACGGGAAATTTTTTGTGCGATTATCATCCTGACTTTTCGGTATCCCGCACACCCCTAATGAATAACGTTGAGTCGTTTACTGTTGATTATGTTATTTCAAGTCATACATGCTGCTGCTGTGAAGAGATAGATGTTGGTTGGTGTATTTCCTGCAGTCTTTAACAATTTTGGCCCCATTTTATTTCCCTTTTTTGTTTTTGTATCACTTAACATTGAAAATATTCTTTCCGTTTCCGCGTTAGAATGTGGCAATGTTAGCACTATTTTCGCGAGAGTGGAAATGTTTTAAAAAAATAACTTGTCTTGAAAGTTTTGGTAACCGATAACACGTTCCAAAATTCGGATGGAGATTTGTTAGTTAGTTCTTTTTTCTCCTCCTCGCTAAAGTCTCCAGATAAACTAATTCATAAAATGTCATTTTCCAAGATTGAAAAAAGTACCTACGTTTATCCTCATTTGGCAAAATCTGTCCCTACGTCCCTACGCGGGCGAAATTTAGTGAAATGCATGTCCTTACGGTTGGCATCATTGCCGACACGTGCAGTATGAAGCGCCCTCTCGCGGCTGACAACTCCCCCAACCCCCGATAAGCTGCCGGCGCTGTCGCGACAACTGAGGATAAAGTAGCGATGTCTAATCCAAGATTAGATGTCAGAACTAAGGTGCCAGAAATATTTGTATTTGGGAGGACACCTTTTCCAGCATCCTTGCGACAAGTTACGTGCTTATTTCAATTGTAATTGTAACTGTAATTGTGAAAAGTGGAAACATTAGAAAACAAGCGGTTTCTGTTACGGACTTCCTGTAATTCAATTTACCTGGACCTGTTGCATGAAGAGTCCGCCGAACGGCCGTCACTCTGGCGGTAAACGACTGAAATAACCTCCTTGTATAAACTGACACACTCAAATAGAAATGGCAAATTGGATTAATAATCTTGAAGAAATTTTACGATTCTGCGTGCTCGACTTGAAATCAGATAGGTTTGAAACACCAAATATGGTTTTTCTCCACCTGGAGGAAATCGCCGTCACGTTTGAGCTGAAAGAGACAAATTTCTGATGAGTTTACGCGACATTTTATTCACAAAAAAATCATCTTTTTCACGACTTGTGGAGATAATGTGCTTGGAACACAGGAAAGTGGATGTTTTCATAAAGGGCAAGATGTGTTTAAGGTCAGCATGTTATGATAGAGTAGTCGGTTAGACGTTCGTTGGTATCTTTATTTTTCGTCAAGTATTAAAGGTCGTGATTTCAAACCTCCACTCTTTCCTTTTTTTCTTCTCTTTTTAATTAAGAGAACACAGACCGTTGATATTAGAACACTGTTAAAATTAATTCGAGGATGTCCTTTCTGCACATTTTTTCCATTAAAGCTTAATGATTATTCAGTTGATTGCCAGGATTTAAGGTTAAATTTTTTTTTACTTTTCGCTATTCTTCATAAGTTGTGTTAACACACATTATGACTAATTCATATATCAAATATATATATTCAGGATGTTGTATGTTTATGTTTAAGATATGTATTGTATTTGCTCTTCACTGCACACCTAAAATATTTTAAATTATTTTAAATATAATAATACATACACACTGTGTAGTGTGGAGAGTTTTATGAGTTCAAATTGCTAAGATTGTTAATTTTATTGTCGTTCCTTAGTAATGACTGTTGTTAATCCCCTCACCTCTATCTTTCGATGCGTCTAAAACTAATAGTAAATCGCGAATTAATGTAAGTAAACGGCTATTGCGTCGTTAATACGCTTTTCGGCCACTTTTGGCAAATCGCGACGATGAAGATGAATGGTGATTTGTTGTAATTGATGAGGGGACTCTCGAAAATACGTCCATTCCAGGACCAGAACTCGAACTCGGAAACTTCGGAGGCGATATTGAAAATGATCCACTGGTCACCGAGTAGGGAAAGTAGTGCTAATCCAGGAGCCCCTGGGCTTGAATCTCGGTGACACACTGCTTTTTTCATCTTTTTCAAATTGATCATTCGGGACGGTGGAATAACCGCGAAAGGGATTAAGCGCGAAAGAGCACAACCGCGAAACGTAACACAGAATTAAACGCGAAAGGAACAAGAGCGAAACGGAAGAAGCGCGAACGGAATAAACGCGAAGGAACAATAGCGAAAAAAATAACCGCAAGACGGATTATGCGCGAAGGAATAAGCCCGAAAGGTTTAAGCGCGAAGTGGAATAGGAGCGAAAGGAATTACAGCGTAACGGATTAATCGCGAAACCAAAATTGAACACCGAAATAAGCGCGAGCGAAACGGATTACGCGCGAAAGGAATTAGAGCGAATCGGACTAAGCACGAACGGAAGAAGAGCGAAGAAATAAGAGCGAGAAGATTAAGCGCGAAACGGATTAAATGCGAACTGAATAACCGCGAAGGAATAACTGCGAAAGGAACAACAGCGAAGCGGATCAACCGCGAAAATTTCACTTTCGCACTTAATCCCTTTGGCGGTTGTTCTGGCGACCCGATCATTCATGGTCGTTGTGGTAAATTTTAAAGGTATAAACGTGACGTAAAATAACTGGTTGCCGTTTCCGCATGTAGCATTCTCGTTACAACTTCCTCAACAGAGAAATGTCGCAACAGCTGAGGAATGCTGTTCCAAGGTTGGAAGGGGAGGGTCAGGCGGGGATTAGGACGACTCACAATAAGCGCCCAGCAGGCATCTGCTGAGGAGTTTGTGAGTTCAAAGGGTTCACTACTGTATATACGTACATACACAGAAAGCTTGTCACCGAAATCTGCTTTAAGAAAATCGAGTAATGAAAAATGCCGTACCAAATAAAAAATGTTAGACCCGCTTTAGACGCAAACATTTTCTTTAACATTTTTGCTAGCATAAATGCTATATAAATGCTTCAAAAATCTTATAGCAGATAATATTTTACACGGAAACATTTCATGTAACATTTCGGTTAGATTTTGCGATTACGATGTATAATATATAGCTACAGCACGAAAGGCACGTCCAGTTATACCATCTATGGTGAATATGGTGAATACACAGTGTTCACAATTGAAACAACTAAAATATTCTGTCATACATGTACTGCATACGTTATAAAGTATGTATTTAAACAGCGTCATTGTTTTGTACATAATACCGTTTTATATGAAACGTTATTCCTCTCGGTTGAATAGTTATCGTATTTGAAAAATGTGAAGTGATACATTCTTTACATCTCACGCGGCCGCCATTACATCTGCACTCGTGACCTAGAGGTCGCTTCTGATTAGCTACGTTACGAAAAATGCTACGGAAATAGGACGGATCCTATCCTTGATAAATACCATGAAATATGCTCACTTTACTGGTAGCATTTTGGTCATGGCAGAAATGTTAAGAAAAGTGCTAGGGATAAAGCTTTCGTCTAAAGCGAGCCTTAGCGTTGCAAATTTCAGGTTCAACGATATACAAAATCATTACATTTAAAGTTAGTTGATACGAAAACACAAACACCACTGTACTAATTTAATCAAACCCTATTAATGATATGATTGCACAGGTAATTTACTCTACACGTATTTTACATAAATTGCGTGTTCTTTACTAGTAAATTAGACCGTTTTTTATGTCTGCGTTAAAAACTGTTTTTAAAATGTTCTAAAAAAAATACCCCCAACATTCGAATGATTGATTGATTACTTTATTTTACCTAGCTTTTTGTGCCACTTTGCTTAATTTGCGAAGATGGGGATGAGTGATGATATGATGAAATTGATGAATGGACACTCACAAGCATCCATGCCCAGACCGGGATTCAAACTCGGGACTCACGAACATTCGAATGAATTCAAATGCATAATTCAATGGCTCATTACTTTCTGCTTTTTTAACAAAAGATGTTAATTTTTTCTAGTTTGCATAAATAAAGTTTCATCTTTGTTTTTTGTGCGTTCTTGGTAACTCTTCTACGCTTAATTTGACCAATGGATGCTTCAAGCATCGTGAGTATTGTTTCTTGCAGTTTAGTCAAGTGACATATATGGAGTCAGTTTGTAGGGTTCATTCATTATTCGACACGACAAGCGACAGAGTTCTCTTCAGTCTGAAGCAAAAAAAATAAAAAAATAAATAAATAACCGTGCATGCGCCACCAACAAACCGAGTCGACACGATGGACTGTATTAAGGAAACGGCCCAGTTCGAGCGACACGTGCAGCTTGGCGTGTCGCTTCGGTTCGGAAGGTCTCATTTGTTTCTGATGGTTGGTTTCCAATCGACACGTCTCTCTTTTTCCATGTCTGAAGTCTCTTTGTTCGTTCAATGAATTATGAATTTACATTCCATAAAGTTCTGAACACGTATTAACATTTGCAATAGTTATTTTTAGGAAACTTGCGAACTATTTTGGCTATTCCGACATGTCACAATTTTGAATTTAAAATTTTATAAGTCACTAATAAAATCACAACAGAAATGCGTGTATAATAAACATAAATACGTTATAAGTAAGCATGTTTATCTGGGACCTCTCAATTCCTTCTTTTTTTTTTTTAAAGAAAAACATATCTTGCCACTTCTATTGTTGCATCCGAAAGCTGCGCACAGAGAAGTATAGCTTCTTATTTATTATCTACTAGCAGTGTCACTGAAATGTACAGATAGTATGCACTATAAGCGAACATTCCACGCTCAAATCCCTACTTCCACCACTGTATCGGTTGTAACTGTGGCACATCCCAAGATGGCGGTTTTACCTCGGCTCTTCTCCTCACGGCTTCATTCCCCTCGCCCAGAAAACGCGCTTGGGCTCTCTCTATCCCTTCTATACTCTACAGTAAGTTCTTGGACGACACATTTGAAGAGTGGACGCGTGGTACCATTGATTGGCCTCCGCGTTCTTGTGATTTGACGCCCTGCGATTTTGCTTAGTGGGGAATTGTTAAGGATATGGTATACTCATCATCACCGGCAGATTTGGATGCACTGAAAGACTCAATTATCAATGCGTTTCGTGTCATCAACAGTGATACAAGTTTACTGCATCGTATTGCAATTCTGTTGTTGATCGTTACACACAATGTATTGCAAATAATGGAGGACACTTTGAACAAAACCACTGAAACTGGATTTTTGTGTATCTACTTGTATTTTGTATGTATACTTGAATTTTATTAGAATTTGTGTATGAATAAACCGACTTTTGCGCCACCTGGTATGTAAAAGCCACTCTGATCTTCAGGATATAAGAATTGATCACAAATCCGAGATTTCCAGTGTGTTGGATAGTTGGGGGTTTAAATTCCTCCGAGAATATTAGTCTGTATGTCTATCATCTACACAGAAAATCGTGGAAGTGTTTGAGTAAATTTTATCCGCGATTTTGCATATAAAAAGAACATGCATGCTCAATGTTATTTATCTACTATCATCAGGAAGCGCAAGGCGCATGATCGGAACATCGAAAGGTTGTTGAGGTGGAAAACCTGCCTACTAAGGTGGAGAACGATGGATTAATAATGAATTAAATGAATGCACTATGTAATATGTTGTTAAAGTGATACAGGCTGTGAAATATGGATTTCAGGAAGGTAAAGAAATATTCATTTGTGCAACAATCCGTTTCCCAACCATCAGTCGATCACTGCAATCCTTTTTTACCTTTAACTTATAAATTCCTTTATTCCAACGTTCTGCTCTTATTGTTACAATATCAGCATTGCACAGCACTAGCTTCCAAAAATTAATTCTTTTCTTAGTTTCAGAAAGAAAAATATAGTAGCCCTAATTTTAAAATAAATTCGATGTGTTGAGTTCGCCTTGAATTTGCTCATGTAACCAAGAAAAATGTATACTTTAAAAGTACGCTGATGATTATAGGCAACTTTCAACACAAGACTCTGTAAGTATACCTATATTCTCCAATCATTGAAATCTAAATGCAAAGTTGAGATAATACACACCGTAAACTGTACACCAATGTATGAACGAATGGGAACATTTAATTTCCGATGCCTTTCAACATCAATGAAACATGCCGACGTCCGTGGCGAAGTGGTTAGCACGGCTCGCTACGACGCCAGGGGTCTCGAATTCGAATCCCGGTCTGGACATAAGTGGTCTTTGTGATTGTCCCTTCATCATATCATCACTCATCCTCATTTTCGCGATTAGCCAAAAGGGAAGTAAAATGAACCAAATCAATCAACCAACGAACCATATTAAATGCAATGTGAATTCACAACTAGTCGAAACTTTCTGGGGAGACATTGCATCAGGACATTATGATGACATATTCGAACAGTAAGAGTTTAACTGTTAATGTTACCATCGAAATCTTATTAAAATACTAGATACAAGAAACAATTTTCATTGTCATATTCGTACTCACCACTTAATACGTACATTGAATAATAAGCATATAATAAAAATAAATAATAAAATAATGTATAAACTTAATGTATACAACTAGGAAAAGAATGTATATCTGGATTACTATAGTTCTTGACGCAGCCCCTTGACCCTTGATAGTCTATGGATTTGTTGTAAATTTTTGACGTGTCTTAAGCGTTTTCTACTTATTCGACGTATTTACACGTATTGTGAGTATTACGTGCCAAGTAGAAAACCTTTTTTTTTACACCTCTTGTCCCCTCCCGAAACACTCAAAATACATGTTTGTCGATCATTGGGGAGGGCATTAGCTTCCGGGTAGGGCACACCCTCCTCCACACACACAGGTCGCAACGAATTGTTCGACATACTGTTCTCTCTTATACCGAGGTCTGCTTAGATCCGGCACTAGTTGGCATCTGTTCACATGAGTGAAAGCGTGCTGTGTGCAGGAAGAAGGTGACCGCTAGTTACTCGTGTCTCGTTCGTGATGCTGGTCGTAGATTCGATTTCTCGCACGGAAAGCAGGCACAGACTGAAGGCCCCAAATTCCAGGCTCAAGAGAAGCACCGGGAAGCTTCAGGAAATGTATACTGTACACATTGCCAGATGTAAGGCAACCTTCTTCGCTGGCATCACTCCGAGATATCTGAGAAAGACCATGTAATTCGAGTGATGATATTTTATTATATAAATACCGTTTTCTTTGACTTGCTGACTGTAAGTTGTAGCAGCAATTACTGCCATGTCGAACAAAATAAGGAAAGAACATTTTCACCACAGGCTTCAAATTGATTGATTGATTTGATGTTTTAAGTTCACTTTATGCACAGTAAGGCTAATCGGGACTGGACCTACAGGTTAAAGTGGGACCCGAACCACTATGTGCCTCCACCGGGCATAGAACCCGGGATACCTTGATTACAAGGCGAGGACGCTAACACTTTTTTTTTTATATAAAGGAATACTACTATTCGGCATTATCCCCCCGTCATTCACACATTTCTCTAACTTCCACACATGTCAATTTTCACATGTATTTTCGTTTTTACTCATTTTCGGACAAACACAAACATCCAAGTCCTAGTCGGGATTCGAACCAGGGACCCCTGGCTTTGTAGCGCGCTGTGATAGCCACTTCGCCACGGAGGTCGACACCACTGCGCCATCGAGAGGGCCACAGGCAGAGAATCTTCGTGCCTGCCTAGGGATGTGCAGGACGAAAATTTTTGGTCGGGACTGCAGTGGGAAGGGAAATTTTTATAATCCCGTCGTTCCGGATTGAAAAAAAATTCGCCGTTTCCGGACCAATTTCGTGACAGGAAACTTTGAAAATTTCAAAATCTCGAATTCTACACTATCCCCTTAGGTAATTGTGTTTGTACTTTTAGAATAACAACCGTTAATTTGAGAATTTTTTTGAACCTTTTAGTGGCTTTGGAACAGTTCCCAATGCGATCCTTTGGAATATCTCACTATGTTCTGGATCCCGAAAAGTCGGAAATCATTTTCCCAAGTTGGCATCTGAGTTCTATAATTCACGCACCGTATTTTTTTATATACAGTAGCTTTTGACGCGTAAAATCATGGATCATAAGTACCATGATGGTGATTAAGTGTTCTCTGATATTTTTTCGTGAAAAAGTACAAAAAGATAAATAATTGTTCATCACCAAAGTGATAGATGTTTATGGAAAGGAAGCAGAACGAATCCAGTTTCTATTTAAATTGAGGACTCTAGTCGGAATTTGTGAACAACACCAGGGCACTCAATTTCAATTTTATGATTAGTAAATTATTATTATTAATAATAAATTATTATTATTAATAATAATATGTAAAATGCAAGTTCTGCGACTGAGGGCAAGATATGAATCTTACTTTGCCCCCCCCCCCTCCCCCGAGAAAAAAATTCTGCGGGCGCTCTTGGCCGCTTGTGTATATTTTTTCAGAAGTTCTCATAGAATGTTGCGTGTATTTGTTGCTTTCTGCATGCTCTATGAAAATGTCAAAGCGGTTTCAAAATCTATATCCACGATTCCGCTTCACTTTGAATGTTTCCGTGCTTTCTTTCCGTCCAGGTAAGACCCTACTTAAGCGAACACCCTTCGAGTGCGTCTCGCAGTTCACTCTCGAAGTCTTGGACTGGAATGTGAAATAAATTTTTCGAATTACACTTCATGCTTGCCTTGACAAGAAAAATGAAATAAATAAAACAATATTTCAAGAGTAAAAACGGGGACGTTGATACAGTAAATGAAAATTTTTAAAAAATGGCTCGAGAGAAATATTCTTTCATAGCACTCAGAGATAAACGTGACCAAATGATGATTTAAGCTTGATAAGGATATGCTAAAATTTTCGTCATGGTACCAGATTATACGCGTGTTCACCAAAACATTCCGTGATTATAAACACATAAAGCGTCGCTCTCGGTAGCTACTCACATAAAGCGTCGCTCTCGGTAGCTACTCATATGTATATAAAATTGGTGCCATTAGAAGCAGAAACTCAAGAATGTTAATACCTAACTACGTACCTCAGAGGCACTCAATGTGTGCTCCTCGTGTCACGCTGCAAACATCAAGGCGATATTCCCTCTCATGCCGCTCGCGTTCCAAAGTATCTACAGTGACGGTCCCGATGGCGGCAACGATACGACGTTTCAGATCTTCCAGATCTTGAGGCAGTGGAGGTACGTATACAAGATATTTTATGTGACCCCATAAGAAGATGTCATAAACAGTTAAGTCAGGGAACCTCGGTGGCCACTTGCACAACACAGCATCTTTGTTTCCGGAGCGCCCAATACATCTTCCTTCAAGTTTCTCATTTAGAAAATTCTTAACATCGAGATGGATTTTGGACACGAAGGATTTAGGGATGTTTAACTGCTCTACACAATATGCTTCTAACAACAATGCCAATAACATATTATCATTCGAGATTTTTCCTTTTTTTCATTCTTTTATTGTTATGCCATCTATTGTTGTAGTTAACGCCAACAATTACACATCCGCTAAAATTATTTGAACTGTTCTTTCGAATGGTATCGGAATAAATTTCGCAATATGCATAATTAAAATTTTGTGGTCGTTTATAATCACGGAATGTTTTTGTGGACACGCTGTATATATACATAAAAAGCTTCATCATTATGAGGAGACAGCTTCGCAACCTGCTATATTTGGTCTACTGTTCAGGGTAGACTTCCTGTAGCGTGATCACCATGACGTTTCTACACTCTGTCTCGGGAATCTCCGGAGCAAGCGAACGAAAACAAGCGCTTGCGCAAGTAGTGGCTCGAGAGTGCTCGACAAATGAACGCGTGAGAGGGGAAGTGAATGCATGGAGGAGAAAACGCGACTGCGGCACTAGTCGTTTGCAACCAGCTGCACACAGCTTTGTTCCTCCCACTCGATTTCTCCCCTTCTCTACCGATATGAGCGACCTTGCTCCACAGATTTCCTGGACACAGTGTAGAGCAACTGTTAGGGGTAGATATCCGAATGCAACATGAGCGGAAGCGAGTATTTTGAACTTTCAGTTCTGTTAAAGTTATTTTGCATAAATATTTAGTGCGTAATAGAGCATGGCCTCTCTGATGGTGTAATGGTAATATCGTAAGGGTTCCGGGTTCGATACCCAGCGGAGGCGAACTGAACAGAGGTTCGGATTCTACTTTAAACTGTAGGCCCAGTCCCGATTAACCTATCTGTGCATAAAGTGGACTTAAAACAAGAATTCAATTCACGCATAATAGGGCATGTTATAGGTAACCAATTAGGAGAAACGTAAATACAGGATAATGATTGATTTGGTTTATTTTACTTCGCTCTTCTGCCACTTTTGACTAATCGCGAAGGTGAGGATGAGTGACGATATGATGAAATCGATGAAGGTACACTCACAAGGAACGCCTGTGCCCAGGCAGGAATTCGAACCTCAGACCTCTGGCAGGATAATGAATTCGCATTAAAATTGTAGTATAATCAATCTTTACTCCGTTCTTGCTACGACTTCACTGGATCGTTCCAAACCGTACCTCAGCAGGGTGCAGGGGGATTATTTTTAAAGTAAGTTTTTAAATAGTTCAGGGTCTTAGTCAAGAATGTCAAGAAAGCCAAGAAAACTCAAGAAATCAACAGGTAGGTCAAGAAACTCAGGAAGAAGTAAAGAAATTATGCTTGTGTCAAACATTTTTGTTATTTTTTACAGTATAGTGAATTTACATTGTTATATACCTGTGCTGGGATTTTTTATAAGTGAATATTTGGAAATCTAAATATTGATAATAATCTGTATTGAGTTGTGGCTAAGATTTGTTCACCTTGTTTCTTAAGAATCACATTCTTGTAAGTGTGAATTTATGTAAAAATCTATATACGCGTATATAAAAATGAATGTGTATGTGTGTGTGTGTGTGTGTGTTTATGTTTGTTCCGACATAACGATCGAACGCCTGGAGCGATTTCAACCAAACTAGGTACACATATGACTTGCAATCTGGAAAGAAATAGTGTGGGGGTAAGACATCTTTGGAACCCCTAGGAGTGGGGGTGCGAAGGGGATGACATGTAAAAATAGGCTAATCGAAAACGACCGATATTAGTGTGGAATCTATAGTTTTCGGGGTCGCTAAGATGAATAGTGACACTCCCAATGCCGTCCAAGTTCAAGTTCATCACCTATCGGGATGGGGGTGAGGGGTGAAAAATAAAATGTCAAAAATGACCAAGATTAGTGTCGAATCCATAGTTTTTGGAGGCGCTAAGCTAATTGGTGACATTTAGGATGACCAAACTTTGTACACATATGAATTACAATCTGGAAAGAAATACTGTGGGGGAAAGACATCCCTGGCACACCTAGAGGGGGGGGGGGAAGGGGGTGACAAGTAAAAATAATCGAAACGACCGATATTAGTGAGGAATCCATAGTTCTCGGGGTTGCTAAGATGAATAGTGACACTCCCAATGCCGTTCAACTCCAAGTTCATTTTATACTATATTTAGAATTCATTATTTTCCTGTCTAATAGAAGATTGGGGTAAATGAATACCCGGGCAAAGGCCGGGCAATCAGGTAGTAGTAAATAAAGTAATGTGGCCATTCCCCATAAAGGATGAAGTCTGAAGCATTCATTTTAATTCATTAATTAAAGCAAGTCTTGTTAAAGTACAGCTTGAGTTTTCATCTTAATCGGCCGTCTGGTAGGGTGTTTTCATACCTATGTAGGGGGCGATTAAATAAGTGTTAAGAAAAGTGTGTGTGTGGGGTAAGGTCAAGAAGAAGAAAAGAAAGGTTAAGAAGAAGAAAAGAAAGGTCAAGAAAAAGTCATTAAAAAGTGAAGAATTTTATATTTGTTATTTTTTTTAGACACCCTATAGTTTTTTCCTCTAAAAAAATATAGTTTTCCTATAGCTTTAGTCCAAAGCATTTTGTGTTTACATTTTGCTTGTCACCAGAGGGAAAGACTATTATGCTTTCCAATATTATTTTGTTGTTGTTTTACTCTGAAGGAAGCTGAAGTAACGTTCTTAAATTTAATTCCAGATTCGATCCTCCAGTCAGCCAAGCTGCGAACCCACTGTTCGGTGTAGACGCCAAGAAGGTGAGTAACAGTTCTTTTTTTAAAGCCCTTTGTAGCATTTTTTTAAAAATATGTATGTTAAGTGATCTGTGGTCGGATTGATTTTTAAGGGTTACCAATCAACAAACCCGAAAAAATATTGTTATGAGGCAATCGTGTCTGGCCGCCTGGAACAGGCACTCCAACTTCGCGCTACTAAAGCCTTATAACAACTCTGTTTGGTTTTATACAGAGCGATCCATTGAAGTGTAGACCGCCGCGTCAATGTTTGCGCTATCGGCAAGCGAGGCGCTCGCGGCAGTATGTCGGCACTGTCAACTGTCCGTGAATCAAGCTCGCAAGTTTCCATACTAGTTTCAAGGGTGATTTATTTAGGACATTGGACTTTTAAACCCGGCAATCTTGTTTCAAATCGCCTTTGAATTTCACGTGCCGATTTATTTAGCACATATGAATCATAAATAAATACACGCTGTGCACTAAAAAAACATTTGCTGAACCACAACACATTTTGCGGTTGAATACACTAAAAGAAAACACATCACGTAACAAGCACCTTGTCACTTCACAGTCGCCGAACTAACAAAGAGGCCACCCAATACAAAAAGGACCGTTTTCACTTTACAGTCTCGTGTCTACTTTCAGGACCTCCGTAAAAACAGGTTTCTAGCCCCCTTCACCAGCTTACATTAGTGGGTGTCTTCATAAAGATGTGTCAAAAAATGTGCTCATGGAAGGCGACAAGTGTGAACACCTCCTTTTATAAATCTGCTAAGAAAATAACTTTTTAAAATGATTTTGGAAACAGTTGAGTGTTTGCTTCATCGACACTCTACGATGCCGACAAACGGCTGCGAGTGCCTGCCTCGCTTGCTGATAGAGCAAACACTAACGTGACGGTCTACACTTCAGTGGATCGTTCTACATATATTATATACCATGGGCGGTTATTCCATGGTCCCTTACAAAGTAGAAGCATTAACTGTGTATATGTGGTCAATTTATTTTTAGTTTCATTCAAACTATTCTTATGTAGTCGTAATCTACTTCTAAGCGCTGTTGTAAAAATAGCGAGACGTGTGTCCTCGTCGTAACAGACGACCATCAGTGTCCGTGTCGATCACCCTCGGCAAAGGGAAGGGAGCATTCGGCATTCTTCGTAGATCTTCGGCTCTGTCTTCGGCGTAGGGAACGCATGACAGTCACTCATTCCAGGCTCATAGTTTTTTTAGAACTAAATCCGCCTAAAATACATTATTTTGCAATATTTTTTCTTCATTTTCAGCGAATTTTGTATTGTCAGTTATCCCAGTAAATTTCATGTAATTTCTGGAATTTGTATGAAAAACATAGGTTTAAAAATCATACTTAACAGTTGACCAAATCAGTGCGGTTCAATTGACTCGAAGGGAATGAATCCACAGAACTCATTCCAGGTCTTGCGGCAGCTAGCTAATGGTGCGGGGAGAGAGTAGGTGGGTGCTGGAAACAGTCTTCGTCCAGGGCTTGAGATCAAGAAGTTTTGAAGAGAACAAAGGGGTTATTTCTGGTTGTAGATCAATGTCCGATTTAGACTATCTCTTGTAGTTTTGGGTCCAATTTTCAAATGAGTTCTGCTCCTAAGCCCACTTCATGCGTAGACAGGCTAATCGGGGCTGGACCTACAGTTTAAAGTGGGATCCGAACCTCTATGTGCCTCCACCGGGTATCGAACTCTGTATTCCTTCATTTGAAGGCGACAACATTACCACTCTACCATCCGAGAGGACCTATTTTCAAATGAAAAGTGTGTGTGGAGCAGTTCAGGTTTCGATGATATGAACAATTTACTTAAACATCATAGCGTCATCGGCAAACTCAAAGTCTGAGACCTATTGAAAATGCACCTTTCCTCCCTGCTGCACACCAGATCCAGGATCCCCCCAAAACCCGCACTTTCTCTTCATCTAGCCCTGCATGGGCGTTGAAAGGACGACACAAACAGGAAGATTAACTACGGGTGGCTAGAACTTTCTGCGTTAATTATTTCATGGTTCAGAAAAGATATCCCCATGCTTTTCAAATTCCAAAAACAGAATTCTATTGCTTGTCCCTTTTTCGGCGCAGGAATGAATGACATTGCGGTTCTTCTCACATGCACTCAACCTTCCTGCTAATGACCTGCCCTGCAAAGGATGGGAAAGGCCACTTCCTGAAAATTCGGAGAAACATCGAAGAGGTCGGTTCATCTGTTGATTTGGTAGACAGTTGATATCTGTCAGATAGTTTGAAGTAGGATTTGTGGTCCGAGCGGTGGTAAACTTCTGTAAACGCGAGAAGATAGCATCACGAAGTGTTTGTGATCTCGTTCTCCTACATCGCGAGTAAAATATCGAATGAGAAGCTGCCAGATTGTCTTCTTCTGGAGACAATGGATCAGGATCGACCAAATATCCAACATATTGGCATTCTAAAAGAGAGCCTGACTACCACACAAGATCCTGGGTTCGACTCCCAGTGTGGTTGATCTCATGTATAATGAAGAATAAACCACGTTTCAATTAAGGAAGGATACTAGGTATGTAGCAATTGTTTTTACAGTCTGCTTGCTCTAGAAGAATTATGTTTCAAAGTTTGTATATCTTTCTGACTTTCTGTGATTTTTCTTCATTTAACCTCCACCTGCAAATGCGGAAGCTGCTGCTGCTTAGGTGTCTAGGTTGGCTAGACATACAAATATAATTAATCCCTAGTCATACAGTGAATAATACTTATAATTCGTATAATCATGAGTTCTGGAGAAGCAAATAACTTATCCAGCATTTTCTGTTTCTATTTGTTTTTCAGTGGTTAACAAGGTGCATTACGATGCCAGGGATCCTGGGTTCGAATCCCGGACTGGGCGTGGCTGTTCTTTATCATGGTCCTCTCATCAATTTCACATCACTCATTTTCATCTTCATCTTCATCTTCAGGATTAGTCAAAAAGGTGTCAGAAAGAGAAGTAAAATAAATGAAATTAATCATTTATATATTTCTATATTACACCGCTTTTCTACCTCTTGGGTTAAATGCGACGATGAGGAAGAATGATGAGCCGAAGGAATGGCGACGGGACAGACATGATACAATCACACCTGTTCAATGTCCGAACCTTGGACCTCTGGTTTCGTAGCGTCTTATACTCAGTGGAATTCTTAGGAAGAAAAACTGTAAAAGTAGGGTGAAAAGAAGCAAAGTTGTACGATGCATAAAAAACCATGTTTAGTTCTTCTAAAACCTTCCAATTATCGAGTTCGTGTTTTAAGTTCACTGTATGCATAGTAAGGCTAATCGGGGATCCGAACCACTATGTGCCTCCACCGAGTATCGAACCCGGGACCCCTTGATTAGAAGGCGGCGACGCTACCACTGCGTAATTTAGGAGGCCGAGAAAAACTTATAGTTAGTCAGTAAAATTAATATTAAGGGACAATACCTGCGAAGAGTTATTTCATTCGGTTGCGCGTGGTCATCTCATCGAGTCCCATAGTTTCGAGAGCAAAATTTGCTTCCATATCGCTTTCAAGTACTTCCCAAATTGTCCTCACGATGTTGGAACAGCACAGAAATTTTGGAACTAATACAAGCAGGCGCATACCCAGGGAAGGGGCTCGGGAGCTGCAGTCCTTTCCCGAAATCCTACAAATATCTGATTTTAATAATGTGGAGTAGTAATTAAATTTACTTCATTAACAGGTTTAAACATCTTGTATATGGTAAGTTGCAATATACCAAGAAATTCATCTTCAGTGCATTTAGTTCTCCTCCCAACAGTTTTGTCTTTAGATGGCGGCTGCTGCTGATAAGGGATAAGCCCCTTCCGAAATCAAATGCTGGCTACCGGCCTGACCACCAGGGATCGAACCTTGAATATTTCGATTTGACTGATTAATTGAACTGGTGTTTTAAGTCCACTTTATGCACAGTAAGGCTAATCGGGACTGGACCTACAGTTTAAAGTTAGATCCGAACAACTATGTGCCTCCATCGGGAATCGAACCTGGGCAGGTTGTTGAACCTGCCGAACCAAAGACGAGGGCGCAATCATTTGAGCGTTTGGGAACTTTGTTTTATCCAGTGCCATCACATATTCAGTTTTCCACACACAAATAAGATTAATTTTAAGAAATTAGACGTGTGCATATAATAATTCTCCAAGTGAACAATCAGATGCCATAGAAGACTCGGTCCCGCCCTTTAGAAAAGTGCTTAACGCGGTCGCCTTGAACTAAGAGATACCGGATTCCATTCTGGTATGAACTGTATACATGAGATGCCTAGCTTGAACTCATTACGCACACATTTCATATTTGCACTGTTGCCAATACTTGTAAACCTCGTTCCAGCACTTTATATCTAAAACCACGGAAAAGGATTTTATCTACTTCTCAATTTTCTTCCAGCAAATTTACAAATCTAAAGACTAATAACATTGTTCTTGGTGTATCAGCCATTACGCTAATGGGTTCATTCTGCATTTAGTTTCCCGAATAATGGCTGTGGATTTCGCGAGAGTACATCCGTAGACTGTTGGGGGCTACAGAAGAAAATGATGTTCCTTTCCGAATTTATTGATTGATTGAGTTGGTGTTTTAAGTCCACTTTATACACAGTAACGCTAATCAGGGCTGGTTCTACAATGTAAAGTGGGATCCGAACCACTATGAGCATCCACTGGGTATCGAACCCGGAATCACTTGATTACAAGGCGACGATGCTACCATGCGCCACCGAGGAGGCCCTTGCTCCTTTTCTTTACACTGTATACACACACACACACACACACACACACACACACACACACACACACACATACATACATATACAATGTATGTGTACAGTATAAGCCTATATGGTGTATAAATAGTTTGTTAATTTATAATACTTTGATATAAAAAAATCTTACGTTTGCCCCCCCCCCCAAAAAAAAAAACTGATCAACCTGGCTACGTCCCTGGATAAAAGGAACGCAAAAACGTTTTCCTGCAGACATTTTCTATTCTTTGAAATTAAGTTATGATCAACAATTGACATGGCTCGTCACATAGCCTGAGTGAACTAAGTGTCGCTTATTCCTCAGATAAATATATCTCGATGGGAGAACAAAAACCTTTGTTTTACTTGAAGGAAAGCTTTTTTGAATTGTTTAAGTTAAGTTGGTTTAAACAATTCCCGGTTCTAATGCTAGTGCTAAACGATCTTTTCATCATTTCACCGAATTCACAGTTAATGTAATTGGTCAGTAATTGGGAAGGTGCTAAAACTGAAATGAAAATGCAGAAGATGAATTCTACAATCTAGTGATATAAGAATTCATAAGGAAGGCGTTAATAATAATAATAATAATAATAATGCTTTTTAGAATTTCTTACGATATGTGCTTCCCTTGCTGTAGAAGTCACGGACCGCCCCTGTTATATACATATGTGAACACATAATGGTTTAAACTTGTTTTGAGAGGAGACGTGAATGGAAGGCCCCTATTCTTCTTGAGTTGTAAGTGACCTAATTCTATGATTACACTAATATAACACCCTTGATAACACTGACAGCAGTCCAATTTTTCAACTGGCTGATGAAGTTAGGATACAGTTCTATTTCTACACTTTTTGTACATCTCATACATTTTTGTATTAATCTGCTGCTATTATCTGATTTTACTTTTACGAGAAATGAAGACTAAAATTGTTAAGTGCCACAATAATTCAAACACCGTTTTCCACGTTAAACTGTGAAATGTGCCGTGCTTTATAATGTGGTAAACGTGGCTGGTAGCCCTCTAAGTACTTCAAAGGGCGTGTAAAGAGATCACTAGCGTGCATGTTCTTACGGGCTGATGTGCGGAACGATGCGATTTCCCAACGTTTACCACTTTCAGTCCTCAAATGTAAGAATGGAGAATTGCAGAAATAATCTAATAATATTAGCGCATTGTTTTCCTTCTGAGATGCAGGTGCATTCTTTCTATTTACCTAGTTTCTAGAAACATTCTTGCAGTTCTTCCTAGAGTATTAGAAGATTATCCCAGCAAGACTGGTTTTCCTCATTTATTGATTGATTTGGTGTTTTTAAGTCCACTTTATGCACAGTAAGGCTAACCGGGACTGGACCTACAACTTAAAGTGGGATCCGAACCACTACGAGTATGTTCCTCCACCGAGTATCGAACCCGAGACCCCGTGATTACAAGGCGACGACGCTGCCACTGCGCCATCGGGGAGGTCCTACTATCAAGAATGAAGTTGCATGCATGTAAACACAAAAAGAACCTCTTACACTTATTTCACACCATTGGTTGAATGAGAAGAGCTCAGTAGTAGCTATATTTTTTTGAGTAATTTTCCTGATAGGTATAACTCTGTCCCAGAAGACTGGGAGTCTGGAGCAAGTGAACGAAAGCAAGTAATTTGTGCAAGTAGCGACTCGAGAGGGCTCGACCAATGAACTCACGAGAAGGAGAAGGATGGCAGTTACCAGCTGTGCTCCACCTACTCGCTTTCCCTCCTTCTCTTTCTCTATTGACCGGGTGGGCAGGATCCATATATTGATAGATTAGGGTGGGCAGATACAAAGTATATATGTATTTGAGTTTCACAAACATGCATTTTCTCTCTCTCTCCTTCCCCCCTTCTCCCCTGACTTGGTTTGTATTTCTTTCCCCATTTCTTTTTGCTGGTGTACATTTTCTTATTTATCCTATACTTACCTTTTTCCTCTGCTTGTGTTCCCCCATTATCTCTCTCTTTCTCACACACACACATGCGCATAATCCTTTCATAAATTCTTCTAATCAAATTTCTCATCTGAATTCTCTCTAATAAGCCCACTCTAGAAAAGTGGCGAAGGGACTCGATTCCGCACCTATTGAAAAAAACACTTGGCAGGTCTTGGTCCAGGTCCGTAGACTGGGGAGGGTGCCTCATCCTTTATCAAAGTCGAAAAAGTTGTGAGGGTTTCTAAGTATATTACCTTTTATTACACAAGATGTTTAATCCCTCTAAGGAAGTAAAATTAATTTCCACTATACACTATTTAAATTAGTTATTTGTAGGAGTTCAGGAAGGTTTCAGCCCCCTTAGCCCTCCCCCTGGCTATGTGTCTGTCTCTGTCTTGATCCCTCAAAGATCTTCTGCTGCTCAGGGTTTTCTCCTCTATAATTTCTTCTGTCTTTCCTGTGTCAGTCTTGCTTTAATCTCCCTACTTCTCTCTAATTTAAGTCCCCTTCCTTTCACCTTTCACAAATCAAATCAAATCAAATCAAAATCAAATCGTATCTGACTGCCCATGCTTTCAACTGCTCGATGTGTACTTCGCTTTGTGTAGTGGATATATTACCCTGTCCTTTCAGGTTAAGAAGGAATTTTTCACATAGCCTACTACTTTATTAGGTGAAAGTACAAATAACATGCTACCTCTATTTGTACAAGGTACATAAATCTTAATATTAAACCACAGCTAATGTATCTTCAGGGTATGGTTCTTTTTCGAAAACGAAACTAGACAGGATACCTTCCAGTGGAGACGTTTAAACGATTATATTATCTCAACAAGGATACATGGATTTATTGCTCTTGTTCTTATTTACATTCAACTTGTATAACTAACCAACTCTCTAGCCTTCTTAAACCCGAAGGTTCATGGCTGCAGCAACACAGGCCTTCCATCTGTCCCTATCTTGAGCAAGATCTATATACTCTTTTTCATCCCTACCGATTTCCCTTAGGTCCATCTCAACGTTGTTCCTCCATCTTCGTCTTGGGCATCCTACAGGTCTCTTACCATCGGGTTTCCCAACAAGAATCCTGTAAACTCCTCTTTCCTCTCCCATTCGTGCCACATGACCTGCCCACCTAAGTCTTCTTGATTTAATTATTCTAATAATATCTGGACATGAATACAAATTATGTAGTTCTAAATTATGTAACCTTCTCCACTCACCTGTCTCCTCATCCCTTTTAGGTCCAAATATTTTCCTAAGGATCCTATTTTCAAATACTCTCAATTTATGTTCCTCTTTCAATGTAAGGGACCAAGTTTCACACCCATATAATACTACAGGCAAAATTACTGTTTTGTATATTTTAACTTTTAGTTTCTTAGATATTAAACGAGAAGACAAAAGTTTATGAAGAGAGAAGTAACATGCATTTCCTGAATTAAGCCTACTTTTTATTTCCTCTTTAATATAATTTTCACTCCTAAGTATTTGAATTTGGAAACTGGTTCAAACGAGTTGTTATCAATAATTAGATTTTGATTATTACCTAACACTTGGTTTCGGCCTGTAAGCATATATTTAGTTTTCTCTTTGTTAACTTCCAAACCTATCTCTTGTATGCTCTTAGAATTTCTTTCATCTTTATAATTTGTATAATCTTCTTTAGTACATGCTTCCTTCTATACTTCTTTCTGGACTTCCTTCTTTGTGGGAAATCGGATTTGGACTTCCTTCTTTGTGGGAATTTGGATCTGGACTTCCTTCTTCGGATTTGGACTTCCTTCTTTGTGGGAAATCTGTATCTGGACTTCTTTCTTCGGATTTGGACTTCCTTCTGGACTCCCTTCTTTGTGAGAAATCTAGATTTGGACTTCCTTCTGGAATCTTTTGTAATCCCTGGAACGTGTATCCTTTATGCGAATTCCTTTGGTATTTTCATATGTAGGTTTTCCCTCTTCACTAAGTCCTTTTTTCACAAGCTGGTAACACATCACTTTTTCTTAATTTACACCAAGTCCTAGAGAGTTACGAGTTCGAGGGTAAGGGGTCAAGGGGTCTACGCCGCCTATTTCTATTCTGCTTCCTTAAGGCAACGGCTGGGACGCGCCAACACTAAAATAAGTCCAACAAAGTCCTATACTTGGTGCCAGACGATTGAAACGCGCATCCGAGTAGGCGCAACGTCTGGGACGCGCAACCAAAGGTAATTGTGGTTCGCGACTGGAACGCGCCGCCACTGGTATAAATCAAAATGTCCACCAAGGGAATGGTAAATCAAGCTAACAGATTCGAGATCTGTTAAAAGACACAAATTTGTATCAGTGTTATCACTTCTTTAGTTTTTCGGTATATTTACATATGAGCACCAATTTAATTAATTAACTATTTACATTAATTTATTGTTTTCATATCTTTTACTCATCCTCTTATAATGGATTCTATTGTTGTTCATCTTGAAATGTAATTTTAGCATACCCGGTGGAGGCACTTAGTGGTTCGGATTCCACTTTAAACTGTAGGTCCAGTCCCCATCACTTTAAACAAAAACTCAAATGTAACTTTAGCGTTTTAGATTCGGATAGCAAATTATGCTAAAATTCGACTTTTACAGTTGAGCAAGTTTCAACTGTCCTCTTTTATTTTAACGTCCTTTACAAAACGAATACCTTGTTTCTTCTTTCGATGCAAGACACATGCTGATTATACATCATTATACATTCAAGAATGGTGACAGAAGGTATCAGGGTGGCGACAGACCTGGAAAACCGGGAAAAGTCAGGGAATTTGAGGTGTCAAAAAAGTCAGGGAAATGTCAGGGAATTTCGTCTTCATTGACTTTTTTTTAATTTTTTTATTTATTTAAAGATATCGTTATGGAACTCTGCACGGGAACAGGACATCTCGTTCGTAAGTTTTGGCCTCAACTTTTAGGCCCCTTTTATGCGCAACACAACCACGCCGCCACAAACCAGTATCGCAGGAGAGAGAGAGAGAGAGAGAGAGAGAGAGAGAGAGAGAGAGACATTTCTCTTGCCCGGGCTTCTAGGTGGGAGTTTCAAATTCGAAAACTCTTTGGAGGAATATTGTTATAACTCAGGCACTATGAGAGAAATCTACTTCGGATAACTTTTGTTTTGCAGCTAAAACATCAGCGCATGCAACCATGTACAATTTAGAACACCGGACCGAGGAAGGGGGCTGGGGGGGGGGGGGTTACGTCCCCCGAATTTCAATGGAAAAAACATAAAAATCTGGAGTTTGTCCCCTCTTCTCCCGCTATTTTGGGGAGAAGGCGCGAACTTTAGTATTATTTTCAAAGAATGGACATTTCTCAAGAGAATGAAACATGTTTCATGTCCTTGGGTGCTATACAAGTTGAATAATAAGCCAAAATGTGAAACTCGGTCCTGTTTTTTATGAAAAATAGGTAATTTGCATTTTGGAGGAAAATTGTTCTAACTCTGGCACTATGGGAGAAATCTACTTCGGATAACTTTTGTTTTGCAGCTAAAACATCAGAGCATGCAACCGTGTACAACTCAGAATGCCGAACCGAGGAAGAGGGGTTTGGGGGCACGACCACCGAATTTCAATGAAAAAGAAAACAACATAAAAATCTGGAGTCTGCCCCCTCTTGTCCCACTATTTTGGGGAGAAGGCGCAAACCTTAGTATTCTCTTCAAGGAATGCACGTTTCCAAAGAGATTGAAACATGTTTCATGTGCCTAGGTGCCATACAAGTTGAATAATGAACCAAAATGTGAAACTCTGTTCGGAAATGTGGCATGTCTTGCGGAGAGGGGGGAGGTTGGTCATCAATATGAATTTCCCAGGCTTACTCCAGACCTGTGTCAGAGTTTCCACCCAAACATAAGAGTATGAAGGTCCAAAAAGCACATTCATTTCGTAATCAGCACCATGATACCATATCGTATCATCAGGCGAGTACGACCTTACTCTGATGATACTATATGGTATCATCGGTGGAGTAAAGGTTAAGCCTCTAAATATTACGTGGAAAATGCATTGAATTATCATTTTTTCTTGTCCGTATAGGAGTAGTAAGGGGACTTGTCAACAGATGGAGGGGATAAGAGCGGGTGGGGCCGTCCGATAGTTGTCGGACGTCGTAGTAAGGCATTTTGTTGGACAAACTGAAGGAACATGGAAACAAATAGGTTCCATTGATACATACGATTTTTGTCGAATATCGCCACCCGACAAAGTATCTCACTACAACATGCGACAGAAATTGCATGGACTGCAACATCCAACAAAAATCGCATGCATAAACAAGAAGAGCTTTAGACTGCAAATATGCTGCTGGAATTTTATTACTCTTCTGGCTCACTTCACCTTATTTAATGTAGCAGTACTTACGAAGGTTTTCTTTCATCATCCTGACGTATTACTGGTTTCGCACAAGTTAACATACGTTTACAATGACATTGCACTATTCTTAGATATCAAGAATAATCCAACCAAACTGGATATATATTGAATACTATCACGAAAAAGTGAAACATAAATCTGCATTGGTGAACGTTATAAAAATTGGCAAGTGCATGCTCCCAACCTCAAATTTACTGCAACACTAGTATTGCAATGAAATTAACGCCACTCTCTGTCCTGTCTGTTTAAACTCGTTAGAGATGGTCATTAATCTCTCACTGAGTAAGGTTAATGTCCAATATTATGAAATAAAATACTAATAAAAAATACGTAAATATTTCAATATCATGTTTACTCGAATCATTCAATCATAAAAGCAAATCTCTTTCTTCAAGAATTGACTTTTCTCTGCGAGCCCTGCTAAATTTTCACTTTCCATCTACTGATTTATACGAGGGGTGGCCAGAAAGTAATTTCAAATTAGTAGGGACATTAATTTTTCGCAAACGCCAAAACCGTGAAAAATGGTAATTGCTGCAAAATTATGTTTAGGAATGTGCAGTGATGTCTGGACACATTTTTCGCCCGTTCGAAATATCGAAATAATGCGAATTTGGCATGAAATGCGAATAGTTGGCATTTTTAGCGATTTTTTTAAAAGAAATGTCCTAAAACAACGAAACATTTCATGAATTCCAACATTCTTGTCTTTTCTAGGCCATTTTTGTGTACGTAGAACGTCCAAGTTTTCCCACATTTTACTCAAGAGTAAACTATAGAGTTATACGTACATGGAATAATTCCGACAACCACATTAAATCATGTATTTCCCACGATTTATTCAACTTCTATCAAAACCATTTGTATCACAGAGCAAAGTGGCAGGGTTCTAACAGGAGATCGAGTGCGTATCTATCGTCACACGGGAGCCACATCTTCGTATTTGTCACACGAGATATGTTTTGAATTACCAAGCTAAGTGCGCACCATCGGCATTTGTCGAGCGAGTAATAATGGAGCTCAGTCGTTAGGGCGTCTGACTACTATGCGAGAGACCCGGGATCGATCCCCTGTGGGGGAGAACCGGGATGTTTTCCACCTATTCAAACTACTCCGGCGCCCTCCCAGCATCATATGAAGCTGGTACCTTGAGTAAACTTTGAGGGATAAAGGCAGCCAGGAGCATGGTGCTGATCACATCACCCCCACCTTCAGCCGTGATCAAGAAAGTGTGGGGCCCTAACTCCACACCCCTATACACCTTCATGGAAAAGTGCAGGGGAGCACTTTACTTTTACTTCCTCAAAAATATTTTCCAACATATCAAACTGTCACGAAAATACATAGACCATGTGACCTACAATCTAAAATAATAGTTTAAAAGGACAGTGGAGTATTAAGTTTTAGTATATTTGGCAGATAAATGTTCTAAAACAAAAATGCGAATTTGGGAAACGTAACACTAACAAGTCAAAAAAAAAAAAGATAATGCCAATTTTTGGTGCCATAATATATCGATATCTGTCCCGTGAGATTGATTGATTTAAATTTTTTGGGTGCGTCGCCACTTATGGTCTTTATGTATATATGGGGAAAATTCCATTATCTAAAATCCTTACCTTAAAATTAAAAAAGGGTTATGGTAAATAACTTTCCCAAAATAACTTTCAAGATATCAAACTCTCACGAAGAGGCGTAAGCCATGTGACTTACAATTTGAAACAGTAGTTTAAAAGCACCATGAAGGTATAATTTGAGATATTTGCCAGAAAATGCGCTAAAATGAAAATGTGAATTTTGGGAAAAATGACAGTATAGTAAAAAATAAAAAATAAGAAAATACACCAATTTGAAAAAAAATAACAAAATATCAAGGTCCCTACTGATTAGGCATAAATAAAACAAGAATATCAGTTGTAATTTATTGCATTAGTAATAGTGAGTCCTAACCTAATTTTCGGCATAATCACCACCGTTGTTCTGGCATTTGAAGTAGCATGGCACTAAATTTTGTATGCCCATGGTATATGTGTCTGACAGCAAAGACTGGAACTATCTCTACCGCAGTGTAGCTGTCAAATCCTTGTCCTGCCAGTAACCTCTTCAGTTAAACAAAGAGATGAAAGTCGGTACATTCAAGGCCAGGGCTGTACAGGGAGTTGTCCAAGATCTCTCACCTGAAGTGATGCAAAGGGCCCGTGTGTACGTACTCAGCTGTATGGGGTTGTGCACATTCGATTGGCCTTCCGTGAATTGTCTGCACCATCGTCTGACCATACATCACTCACGACGTCCGGTCTGCACACCTCACACGATTTCTGGTGGCTCTGTGCCAAATTCTGAGCGTGCAATGTAGGCTACATCGCAGTCGGTGGGAGACTCTATGAGAGCTGCAATCTTTAACCTAGAACTGTCCTCAAACGGCTGCATTGCAACTGTACCAGATTACAGCTACATGCCACTTCTTCCTGCCTGCATGTGTGTGTGTGTGTCGCTCTCCGACCACTAGTGCTGCATACCATTGGAGCTTTTTTCAGGATGCCCCTTGTATATGAACTTTCAGAAGCTTTTATTATTAGAGTGTTCCTGTTTTAATGTGTGGTTAGCTAAATCAGGTATCTATACAATGCAATTCTATAAATTCCTTGCGTTAAATTTCTAATACCTACATACCGTTTTCATCAGCATTAATGGTATAACTGCATGTTGTCAGTTGCACAGTACTTCATTTGGATATACTGTACTGAAGCAGAAATCCCATTGATAATGTAAGGAAATATGACACTTTATTTTGTTCGATTCAATTGTTTTACTTATATGCAAGAGTTAAGTTGTTTGCTTTACAGAGAAGAGAGAAGTAGCTTTATGCATTGAAAAATGAGTCCGCACTCATGGTTCTTGCAAGCAGAGGGTTCCAAACCTCAGTGGAAATATCAACATATGATACCGAGAATGTATAAGGAGACTGATAAATTACAAATTGTATTTCTTAATCAATCACTCTTCACTCTTATCTCATTTAGTCATAACTTTAAAAATAATCAAGTATTTTATTTTAAACTTATTGCGTATGACAAAATTCCGTAATCCTTCCCTAGCTTGTGAATTGTAATAATTTTACAAATTCACTATTGTGACGTCAAAGCCCTTGGCGTTGCACTATTTTGAAGTTTGAATTCAAATCATATAGAATAGAGAAATTAAGTCAATTTCATAGAAGATAATATTGGTACTTAACAAAACCATACGTGGATCTGTATGAGTTTATTATTTCCATTTGCAAAAACATCGATTTAGTTTAGTTTGTAATTGTCAGGGAAAAATGTAAATTTTGTCCTGGAAAACCTGGAAAAGTCAGGGAATTTCATTTCTGCTTGTTTGTAGCCACCCTGGGTATGTAAACACCGACAAAAGTGAAGATTATTTTTGTTTTCTCCATAATTCAAATGAATGATTTTGTATGTGCAGTTTTCAAATTGTGAGTTTTTAACTAGAAAGAGTTCTGCTTCCTGGATGAGGGTTAATAAATGATCTTTTTACTTGGCTCACGGGGGCTTTACAAATTGATACGTGCATATGAATGACCCTTTGCATTTAATTAAATGTTATTGTGAATTTTTTTTAAATGTACACAAGGAATGAACAATTTTTGTTCATTCTGCATTAAACTTTCCCAGCACAAAAACGAGAATTTTCATACAAGATATCACCAAAAATGGTAAAAATAAAGGAATTTGCGCAAAATAAATATCGAAAAATCGATGGAATTACGGAAGCGATCACTGACTGAAGTAAATCTTCATGTGGCCAATGCAGAAAAAAGATTTCTCGATAGAGTTCAATAGAAATATGCATAGCGCTTGGGAAACACATTTATACATTTGCATATTATATTGTGGAAAGTAATTTAGACCATAAAGGTCATCAAATTTAATCATGGTAGCCACGTAGAAATTCTTCTCTTGTTCATAGCGCATTAAAACTATTGGAAAAAGCTTAAATGTTTTTACAATTACCACCATAGGCGTCGACTTTAGGGGAGAAAGCACTTTCTGCCCTCCAAATTACTCAAGAAGTAGGCTATGTACATGTTATATATATATAAAAAATATAGCCTATATTGTTCTCAATCTTGACCCCTCCCCCCAAATGTTTATATGAAGTTGCCACCCAATGATTATTATCATATTGTAATGAAGGGGTTCCGGGTTCGAGACCTGGTGGAGGTATATAGTGGTTCGGATTCCACTTTAAACTGTAGGTCCAGTCTCGATTAGCCTTACTGTGCATAACGTGGACTTAAAAACCAACAAATCAATCAATCAATCATTATCATACTTTCGAAATAAAACATCCATTACCCAAAACGCTAGTATAAGGAAGCCTCGAAGTTGTTTTTCAAACCATAACTAACTAACTAACTCTCTAGCCTTCTTAAACCCGAAGGTTCATGGCTGCAGCAACACAGGCCTTCCATCTGTCCCTATCTTGAGCAAGATCTATATACTCTTTTCCATCCCTACCGATTTCCCTTAGGGCCATCTCAACGTTGTCCCTCCATCTTCGTTTTGGTCTTCCTACAGGTCTCTTACCATCAGGTTTCCCAACAAGAATCCTGTAAACTCCTCTTTCCTCTCCCATTCGTGCCACATGGCCTGCCCACCTAAGTCTTCTTGATTTAATTATTCTAATAATATCTGGACATGAATACAAATTATGTAGTTCTAAATTATGTAACCTTCTCCACTCACCTGTCTCCTCATCCCTTTTAGGTCCAAATATTTTCCTAAGGATCCTATTTTCAAATACTCTCAATTTATGTTCCTCTTTCAATGTAAGGGACCAAGTTTCACACCCATATAATACTACAGGCAAAATTACTGTTTTGTATATTTTAACTTTTAGTTTCTTAGATATTAAACGAGAAGACAAAAGTTTATGAATAGAGAAGTAACATGCATTTCCTGAATTAGCCTACTTTTTATTTCCTCTTTATTATAATTTTCATTTGTTAATATTACTCCTAAGTATTTGAATTTGGAAACTGGTTCAAACGAGTTGTTATCAATAATTAGATTTTGATTATTACCTAACACTTGGTTTCGGCCTGTAAGCATATATTTAGTTTTCTCTTTGTTAACTTCCAAACCTATCTCTTTAGCAGTTTTGAAAAATATTTTAGCATTATTCTTAATTGTATTCACATCATCTCCCAGTAAGTCTACATCATCTGCATATGCTAACAACTGAGTCGCACCATTTAATTTTAGTCCTTCTTTAGTTTCTTTTACCTTCCTAACAGCATATTCTAAGGCAAAATTAAAGAGCAATGGAGATAATGCATCTCCTTGTTTTAACCCATCATGAATTGTAAATTTGTCAGACATATTAATACCCACACGAATTTTACTTTCTGTTTCACTGGTGCATATTTTTATCATACTAACAAGCTTCTTAGGTATTCCAAACTCTACTAATATATTATATAATTGATCTCTTTTGACTGAATCATATGCTTTTTTGAAATCAATGAATAGCTGATGGACATTTTGATTATATTCCCACTTTTTTTCAAGTGTCTGTCTGATGTGAAAAATTTGATCTGTAGTTGATCTGTTACGTTTAAATCCACATTGATAATCACCTATAATTTCATTAGCATATGGAGTTAGTCTTGTTAAAAGAATGTTAGATAATATTTTATATGTTGTTGAGAGTAGAGAAATTCTACGGTAATTATTGCAGTTCATTTTATCACCTTTTTTAAACACAGAATTATGGGTTCTTTCCACTGTTGAGGGATTTCTTCTTTATTCCATATTAAACAAATTAATTTATGGATTTGACATATTAATGAATTTCCACCATATTTAATTAACTCAGCTGGTATTAAATCAATGCCAGGTGCTTTGTTATTCTTTAGCCTTTTCATAGCATCTTTAACTTCAGTCAAGTTAGGTTCTGGAACTAAAGGTTCTGCTGTGTGTACTTCATTCACTTCTGATTTATCTCCTACATGGACATTTAAAAGGTCATTAAAGTAGTTCTTCCATCTATTTAGAATATCGCTTGGGTCAGCTAGAAAATCACCGTCTTTATCTTTTATCAAGTTTGCTTTAGGTTGCCACCCCTTTCTAAACTCATTTACACCTTTATATAAATCTCTGATATTTTTATTTTTGCTGTTTGTTTCAATTTCGTTAATTTTGCTTTTAAAGTAATCTCTTTTTTTACTTCTAAACGTCCGGTTAACTTCTCGCTTTATTCTATTATAATTGTTTAGATTTGTATCAGAGTTATTTAACCACCTAAGTCTAGCCTGATTTCTTATTTCTATTAGATTATGACATTCATTATCAAACCATGGCTTACTTTTTCTCTGTTTATGGTATCCTATACTTTCTTTAGCTGCTGATTCTATTGCATTACGTATGTGCTCCCAATTCTTATTTACGTCTGTTTCATTTATATTTTCATCATCATTTAAATCCTGCAAAACATCAAATCTATTTGACAGTTTAATTTGGTAATCTTTCTTAATTCTTTCATCAGTAAACTTTCCTGTATCAAATTTTAGAACTTTTAGATTTTGTTGCTTATGATTTATCACTGCGAGTCTTTCTCTTAATTTAGCAATTACTAAATAATGGTCACTGGCACAGTCAGCACCTCTATGTGTACGAACGTCAATTATACTAGTATGCGTTCTCTTATCAATGAGAATATGATCTATCTGATTACGAGTTTTACCATCTGGAGAAGCCCAGGTATGTTTATGTATATCTTTATGTTTAAAAGTTGTACTTTTCATAATTAAATTCTTTGAGGTTGCAAAAGTAATCAATCTTATACCATTATCATTACTTAATTCATGAAGACTTTCTTTACCAATCGTGGGTTTAAATGTCTCTTCTTTGCCAATCTGTGCATTACAGTCACCTAACAGAATTTTCATATCATACTGAGAAAATTTATCAAAGACCTGTTCTAACTCTGCATAAAAATCATCTTTAGTATTATCATCTTTATCTTCCGTTGGTGCATGTATGTTTATTAAAATAATTTTACACCACCTACCCTGTAAAACTGCATATGATATCCTATCATTAATAAATTCTACTGTTTTAAGAGCAGAGATAATTCTATTATTTATGAAAAAGCCTGTTCCAGAATTATGATTTTCAGTACCACCATAGAAAAAAGTATAATTTTTAGTTTTACAATTCCCTTCTCCTGGCCACCTAACTTCCTGGACAGCTACTACATCTAATTTATACTTAACTATCTCATTAACTGTACACTGAAATGCCCCAGGCCGGTAAAGGGTCACGTGGGGATATGTAGTTATTGCGTGAATATGGAGTATATGTTTTTCAAACCGTATGGAAGAAATATGTTTTTATTTAGTGTTTGGTTGTTTTAAGATATTTGTTCCATTCAGTATGATTTTGTACTCTCCACCTCGGAAAACACGCACTTTGGCTATAGCCAGATATTACACTACTTCTAGCAACAAATATACAGTGTGTTCGTTTCGGCTCTGGGCCGAGAGAGCGTGTGAACAACTGCACAACTCTTATCTCGGCGTAGAGCCAAAACGAATGCACTGTATTAACTGGCTCATGTTTCAAGTTTTAAATAAGAGATAAATTTGACAGGTATATACATCAACATATTTTCTAACGAATTTGCTTTTCTTACTCAGTAATGTAAATCCAAAAACAGTGATTGAGCGAAACTTTTTATAAGATAATTTGGACACATTCTAGTGTGAACAATACGTATTCATAAGAGAAATGTACACGGAGTCAAGACAATAAATTACTTTTTCTTATTGAAGCATTCATATTTTCCTAAACAATTAGTTCTTGAATATGTTTGGGTGGGTAATTGGGTGGGCGCTTGCCCATCCTCGCCCACCAGTCGCGCCTTCCCTGATTCTTCACATGGCGAGATAAATGAAGAAAAGGAAGTTGCATTTGTTTATGCTTATGATGGACGTTAGCATAAAGTTTGAAACGAACCTTACAGCAACAAATGGGACATATTTATGTTTCATTCGATTTCTTTGAGACAATATGTAGAAAAATCTTGTTCAAAATAATAATAAATAATGATGGTCAAAATGAGTAGCTACAGTAATTCTAGGTAGAATTACAGTATCCAGTCACTTACTTGAAATTATTTTCCAATTTTGATATTCATGTCTACACTACACCTCAGGAAATGTCATAGGAGCCGAAGTACCCAGAGATAATAGATTTTAAAGAGTTCCAAGTGGTGAAATTTACCACTTCAGTAATTATAGTGTTAATCTTTATAAAAATAATTGTTTCGTGTTGAATATCGAAATTCCAAAATTGATGTGGAGGCCAGATAACTTATATTTTGAAATGAAATCCCAGCTTTTCTTCTAAAATACTAATTTAAAATAGGCTGTAATGAAATTGACCAGTAATTAGTCAATATTTGGTCAGTAAAAAAAAAAAAAGTAAAGTGCTCTCCTGTGCTTTGCAGGTGTGTAAGGCATAGGGGGTGTGAAGTTAGGGCCCCACACTTTCTTGATCATGGCCAAAGTTGAGGATGATGTGATCAGCACCACGCCCCTGGTCACCTTTACCTCTCAGAGTTTCCTCCAGGTACTCACTTTATACGATGTTGGGTGGACTCAGTAATTTTGAACCTTTGACTAGTTTCCATCCCTGTGATTTACTGTGGTTTTAATTGCTGTCTTTCTTAAATGGACACAGCTAATAGCACGTCCATTCCCAATAATTGTGTAACAAGACTTGTTAACATTAATTGTAAGATCATTAACATCATATCAATTTTTATCACACTCAAGTCATTCGTTACTGGCCTTGCGAGCAAACCGAAACAAAATTTCTGTATTCAGTGTTTGTCATATTTTGTATGGAATTATCTATTATTGCGTGTCATCTCCAAACAAATGTACCTTGCAACACTAACTAATACAATGACTTTTCTGCCACTTTTGGCTAGTGGCGTGATGATTAGATGACATTAATGAAGGGGCACTCTCAAATAACAGCCATGCCCGACTGGGACTCGAACCGGAACTTCAGTAGTGAGATAGAAAATCAACCACTTAAGATGCTCAGTCACCCAGTAATACAATGTGGTAACGTTTTTGTGCTGATATCACACCATGCTAACATTAGAGCACGAAGGTTGACGAAAGAACCCATAAAAGTCAGTAGCGAAGCGTAGTCTTACGAAGGAGGCAAGCAATGTTTCAGTACAACAAAACATGTAGTACAACGACATGCCGAGGGGAAAGATTCAAGGTTTATAGCCTCATTTACCCAGTCGCTGGATTTGTCAAAATATCGTAATAAAGTGACTGTACTAAAAATAAACCATATGATCCGCAAACGTCACATTTACTTTTTAAAAAAAATCCAGGTAACGTTATTCATATGATATTAAACGTTTTGCATATGCGAACTTTCCGCATACGACTAAAGGGAGACGGAATTTCTTACTTACTTATTAGTACCTTTATTTGTTCATTATTATTTAATATGGTCAAACGGTGACCAAACCGATTTAGATAAAAAAAAAATGGGAATCATTTGTTTATTTTACGCTGCATGATGTAATTTAGTATTTTTGGGCACCCTAAAAACCGCATTGGAGTAACTTAAACACCAAATAAAAAGTTAAACACAAACAATAAAAAATTCATTTCAAAGCAAAGAAACACATGCACCACAATAAATTTCAAGCTCTTGGTGTTGGTCGACCCCCTTCCACGATTTTCATTTTAACACTTATCTCTCTCGAGCTAAACGAAGCAATTTTCAATTGCTCAATAATACACCCGCACTTCACATCACCCGTTCCTAAATACGCGTTCATTCCGATAAATTCACAGCACAAAACACGAAGCAACAAACACTCACACTATCCCACGCGCTTTCCACAACTGCAAATGCAAGCATCCACACAAGATCACTTTGAAAATCTCTGAAACAACAGAAAGTGATACCAACCTATTTCCTTAATTTTATCCGTCACAAAGGAAAGATATATCAGTTTGGAGATAAAAATTACGCGGAGGAATCAGAATCATTTCAGCAGAACGAGTATGTACATTAATATTTAAGTAATAAAGTGTCATTCAATGGCGTGCCCGGGGCGAAGGGGGGGGTGGATGGTAGACATAACCCCCTTTTTGCCCAGTATATCTAAGAAAAAACGTCAAAGGAAGGAAAAGATGACAAAATGGGGACCGTAAAAAGACCCTGGGCACACCACTTGCATCATAATAATAGAACTTAAAACATATTCGGGCCTCCCCGATGGCGCAGTGGTAGTGTCGTCGCCTTGTAATCAAGGGGTTCCGAGTTCGATACCCGGTGGAGGCACAAGTGTTTCAGATCCCATTTTAAACTGTAGGTCCAGTCCCGATTAGCCTTACTGTGCATAAAGTGGACTTAAAACAACAAATCAATCAATCAATCATTAAAACATATTCTTGTGCTCATAATATGCAGAATGTATACGATTTACTTCTATGCCATGTACAAATATCAGTAGATAGTTCTTTTTCAGATAGCTTTATTTTCACCCCAAGTTTTATTCAAAAGCAGTCAATTTATTGATTGTAAAATTTGTGAAAGAGCTCACTTGAATTACTGCGTAAATAATTTGGCAGTTGCAAACACTGGTAGCGGTCAACACTTCTGGCGTAATTTGAGCTGGACCGACCAGGAAGCAGGGTGCAGGACCAAGGTCCGTCCAATCTTCCCTCCCTCCCTGAGAAAACTCTTCACGGGGGTGCAGAAATTCCACTGCCCCAACTCCCAATGTCAACTTTTTTTACGCGTTTTACATTTCGCGAAATCTAAAATAATTTGTAATATAATATGATATATATGGAATTTAGAACAGTGATAATAACTTCTTTTAGTTATTTAATGACTAACAATTATTATTATATTTGCAATCTTGTTTACGTGTTCATGAAGACAAATATTCGTTACTAGTTTTTGCTGGCAACGTATCCATAGATGAATCCTTCTGCTTTCGGTTGAACTCGGCTATTTTCGGGAATCACGCAAGCTCGGAAAGCACAGCTTTTTGTAGAAGCTTTGTGGACGGGTTCCACCAGAATTTCACGCTTCGCCATGTGACTCCTTCGGAGTCCTTATTTTCCCGCAGAACGGCTGCAAGCATTGAGGCTGGTGCTTGCTACAGAGCTGCTGGGGGAGTTTGCGGCCGCATTTTTTCGCGAAATCGAGTGCGATGGAAACTAAATACGGTTAGAACATTAAGTACGTTAAATGATATTCGAATTATGCAAGCAGTGCTTGCATTGCTTGTACTATATCTTCGCCTCTGATAAAAGTTCGTATTGGCAGTTGGCAGAGCTTTTGGGTTCATCAATCCATGATTTGCTGATGTTGCTGAGAATTATCTATTTCTAGAGACTATAATGATAACAATGCGATCTAACGTAACTAGTCAAAATCAGACCTAGAGAAGGTTTACAATGTCAGACTAGAATAGCAACATGAGATAATCCAAAACCCACACACATGTTCATTTCAAGACTCCCAAAACAAATTTGATGAGCATGTGATAATCTTTCTTTAATGTCACCAAATATTCTTCTGAGGAAAACCAGTAATAAAAATATTCACACTAGCTGACAGAGGTCATCGGGAAATGCGGCGATGACAAAAAAAAAATATTAAAAATATTGCATCATTTTAGAGAAAAACTAAAAAAAAAAAGAAGTCAGGATATTTGTGCGAAATAAGCCAAGAGACAGCATGAAACAGCTCGAAATACGCAAGAGATTCGCTAAAGTTTAGCTCATCGAAATGAGGGCCCAGTACTACCCCCTCGCACCGAACCCTCCCGCAAAGTTTCCTATTGAAGGCAATGGTGTTGGACGGCTCAGCTCATTGCAGAATGGTGCGAATCCCTCTGCCGGTGGCGAGAACAGTCGAAAGCTTCCGAACATGCAGACCCTACGACATGGTCCAACAACCTCTACTTCCTCCCCACTCTTGAAGGTCTGGGTCATAACAGGCCTTTTTTCAGCCCCCATCCCCATGTTTACAGCCACACGGCAAGGTTTCTCTTGAGTCATCAAGATTCTTCCGAGTGCCCAGTGGCGTGCTCAAGGAGGGGTTTGTGAGGGTCATAATCCCTGCTTAGGCTCAATATAAAAATACGATCATCAAAGGTAGAAAAGATGGCAAAATGAGGAATGATTACTAAAGAAAAAGTACATGTAAACCTCCCTTTCGAAAATCCTGGGCACGGCACTTCGAATGTCTGCTCTTTCCACTTGTTAAGAGGAAAATATATAACTAACTAACTAACTAACTCTCTAGCCTTCTTAAACCCGAAGGTTCATGGCTGCAGCAACACAGGCCTTCCATCTTTCCCTATCTTGAGCAAGATCTATATACTCTTTTCCATCCCTACCGATTTCCCTTAGGTCCATCTCAACGTTGTCCCTCCATCTTCGTCTTGGCCGTCCTACAGGTCTCTTACCATCAGGTTTCCCAACAAGAATCCTGTAAACTCCTCTTTCCTCTCCCATTCGTGCCACATGGCCCGCCCACCTAAGTCTTCTTGATTTAATTATTCTAATAATATCTGGAAAATATATATTGAACGATATAATCATATTTAATAATTCTCATCCTATGGCATACAATTATGCATTTTGTAGTCTTAAGATCTGTGGTATGAGCTTTTACATTGAATTGGCAATGACCTCGGCGTTTATCGCAGAGAAATATCTCCCCCACCCCTCCCTGTTGAAAGATCGACCCTGACGTTTGGCAAACCTTGCGATGACTAGGTGAAGATGTCACGCTTCGCCACTGCTAGCTGACCGGGCACAGAGATAGACCAGACAAGTGAGTAGATCATTGACCCCAATATTTCAACACTGCATTTGATGAAGAACTCCACACTTTTTTCTCTCAATTTACAAAATTGGGATCTCCTCTCCCCTTTCCCCTTTAACTCATCAATTTTCATTGCTGGATTTTTCTGCAACATTGATACTGACTTAGATTCATGCTATTGACTGCAAGTCAACAAGAAATACCCCTCCAAATCAATGCATCATTAACCTAGAATCATATTATTGACCACAAGTGTATTATTCTGATTGGCCAGTTTATTGTCTGATAAGAGTATCTGTATTGATTAATTATTAAAATGTATGTATATACGTGGGTTAGAAATTTAATAGTGGCAACTGTATTCTCAAATAATACATCTCTGTGAAACTTGTAGAGACCTTGGATGTAGTCACCAGCATTGTGTACAACCGTTACCAGCGATGTGGAAGTCATAGTATTTTTGTAGCAGTACCTGTTCTGTTGTTGGTTTGAATGGAACGGTCTATTGCCTGAAGAATCTCTGGAACAGTTCGGAAGCTTCATCTTAGGGATCAAATCAAAGTCACAGGAGCTGGTAGAGCATCTGCCAGCCCCATCAAGCTATCAAATCAGCCACAGGTTGTGCAACATATGCCCGAACATTGTCCTGCAAAATGTTGGGAGGATTCAGCAGAAAGTGTCCCTCTTCTTTCGCAATGCAGGTGTCGCAGGTTATGTTCCAAATATGAACAGTAATACTGCGGATTGACAGTCTGTCTTGGAGTAGGGCGAGAATCACCAGAATATTGATATCGGTGGGGTTCTGACTGCACAACTTTAGACCGCCAACTCCAATGATACTCTATCCCTCTCGTCACTGTGCATGCACAAAGGAAAAGTCCATGTACTGGGAGGTAGCTTAGGTATCAAACTAACACATCGTATAAGTGAGAAGCACCGGTTTTGTTACATGGCGTGTATACAGCAGTGTTGTCACTGTTAACTTTGCAACCCACGTACATGCAAAACATATTTGAAGTACTAGTAATCCAGTGGCAACATTTACGACAAGTGATCTCACAACAATCTAGTATTTGTAGTTATTTGAAAAGTAGTATCCTGCATTCTAGCACCGATATTTGTTCCAAGACCAATTACCTGCTTTGACTAGTATTCTCAGTTCAGTACAACATCTTGGACAATTAAAGAACCAGACAAATCTGGCACATTTTCTTCATGTTATTTATGACTCACAGTGTGATCTAAAAACATTACAGAAATCCACATCCACACAGGAAGACTTGGGGACAAATGTAACCGTAATATCAGAAACAGTTATTTTAGTCCATGCTAGTTCCTTTTAGTACCTAGTTACACTATATTTAAACAAACAGTACAAGCAACTCTAGGTTGGGGTCCAAATAAAATCCCTGGATTTTTAAATTGGTGATAACATTACCTGAAAAAGAAAATACTTTTCTATCCCCTCTCTAGAAAAAATTATGCGGACGTCCGTGTCTATTATCTGTTTCTAGTCTTGCTACTATGAATAAAAAATTGAACCAATTTTATGAAAACAACCTAGCAACCACAATTTAATTAAACAAAATAAAAACCATTTTACAGATACACAGACTCTTCTGAGGCTGTAGTACTATAACAAAATTCTTCAAAATGAAGTACTATAAAAGAATAATTATAAAAAATATAATAATATTAACTCTTGTCATTCTGAGAGATAACACAGTTTGTCTGGGGTACCAGGAAAGTGAGTTTGATTCCGGGAGGGTTGGCAAGACTACCTATTAAGTACAAGTTCATATCATATGATATGAATAACATGTTTAAGAATTTTTCACAAAAGTAAACTCACGTTATAGAAAAAAACAAACTAAAAGCCATATTACACAGATGAATTCCAAAAATATATATTTTGGTTTACTTTTTTACCAGTTGCGGCAATTGGGTTCTAAAATAAACCGGGGGGGGGGGGGGCAAGGTACCAAAACTGAGGGAGGGGGTGGAGGCAAAGACAGTATATTTCCCCTTGTAGATAAGGTTTAGTATAGCGTGGGGGCAAAAGTGGCGAAAAGTTGGGGGCAACTGCCTTCCCTCACTCCCTTCTAATCGCCGCCACTGTTTTTGACTCTTTCTTACCTGATGTTAAATATTTTTGTCTTATTGTCATTGTGCTGTTCATATACTGATTGTGTATGTACTGTATTTCAGTTAGGCTGCATTATATTATTTTGAGAATAACACAACAATTAAATATGTATAGCATATTTGGGCAAATCATAATTCCGTTACAAACTATTTCAGAAAAATTAAAATATAATTATTAGAATACATAAACAAATTTCAGTTGTCATGTCCTGGCATAATGAACATTCTCTGAACTATTTTTCTTAATATTAATATTTCAGACAAAAGTTCATGATTCACAGAAATGGAAAAATGTCAGTATGTGCATACCTGCTCAGAAGGTTTCCATGAAGGTAATTCCGTCACATGGATTATGGACACAATATCTGTCTAGTACATTGAGCACGACAATTCACACAGTGTACTTTATGTGTTAATGTAAGTATATGAGGGAAATATGTAATTACAATGTTGTCCAAAACATAATTCCATCACATATGAAATCGCCCAGAGATATGTTTACCAGTCCTTTGTGTTACACAAATTTTTACCTCTATGCATTGCTGAAACTTTACTTGTATTATCATCAACAGGGACGCCGGAGGAGTGGCCAACAACTCCGTTCTCCTGTGGTGAAACGCCTGCAGTCTGCGCCTGTCACACTGAAAGGGTGGCTTTACAAGCAAGGGAGTGATGGCCTCATGTTGTGGAAGAAGCGCTGGTTTGTCCTCTCCGAATATTGCCTCTTCTACTACAAAGGTAAGAATGGTCAACATAAATGCTTAAAATGAGCAGTTTTAAATAAGGTAGTAGTGTGTCGCAATGAATAGAGGAAATTATTTTGCACATGCATTGGATAATTGATGATGTTCTTTTTTGTCTTGTTGTTATTGTTATTATTATTATATTATTATGTAACAATGAGTTACCCAAGCAATAGTGACAGACTTCAGGGTACAAAGGAAGGTGTGAGAGCTGACAGGAGACTTGACATGACTTGTCTAAGGACAACACCCAGCTTGTATTGTAAACCCATCTCCTGTGGATTATCATGTTTTTATGTAGAAAAAATCCTGTTGTAAAAATCGCTAGCAACATGTGATAATACAGTGTGTTTTAAAATTCATGGAGGATTCTAAGAAGGTATAACTTTAAAGTAATATGTTATTACAACGAATTATTATTTTTTTACACAGAGGAAAATTTAAAATTTTGTTCTGCCCACACTGTTGAATGATGTCTGTGCAGGTAATCACAGGATCACGTGATCACCACGTGATTCCAAGATGGCGTCGATGCAGGAAAAAGCTCAATACGTGTTATGGCTTGCGGAGTTAAAATCTTGTGTTTTGGTGCGGAGAAGGTCCCAAACAACTTTTGGAAAAACACCTCCAGTGGAGACAAGTATCCAGAGATGGTACGAGAAGTTTAGGCCAAAGGAATCTCAGCAGATTTGTCATGTAGTGGCTAAGAATTAGTGACGATATGGTAAATGCAGTGCAGGAGAGTGCAATGTAGTCCAATGAAATCTCTTAAATGAAGATCCTTGGAACTGGGAGTGTCAAGGACTACGTTACACAGTATCTTATGCAAGAAAGTGAAAGTCAGGCCCTACAAGTTGAGATCTGTGTATAATCTGATAGAAGAGGACTGTGACATGAGGAAGGAATTTTGTGAATTAATGTTAACCCGATTAAATGGTGTTGATGGTGATGCCCTTCAGTCTCTCATTCTTTTCTCTGATGAGGCCATGTTGTATGTTTCGGGAAAAGTGAATAGACACAATTGCCGAATTTGTAGGGTTGAGAATCCACATGAGTTCGAGACACATAAGTAGGATAGCCCCAAGGTCAATGTATGGTGTGCAGTTTCCATGGACCACCTCACTGGTCATTTCTTCTAGGAGGACATGGTGAACACCAGCTACCTGAACATGTTGCGGACATTCCTTGTCCCGGAATTTCATAGGTTAGGTAGGCATCATCAATGAGGTGCAAGATGGTGCTCCTCCAGAAGTTTGTGAGTTTCTTGATGGTCAATTTGGGGAGAGATGGATTGGCCACAGAGGACCCACACCTTAGCTCTTAAGGTCAGCAGACCTTACGCCTTGTGTTTATTGGCTGTGGGGACATGTCAAGACCCAGGTTTATGCACAGAAACTGACAGATCTTATGACCTGTAGTTCAAGATACGTGTGATGATATTTACTGTCACAATGCAATTCTTGCATTCAAATAAAGATTGGAAGAATGTTTGGACGTGAATGGTGCCCAGCTGGGGATCTGGGGATGAACCAAACCACATCAAACATTAATTTTAAAGTTTCCTCTGTGTAACAAAGAATATTTCGTTGCAATAAACCGATTATTTTAAAACTTATAGATTTTTAGAATCCTACAGGACTTTTAAAACACACTGCACTTATTCAACGCCTGTGTGCTGAACAAGAGTGTTACAATAAAGAATTAATAAACCATGCAAGTCTACATTATACAATACAAAAGTGTACAACAATGCAAGCAACATATGTAACAACATTTACTGAAGAGACATACAGGATAAGATAAGCTTTTGTAGCAAACTGAATGGATATGTTTTGCAGGGTCATTTCACATTCGTTTTTAACCAATTAATGCACAGATTATAGAACACCATTAAGCCTTGTTTCCATGATTATGAAAAAATAAATATGCTGACCAAGGCAGTAATTTATTTTATTAAAAACATAAACTAAACGTAACGTTTCAACCTTCTAGCAAGGTCTTCTTCAGACTCTGTATCAAGTACAAAACAGCATATTTATTTTTTCAAGATTATAGAAGTTTTAATACAATATAAACATAGCAACCAAACATTACACTGTTTATGATATATCATTACCTATAAGTACAATATAAACATGGCAACCATGCAGGGCTGTCACACTTAAAGGCTTAACCCTTTAAGGCCAATGCAAAGTGCATTTTCAGTAGGAAATTTAAACTTCTCGAATTTTTTAAATAAAAAATCAATATCTCGGAAACTGCAAATGTTAGAATTACAAATCATACCTCGTATAATTCAGTATATATAGGCTATAAGCATATAGTCGGAAACAACAGAGTTTCATATCAAGTAGAAGACGAAAATCAAAGAAAGTTATTTTTTAAAAAAAAATGAAATTCTAAATTCAGCTGGCCCCCACCTAGGAAATGATGCGACATGAGGGTTCAAAACAGTTCCTGCCTGTTGCTTGATAAGTTTGGCACTCTCAGTGTAATAATTATGCACTTGTTGTTCATACTTTCGAGAAATAAATGTCTCCCAAAGTAAAGCAACATACCTCATGCATACCAAGAATTTTGCAGTATGCCACTGTTCTCTCTCTCTCTCTCTACACACAAATCAAGCAATGATGTCGCACATGTCTGACCTCAAAGAAAGCTAATTCTTGAGAAGAAACTGCAACTGTACGCAGACTTCTTTGGTGTGAGATAGTCAAAATATCACTCAATAAGAATCCATGCGTCCTCCACCCTTTAGTTACTTTGATGCCATTTTCTTTAATCTACTGACAATTGAGGACATGTTTTTCTTGTCTATAATAATGGCAGGAACGTGAAAATTGATGAAAGAAAATACCCAAAAGATATGCATTTTACATAGGACCTTTCCCAAATATAGCCAGAATCAAATTACAGTTTATTAATTACTAATAACACACTTCAAGGCCCATGTAGCAATCAAACCATGTATCTCCAAACATAGGGTGACCATAATATTTTGACTTAGGTCTCAAGGAAGTCAGATTTCCCTGTCCTGAAAAATCGGCAATCATGAAACTATTATTATTATTAGTTAAAGTATGGATTACATAAATGATATATTATAAACAACAAACAAAATATGATCTCCCATTATCAAAAGGATAATTGTAAGCTCAGTATGACTTATATGGTGTTCCTCCTCTCTCTTGATCAGCCTCTGATGTTAGGCCTAAGCTAAAGTTGAAGAATGCCAGAAATGTTCATAATCCCTACCCCCTCCCCCCTCCCAACTCTCGGTGAAATTAACTCATACCAACAAGATAGACTTCATTGTTGAAACATGTAAGCAAGATATTTCATCTGTCCACATATTATTCAGGATTGAACAAACATGCTCAATGGGAATGGATGTACTAGGCAAGCATAAGACAATTTCCACCACTATCAGAAGGACATCATACTTTATCTGGTCCGTTTCCAACTTACCAAAAATTGCCACTGATCGAACGGTTTTGTTTTGTCTTCTGTACTAGAAAATATATTAGCATTCACTAATTCATTAGGAATTGACTTCTTGAGTTTGTGTCGAGACTCAGGATTTTACCTGTAAATTCTTGGTGCAGGCTTGCATTGAAACACTTCTTGGTCATGCTTATTCACTGCTCTAGAAATAACGGACGACCGGGACAAGTTTCCTAAATCGGACTGTGATTGTCAAAATGGTCACCCTATCCAAACATTATCTGAGTCAGAGTCTGTTCCAAAAGTCCGAAAATCAACCTGCCCGGCATTAGTGAAAATACCTAAACCTAGTGGCCCATTTCTGTATTAACTCAGTGTTTTAGGGTTAACAGACATATTCCATGAGGTGCAACTCAGTAAATTCGTTTTTTTTAATTCCAGAAATTTTCAACATTTAATTATAATTACCTACTGTTTAATCGAAAATTGATAAAAGTAAATAATTGAAGTTAAGTGGACCTGCGTACGTGTAAGAGTGTATGATACAAGAACTACAACATGAAAAAATATCTAATACAAAAAGAAAAAGACAGTAAAAACTCAAATGTTTAGGAAAGAGCTCTTAGAAGCAAAGATGCAAGGCAACTCATACAAGATAATGAGTGTCTTCGTAAGCTAATAATAAAGCTTTGCCTGGCAGTATCAAAAGGAAAGTACATGATATTATTTAGTCATAGCCAGGTGCTGTTTTTGCTGCTAGGTGCAGTGGGATGCTCAAGTATTGCTCGGCAAATTTTCCATGACCATTTTCATTATATTAACTCTTACATCCTACGTGCTTTAGAGGCTGGATTTTTATGTATGCTGGTGTGTAGGTTGTCAGGAGCTTGTTTGGTATTTTGGTTTCAATTCTTGAAGCTCTCTTTGGGTAAATTCTGGAGTAGAAACATGGTGATGGACAATTTGCTTGGTAATACTTATGCATCGCACTGCACTTAACTTAATAAGAACTATACTTAACAATTATTGTTGCATCTTCCATAGTGTTCGACATTACCGTTCAGCATTCACCGTCTCACCTCTGGTCAAGAACTTCAAGAACTCGATGAGCAGAATGCCCTGTCTATCCCAGAATGTGGTGCACAGCACTTTCTGTGATGACACAGTCTGCTTGAATTTAGTCTTGCATGGAGATCCACTGTGAGCATTTATCCAGTGCATAAACTGCTGCTTGGTTTCTGGGGTAAAGTGACCCATGTTTCATCGCCTGTGAAGATCTGGTCCAGAAATGTCAATGCTGTTCCCATGCGCTTTGCTTTGTGTTTGGCTGTCAGTTGCTTTGGCACCGACCTCGGACACAATTTCTGGAACAAGAGGTTCTTTGTGACGATTTCATGCAACAAGTAGCAAGAAATTTGTGGAAAATGGCTGCTGAGTTCCATAATCATGAAACGATGGTTCTCCACAATGCGCTGCCGCACCTGCTCCACGAGGTCGTTCGTAACAAAGGAATTTCAGCCACTGTGCTCCTCATCATGCACATTTTGCCAACATTCTGTAAATTGCCAGCACCAGCGATGCACCATCTGCTTGCTCATGATGACTGTCCCATACACCTGACACAGCTGACAATGGATTTTGATCAGTGCTATGCCTTGTGTGTTCTAAAACCTATCACCGACTGAACCTCACAGTCGGCGGAAGCTGGAACAATTTTACGTATGTGAATTCACTCCTATTGAATTAGAGATTTCTGGAATTTAAAGGTTGTACCCGTATCCCTAAGACTTACAATAAATCTGGGCTAATCTTGTATGCCAACTTTCTTTTCCTCTGAGCTACATTTTATCAGTATTTTATGAAAATATAAGTGTAATGTGTATGTCCCCTAATTATATGACTTTCTTTTTCTTCTTCTTCACACCTCAATTTTATCTTTCATTACAGATTCTGAGGAAGGGAAAGTCCTGGGATCCATTTTGCTTCCTTCGTACAAAATCAGTCCCTGCTGCCCAGAAGATAGAATTTTCAGGAAATTTGCCTTTAAAGCTGAGCACCAGAACATGAGAACATATTACTTTTCTGCAGACACTCGGGAAATGATGGTGCAATGGATGAATGCTCTTAGCTTGGCTTCAATACTGCAACGACCAGACAGGTAAAACTTATTTGCATTCGTGACTGCTTGGAAGAAACAGTGACTAGTGTCTTCTTCCACGTATTCCATAGTACGAGTAACTATCCATCCAAACTCAATGTACTCTAGGTTAATAGAACCATTAAATGTGTGATTATATTAAGTATCATTTTCTCAAATGCTCTCATAGTTTTCTAATCTGTAATGGTACATTAAAGAAGTGATAGTGATATTGCTTGTATAGATATTAATTTGAGGATTTGTCACTTATCATACATACAAGGACATTTGTTTCGAAATTGCACTTTATATGTTTCGTTGATGTTGATAGATGTCAGAAATGAAGTGTCCCTATTAATTCATGAACAGCTTAGGGTGAGTTTTCTATGACTCATCTTTACATTGCAATTCAAATGACTGGAGAATACTTACGGAGACTGGGTTGAAACTTGCTTGCATATCCTAGACTTTTTTTTTGTTATTAAAGCAATACTTTTGTTGCCATTCTCAAATTCACTGCATTCCATGGCCATCATGCTCATAATTTCAAACCAGATGTTAAAAATGAAAAATGTTTATTAGATTTGAACAAGATATATATTTGTAAAATAATACAATTTTTTTTCTAAAATATTCAAATAACCATGTAATGCAAAATAGGACCTCTTCATGTGTTCCTTTTTATGTTTGTGTGGCTGTTTTTTTTAAAAATTGAACAAAGTATGAAAGGTATGTGTATTATGTAGGGTATGTATTATCCTGTAACTTGGGACATGTCTTTTTTGTCACACTACCTTGGATGTTGGATATTTTCTACCCTATTTTAAAAACAAGTCACAATATTCTACTCTGTGTGGAATATGGGAATCAAATTAATTTTGTAAGCACAAGTGATAATATTTCATCATTAAGAGCAAAGAAGATATCTATTTCTGTGGAAAGGAAAGTTTTACTGACAACAAATTTGCACTTTAGGAAATTTCTGAACATTACACTAGTTAATAAGGACAAAATAGACAAGATAATAATGAACAAAAATTAGCATCAGGTTATTGAAAGGTAAACAATAATATATCTATTAACATAAAGACAAACACCATTATTACTAAAAATACACCAAATGTTTAAATTTTATTTAAGCAGTTGTGGCAAATGAAATGAATGCTGTCTTCATATACGTGGAGGATGCATACAGCACATGTCTGTTGTTTAACACGTGGTTCTGTTAACTGTTTTGCCAGTGCCGTAATTAAATAATTGTTTTTTCCTGGCATGGATAAGTTACCAAATAAATTACTTATGAATTAACAAATGAAATGCTTAGTAGTACATAGAAAATGAAATACAGAAGGGGCATTTCATGTGAAAGTGCCCCTGAGCCTCAATTTTTAAAATTAAATGCAATGCCGTAACTTTATCCTATCTTGTGATTGAACAATCTAAAATTGTCTTTTGGATAAAAGTTCAAGTATTATACTGAATTAATTTTTAACTTTTTGATTACTCGTGTTTTCTATTGTGTCCCACCCGTGACACTAAAAACAATTAATTTCTCCTTTAACTGTTACATTTCCCCCTGAACTCTACTACAGTATTCAATTACCTTCTCTCTCTGTCTTAAATAATTTATTTTCCATCATTTGACAATTCACAGAAATTATAATATATTTCTGATTAAGTGAGGATGCAGTGTTTCGTCTGTCCCACCCGAGACACAAAATTGTTCACTTGTAGCTACAAATCTGGGAAAGCATTTTAAGGGTAGTTATGTTTAATCAACAGTGTTAAGTTTCATAATTCAATGCACAGAAGCTGTACGAAAAATATTGCTTAACTTTCAGTAGAATTTAGCATGAGAAATGTGGTCCGTGTGTCCCACCAGTGACAATAGAATGCCCCAGAAACAATAATGTCATCTTGTACATGGTGTACATTCTAATAATAACCCATGGCACAACAGCCCATTGAAGGTCCAGGCCTACCTACCAACCCCCATCCTCACCCACCTGATCCTACTCACTTTCTCAGCCGAGGTGGGAGTTCATCCAACCAGTTACAGAAGGACATGTGGTCAGCACGACAACCCCCCAGTCATTGTTGGAGGTTTTCATGACCAGGTTACGCTACTCATTTGTAGCCCCCCAATTTCCTCACGATGGTGGGTGGCCACCTGTCCCATACACAGACCAAAATCTCAGGAGAAAAGTTGTCATGCTTCCCCAGGAAAACTGAACCTGTTCACGTCCCGTAGTTGAAGCCCAAAGCATGATGCCCTGGACTGCACGGCCATGATGCGGGATGGGTGTATATTCTACCCCAGTCTGAAATTACAGCAGTGTATGTTATTGTTACTAACTTCTAAGAACACAACCATCACGTGTAGGTCAAATCAATTGACAGGAAGGTACTCAGTAAGATTACTTTTATGGGTGATAGTGAATTAATGTAGACTATGTAAATGGCTGGGGTAGAATCTACCTCACATCAGTGGCGACTTGTGGCTTTTTTGAAGTGTAGGAAGAAGTTATGGTCAACTGAGAAAGGTTTAAAAAATATTTTCATTTACAGTCGTACAAATCGCTCGTACTATCCATTGCTTTTAGAATGTTACCTGCAGGCCCACGCACAAGGTAGGGCAAGGAGCCCTTGTCCCCTTGAACTATGAATTTTTTTAATGTGAACCCATAAAAACCAAAGAAAATAGTATTGACGATATTTCAGATTTTTGCAATAATTTCGATTTTGTCCCCACTCCCTGTCGTGTGGATTGAGGATAACAAAAAGTGCTGCTTAAACTCTGAAATTATGCTAAATGCTTCTAAATTGCGCTAGGATTTATTATTAATTACTTTTTTTTTTTTTTGGATAACTGCAGTTTTAAGTTCAATTATGCATATACTATTCGAATTTTGAACTTGCGTTGCTTATTATTCACTACACAAAATTGTGTATAATGGCTCAACAAATGAAATGGGTTCAGCATAGTACTTGAAACGGTTTGAGAAAATGGTTTGTTTACCCCCAACGTTCTATCGATTTACTGCCGTAAATCTCCTCAGGAACAAAATTGACAGGATAAAGAAAAGATAGAGAATGGGTCGTGGCAGTGTTGTAAAGAAGCTTGTCGCTGTGTATGCATACTCCCTTTTATTTGAAAAAAGTCCGCTGGTGAAGTATAAAAAAGATTTGGACATAATTTCATTTCAATTTCCAGAAAAACCTATTCCTTTGAATTCGATTTTCCTCTCCCAGGGACTCGCATTTGCAGATTATACTAGATTTGACCATTATGCCAAAAGCAGGATGCTAGGGGCCAAGAAAGATCAAACTGTGCTACGTGTAGCACCATTTTGATGGGGTTGGCACCACTGATTGAGGAACCCCTAGATGTTTCCTTGCTGGATCTTTAAAAACTGCAACCTCCCCCTTGCCCCTTTTCCACTTCTCGCCCATCTGTCTGTAGGATGACCGCTGATGTTTCTCAGTGAGCGGCAGCCAAGCCTGTGTGTCCATCGTCTTTTGGCTGCAGCTAGAAGGAGAGGCACCAGTCAACTCTTGACAGTAGTAACTTGTACGTACATTGAGCTCATTATTTTATAACGAGCATTATTATTAAACTCCTAAAAAGTAGAGAACTGGAAGCAAGTATAAATGAACTGTAGGAAGTTCCTCACTTCCTACATGGAGGAATCACCCCTGCCTCACATCCAAGGTTATGGGTTATACAAATGCATGTTGTACTATTTATTAACTCTGTCTAATTGAAATCTTAATATATGAATATACATATGCATATATTTCTCTCTTTTCAGCTGGGATGAATGTCGCTCAGGTGGTCCATGCATTTCCTCTACTTCATCCCTTCTGAACCAGAGTGCTGACGGAAGCGATTCTGGCTATCCACGTGGACACTCTCCTCAGCTTCAGTTGGTCAGCATGGCCGACGAAGCAGATGAGAATACTCTGGACTTGGTGGCCAACAGCTGGACAAAAATACGCCAGGGATACCAACCACTCTATGCAAATGCTCCTCCCAAACCTAAACGACTAAACAACAGTCGCGACTATTCCACTTCACCTGACAGGACTCCTGAGAGAGAGAGAAGGTGCCTTGAATTGACATCGTCAAAGTCCCCCGAACTGCAAAATCAGGTCAACCAACAGCAGACGCAACAAGAAGAAATGCTACTTTTAAATTCAAGAAGAGACCCATCTGTTGGTGATAGATACTTGAGGAAGAATGAGCAGGTGCCAATGGAAAATAGGACTAGTTATCATTACCGTGTGTCAATTATGCAAGCACATCCCGGTGGTCCTTATCGCCCGCAACACATTGGACAGCCAATGGAGCGACGCACTCCGGACACGTATGGACGGTCGAACAATAGCAGAGGCGATTACGAAGACATTTATAACAATGGCTCTAATTTTACAAGTGGTAAAAACTTTGTTGTATCCAGTACCTCAGGTTCAAATAGATATCGTGTGGACCCTCCACCTTATTTGCAAGTGAGTAAGTCGACAAAACAACAAGGGTCACCTCAACACCATGCCGAACAATGTAAAACCCAACCTCAAGTTTCGACTTCTGTTTTAAATCCTGTTCAGCGTAGAAACGCAACGAATTTTATCATGCCACTTGGTGCTGTGGCAATGCCGGTGCAAACCATACCAAAGGTATCCCAACGAACTAAACTCATGCCGAGACCGCACAGTGCAGATTTTTTGGAACACGACTCCATGACTTATTCAGGTGGCGAGTACACGTCAGGTGTAACTATGAGGAGCAGAGACAGAAATCCTGTTAAAGAGCAACCTCCAAGGCCAAAATCGAGTGTAGATAATTACGATTCTAATGACTATTGGTCCGAAGAAAGTTATGCACAGAAGATGCGCCAGTCTTTGTACAACCAAAAGAATCAAACACACGTGCATTCTTCTCCAAAAAATGTTTCCCTCATGCAGCAGCCAGTTATGCTTGGCGAACTCAAGTCTTCCGGTAGTGATAGTGCGAGTGGCAAGGATAAAAGTGGTGCTAGTGAAATTAATGTTGTGCTCCCGGTTCATAATCAAGTGCAGAGTCGGACCTACTCGAAAGAGCAGGACAAATCTTCATACGATCCAACAAATTCTCCAGACCCGCAAACATTAAATAAGCCTCAGGATGGTTCCACGTCAGCAGTGAAAGTGAACCTAGACAGTCAGTGGTGGAATGAATACAAGGAGCTTCAAAGAAACCAATTTGTAAGGTCAGCCAGTGCCCGATTGCCACGATCACATGAAGATGACGATCCTCCATTACCAGCTGGAGTTGAAGCCCAAAGGTGCTTGAGAGACGGGGAGAGGAAGATACAACAGGTGGGTGATTTCATATGTAAATACATATTTATGTATGCAGCTGAAATCAGTTATCTTTTATATTATCTTGTTGCGGCATATGGACTTGAAAAACTTACTTTTCATTTTCCATATTTGTACAGTGTCTCTCAAAAGTTTTAGGACAACGACATTTTAAACTAGGCAACCCAATTTACACAAGGCGTTGGTGGGTTGCGTGTAGAGTTAGGCTCAATTTCAGGGTTGCCACATGCACAATAGATATTTATAAAATACGCGAAAAAATAAAAGCAAGTATTATTGTATAAAATTATTAAAAATATCATTATTATATCGCAATTGACAAAATTTATTCTCAAAGAAAAAAAATAGGTTTTCTGGTATTTCATCGCTGATGAGTCTACAGAAAGGAAAAGAGGTGAGAGAAAACGAGAGGTGACAAAGGAGAGCAGAAAGAGAAAGCGAAAAGAGAAGAGGAAAAGTAGAGGAGAGAAGAAAGAGAGGAGAGAAGAAAGAGAGGAGAGAAGAAAGAGAGGAGAGAAGAGGAGATTGGAAGAAGATTCTAGGAGAGATGAGGAAAATGGAGCAAAGAAGAGAAAAGAGGAGGAAAACGAGATGAGAGAAGAGGAGACGAGAAGAGGGGAGTGGAGAGTAGAGTAATGGAGAGAAAAAGAGAAGAATGAAAAGAAGAGGAAAAGAGTGAAGTGGAGTCGGAAATCTAAGACAGGAAAGGAGATACATGGAGTGGGGATGAGTGGGATGGAGATAAGATACAAGAAAAGTAGGGAAGACGATATGAGATAAAAGCAGAGCAGAAGGAGGGGAGAGAAGAAGGAGAAGAGAAGAACAGAAGGGACTGAAGAGAAGAGGTAGTTTCAGAAAATATCGTCTCAGCGTCAAGAATTGATGCATTGGTTAAATTATCGACATGAAACATTCAATAACATTTTGAAATGTATTCGAGAATGTATTAGATCGGTTCGAAATGCCTTTTGGGTTCTTTCAGAGCAAGATAAAATCTTCCATGTAAGATCTTTGATTTTACCTGCGATTATACCACTAAAAACATGAATGTAATTTTAACATTTATAAGAATTCTCCAATTTTTGTCCACTTCTCCGTTGAAATGGAGATTTTGTAATTTAATATTTCCCCTTCCCCCATCGTTAATTCCAAACTGAATCATTCCGTTTCACAAGGACAATGAACACAATGGGATAGGTGTAAAACTTACGAAAATTTTCTGCCACTGGAAGGGTTTGAACCTACGACCATTAGATTGACAGTCCTGAACGGTAAACGCTACCCCACAAGCCTTCGCTCCTGAAAGTAAGTAGAAGGAGCTGACCAATGTGAAATGTAGATGCAACTCTCCTCCTACATGTAATGTGTAAACAATACTTGTTTGTAACAAAGAAAACGAAGGTAGTACGACTCGGCGAAAACATTTAATGGAGAATTGCACATGATGAGAACTTTTCATTCGATATTTGCGGAGGTATCCTTCCATTGAACTCGAGTGGGAAAAGGGGTAAAATTAGTATGTAATGAATTGCCACAAATATAAATAGTTATTTCATTAATATTTGTCAATGTCTTTGAAGCAGTACACAATTATCGTTAGAGTATCATAATTCACGATCTTATACATGAAAATTTCCCTTTCAACGTGCGTCAATTCATTTATTTGTTTATTTTTTTTATAAATTCCATATGCAGAACAATGTAGCCACTATACACTACTATTACAAATAATGTTACCATGCTCTTGTTTGATAGAAGGGGATTTAAAAAAAAGAAAGAAAAGAATACCTAGTATGGAGGATCGAACCTGGGACCGCAATCAATGCTTTCAAGAACTCTAACCAATACACTACGCCCTTTGTTTCCTTTGGAGCAACAGTTCTTAATTATTCTGTCGTGTCAATATTGTAAACGTTATCCTGAAAAAAGATGTTTAACACTCTGATATAGCTCTGTACTTCTAGAATTACTCTATACACTTGCATTTGAAATTTAACTCTGAATTTATTTCTTCGTTGTTAGTATATCTAAGCTTGTGAATATATTTTATTTGTATTTTTATAACGGTTACATGAACATCTACGAAATAGTTCCTTATAATAACCTCCGGTTGACTAAGTTGCCAATATAAACAAATGGAATACAGATTGTCTTCGAGCTTACATTGTTAAAAAGGAGCGGATACTCATATTACTATCCCGATACTTATTCAATAAGGTTTCTTGTTTGTCAGACATTATCACTTAAACTATTTCATGTTGAGCTAGTGCCCAAGTTGAAACCTATCATTCTTCAGATTCTCTTTAAAATTCGACTCTGGTCACTTGTAACTTGCTGGGTGCAGACACTGCATCGACAGTGGTTTGCGTTAAGAAGCGGCCTTGAATAGCGTGAGTCACTTTGAACGCGAGCAAGCTACGATACCAAGCTTGTCTGCCTTTGAAAATCAAGTCATTTTTTTTTCACAGTTTCCGAACCCGATTGCTATTGTAGAAGTATATATTCTCTCAAAAGAGCAAGAAAGGAAATTCGACCAATGCCCCCTCGAACCCTGAAATAATTAAATGTGAACCTATCAGTAACTACGAAAATAACATCGTCGATTTTAGAAATGTGTAAAAATTTCAATTTTGTTCTTACATAAATGAATCTGTTTCTTGCGCAAAAGTATTCAGGGTGCAATATTGGATGGTTTTAGTTTTTTAATGCAAGGCTAGGAAACGTCCGATTTACCGATTTAGTCAGGACAGTGTGTTACTTTCAATCCCTGTCCCGACTTTTTCCAACTGCAATCGTGATGCGAGATGTCTCTTTATTATTGTTTTTTCTTAACTCACAATTAGACATGTTCTTTATTGTAATAATAATTCCTAGTACGCAACATTTAATTTATAAATATATTATTTTCTAAACATAGAATTATCATGACTTTTCAATGGCGCTTGCACTATTTGAACTTTTTTTTGTAATATCTATCTCTCTCTCTCTCTCTTATATATATATATAAATTTGGGTCTGGCCCCTTCCTCAAAGAAATCCTGCGTACGGGCCTGGCCTACGCCAATGACAGAAATGCAAGCAATATTTTTATTTATTTTTAACCCAATTAAAGGAATGTGGAAGAATTTAAAAGAAATAAGAAAGGGCGGAACGACTATTGCTCTACTTTAAAAATTGTTGTTCTTCCAGGAAGAAAAATAAGAAGGATTTCCTCCAGCACCTTAACACAGTGTCCCACGAGTCTCTCTTGATGAATACTGTCAAATGTGAAGTGATTTTATGAATAAAATTTTCCGCCTGTTTACGTCTAACGTTGCGCAGATTTGGTAGTTCGCAAACGGTGTAATTATTTCGTGTTACCTTACGCAAAGATCAAATACATTTCATAAGACTGTTCTGAATACGAGACTTGCGTCAGTAAACAAGCATTTCGTCTGTTGTAGTATCACAGGAAAAGAATATCGTCCTGCAATGTTCAAGCCTCTAGATATTTTCCATTAATAATGTCTAATCACAATAACAAATTTGAAGAAATAACTCGCATTTTCACAACTACGTACCAAAATTCTCGTTTTTCTTCATCACTTCGAAAATAATTTCTCGAAGATATCTGCTATACTACAAGAAAGCAATCCAAAATTAAAGTAAAAGTTCAACTACATGTATACCCAACGACATTTACAATATTGGAGGGACAGAATATTTAAAAATTGTTGTTTCAATCGAACGTTAGGGCGTGGTGTAGTGGGTAGAGTTCTCGGTTGGACTGCTAGAGATCCCAGGTTCGATCCTCCTTAGAAGGTTTTCTTTTTTTATTCTCCTTTTATTATAAACAAAAGCATGGTAACATTATTTGTAATAGCAGTGTATAGTGGCTACATTGTTCTGCATATGTAATTTATAAAAAAATAAACAAATAAATGAATTGACACACGTTCCAAAGGGATATTTTCATGTATAAGATCGTGAATTATGATACTCTAACGATAATTGTGTACTGCTTCAAAGACATTGACAAATATTAATGAAATAACTATTTATATTTGTGGCAATTCATTACATACTAATTTTACCCCTTTTCCCACTCGAGTTCAATGGAAGGATACCTCCGCAAATATCGAATGAAAAGTTCTCATCATGTGCAATTCTCCATTAAATGTTTTCGCCGAGTCGTACTACCTTCGTTTTCTTTGTTACAAACAAGTATTGTTTACACATTACATGTAGGAGGAGAGTTGCATCTACATTTCACATTGGTCAGCTCCTTCTACTTACTTTCAGGAGCGAAGGCTTGTGGGGTAGCGTTTACCGTTCAGGACTGTCAATCTAATGGTCGTAGGTTCAAACCCTTCCAGTGGCAGAAAATTTTCGTAAGTTTTACACCTATCCCATTGTGTTCATTGTCCTTGTGAAACGGAATGATTCAGTTTGGAATTAACGATGGGGGAAGGGGAAATATTAAATTACAAAATCTCCATTTCAACGGAGAAGTGGACAAAAATTGGAGAATTCTTATAAATGTTAAAATTACATTCATGTTTTTAGTGGTATAATCGCAGGTAAAATCAAAGATCTTACATGGAAGATTTTATCTTGCTCTGAAAGAACCCAAAAGGCATTTCGAACCGATCTAATACATTCTCGAATACATTTCAAAATGTTATTGAATGTTTCATGTCGATAATTTAACCAATGCATCAATTCTTGACGCTGAGACGATATTTTCTGAAACTACCTCTTCTCTTCAGTCCCTTCTGTTCTTCTCTTCTCCTTCTTCTCTCCCCTCCTTCTGCTCTGCTTTTATCTCATATCGTCTTCCCTACTTTTCTTGTATCTTATCTCCATCCCACTCATCCCCACTCCATGTATCTCCTTTCCTGTCTTAGATTTCCGACTCCACTTCACTCTTTTCCTCTTCTTTTCATTCTTCTCTTTTTCTCTCCATTACTCTACTCTCCACTCCCCTCTTCTCGTCTCCTCTTCTCTCATCTCGTTTTCCTCCTCTTTTCTCTTCTTTGCTCCATTTTCCTCATCTCTCCTAGAATCTTCTTCCAATCTCCTCTTCTCTCCTCTCTTTCTTCTTTCCTCTCTTTCTTCTCTCCTCTACTTTTCCTCTTCTCTTTTCGCTTTCTCTTTCTGCTCTCCTTTGTCACCTCTCGTTTTCTCTCACCTCTTTTCCTTTCTGTAGACTCATCAGCGATGAAATACCAGAAAACCTATTTTTTTTCTTTGAGAATAAATTTTTTCAATTGCGATATAATAATGATATTTTTAATAATTTTATACAATAATACTTGCTTTTATTTTTTCGCGTATTTTATAAATATCTATTGTGCATGTGGCAACCCTGAAATTGAGCCTAACTCTACACGCAACCCACCAACGCCTTGTGTAAATTGGGTTGCCTAGTTTAAAATGTCGTTGTCCTAAAACTTTTGAGAGACACTGTACATAATATTACGTTTTGGCTCATATTTTACATATTTTAGTTATTGTTATATATTATTTCCATATTTCAGAACATTTCTCAACACATAAACACCATATTCAAGCATAATTACATGTCCTCGTGTGACGAAAAGAGTTGGGTGAATTCTTACGAATAACTGACCAAGTCTGAAGCGACATTAAACAAACAAAAGTTTACGACTTTTTTATACCATCCAATTGCATTAATTACAAGTTTTCTGTCGTATGAACAATGTTTTTTTTAAAATCTATTCTACACCTCCCATCTGTTTGCTTTTGCTATTGTAATACACTTGAAATTCCTGTTTATTTAGGATAGAGAATGAAGGCTCAAGCATCGGTTCCTGGCTGTTTTGGCAACTCATTTCTAACCCCACCCTTGCTACTAGTTGCGTACTCGACAGCAGCACCACATGTGTCACATGTATGGGATTCGCATCTGGTTTCTCTTCAAGACAGTCACAGTAATAGTTACAATGCAGAGACTGTATTTTATGTAGCTCATGTAGTATCTTACATTATTAAAAATGGAAATTTTTACAATTTTAAGTCCATATTTAACTCCATATTTTGGTGAAAATAACTAAATATGTATTCACATATTTAGCACATTTTTACTGCATATAAATCTGTTCCCTGGTAATGACTATTTCACCCTTGTTGTCATGATTAGTGAAAAAAGTTATGCAAAATAAGAAAAATACAAGAAATCATTAGTAATGGAAATGCAACAACCTCCAATTTTATAGAATTTTGTTTTTAGTCCACTATATGCTCAGACAGGCCAATCAGGACTGGGCCTTCAGTTGAAAGGATGGTGCAACTTGTCTCCAACTGGCACCCACTATAAACAGTTATTGTATGATCTGACTGCATTGTGTAAATATCATTACATAAAAATCTTGACCCTGAAGTGCCAAAAATGAGCAACTAGAGGGGAGGGGAGTTCCCTCTCATCCTCCTTCAAATATCCCCTGTAAACAATAAGTATAAACTGGATGTGTCTGTTAGATAAGAAACTACATTGAGAGTGCAACAAGTAGGGATTTTTTTTTTAGATTTACTCTTGTGCAAACTAAAATTCTATAGAAGTATTTGTAATAAAGAAGATTCCTTGCAGTAACAAGATATTGAAAATCTTAATACATTCTGTAAAGAAAATGAAGTTAACAAAACCATAAGAAATGTAGGGTTGTAAACTTCACCCACTTGAAATCTCCATTACATTATAATTACAAAATTAATTTCCACGAGAGAGATCCGGGATCGATCCCAGGGTGGGTGATCTAAAGTTGGAATTTTTATGGCTTTGTCTCAGCATAAAGTGGCTCCAGGGCTCATGCAGCCTCAAATTAATTGGTACTTGGGGCAACCCTGGGGATAAAAGGTGGCTGGAGCATGGTGCTGATCACATCACCTCACCGAGATCCCCTAAATGTGCCATCATGGCATGGTGCTATATGAATGAGGAACTTACCTTACTTTACCTAGCACATTAGAAAGGCAGGCTCAGTAATAGATCGTGGTGCAGTGTTGCATGATAAATTATCACTTGAGTTAATGAGATGCATAGAGAACTGGGGTATATTACGAAAACTCAAACTAGATTTAGTCTCAAATTAGAGCATGCATATATAGTATCGAGTCCACAAAGAAATAAAGAAGTAGACAGCTTCAAACAAAGTTCAAAATAAATTCCACCTTCTATTTTATTTTTTGGATAGATAGTGCATATCCAAAGCTGTCACTTCGTAAAGAATTACATGTTAAACTATGTGTCACCTCCCTTGCAAATGCAAGAACTATACATCAACTCCTTTTTCTTTTGAAACCCATTAAAAAAATTAAATTCTTCTTCTCTTCCTTCAAATTTATTTTTTCATGTTTCCCACCTGATACTTCAATCAAGAAAGTAACACTTTGCAATTCCCACAACTGTACAAAATCTGCAGAAATGATTCCCCTGCAAAGAATGTTTAGCTTGTGTAATATTACCTGTTACCTATGGTGCTTTGGCTCGTTTTCAGGCCATGACCTCCCCAACTTTCTTCCTCCAGAACGTCCTGTCTTGGGCTGCACTTCTCCAATTCCTGATGTGAAGTCTGCATCCTTCTGGATACTATCCTCCCATCTGATCCTTGGATCTTCCTGCAGGTCTTCGTCTTCCTCCCATGTTTCCTCCTAGCATGTTCTTTGGGATCTGGTGCTCATCCATTCTAGCTACATGGCTAGCCCAGTTTCGTAATTTTATTCTTATGTATATGGAGAGAGGTACTTCCTTATAAAGCTTGTAAATTTCATCATTATATCTAATTCTCCACACTCCTTGTGACTGAATAAGGCCAAAGATCCTTCGGAGGATTTTATGCTCAAATGAGTTGAGTTTGTTAGCAGCTTGTTCCGTAAGAGTCCATGCTTCACATCCATATACTGCAATACTACGAATGAGTGTTTTGTATAGCATCACTCAAGCTCTCCAATTGACATCTCTATGAGCTTGTATAATGACTGATTGGAAAAAGTTATCACCTGGGTATATTTAACTTAACAATATCCTTACTTACTATGCATATACCTATTTTTTTAGTATTTTTTAAATATGTAGGGATGTGTTTGTGTGTGTGTATTATTTTATTCATTATCAAATTTGGTATTACAAAGTACTGTGTAGTAATTACATATATATGTAACTTTTATATGCAAATTTTGTTTAAATTTTTGTGTTTACACATTGTTTACAAATTTGAAAATGTGACAAATTTACTGTACACTGTAAAAGGGGAGCATAATAAATAAATGAAGAATTAGTCAAATGAAAAACACTAAGGCTGCTGACGAAGGCAGTCTTTTTTTATGTGAAAAAAAAATGCTACACTATACATGAGACGTTTCCAGCACTCAAAATTTTGAATTTGTTTCTTAGTCTGAAAATGACCCTCATATAGGGTTGATACATCATGTGTAATGTTAAAAACTGTCTTGTTCAGCAGCTTTAAGAGTTTTTCTAAAATAGAAACAAGGCTTAATTATGCTACCAATAGTCAAATGAGTGTCAAAATATCATTTTGTTGTTGTAAAGATGCCTGCTGCACTAAGCATTTGCCAGTGAAGAGATTATATGTAGTGCTTTTCACTGTCGAATTGTCCATGGAATGGCAGCTAGTGCACTGGGCAGTAACAGTGTGTCTGTTGTACTGGATACAACATCCAGGTAACTGGAACCGCTAGCTGTGTAATGAAATAAGCTCAAACATTTACATTGACAGTTACAATTAAAATGAGCACGTACCTTGTTACAAGAGGTGTTGGAAATGTCCTACTGCTTCCACACATTTACAGCATCTTTTTAGGAAATTTTCACTAACACATAAAAATTTTGGTAGCTCACCATGCAGACATCATGGAAATGTCTGTTTCTTGTGCAAGATGCTGAATGTGCTCCAATGTCATCTAGTTTCTCCTCAGTAAGCACACGCTGTTTCACCCTACACTTCTTATCAAGAACATACCCTGTTTAGCTAAATTTGTTCCCAAGTTATCGAACACCATCTCTGTGTGGAACAGGAACGTCTGGGAATTCTGCTCCAATACCCCTTGTAACTTCCCTTCAAGAATTCGTAATGACATAAGCAGTGTGGTATTTAAGAAGTTTCCAGTGGGGAGAAATTCTGCTGCCTGTCAAGAAACAGCATAAGATAATGATTTTACTCCACCTAACATATCAGTCTTCTCCCCCCCCTCTCTCACTCCCCCACATGTACATATATGTGTGCACCTTTGCACCTGCTAGAGGAATTGCATGAGGGGTACCTCAACAATTTTAAAAGGGAAATGAGGTCAGACCACACTTCATTTTTTACCAAACCATATTTATAATAGTTGCTGAAAAATTGCCGATTTAAATTTGGATCTTGACAGAAAAAAGATCAAGTCCACTTTAAGATCATCACGGTTAATGGGGATTGGACCTACAGTTTTGGGGTTTGACACCCCCCACAAGAAATGTAGTCCAGCATAGGTGTAACTTGGGACCTAACTTTTGGGGATCAGAATTGAACTTCGGCATAACTTTGGGTAGGCAGAATCAAAAAGTTTTGTACCCCATAAAAATAGCATCCAAGACTACTGTGCTAAATATCTGTTATATTTACAAAATCATAGAAATTACTCATTATCTTGCTCCTCAAGTCTCAGGAACTTAACACAAGTACCATTAGCTTGTTAATTCTTTTAAATCTGATATTGGGGGGTGGGGCACCAGGATCAAGTTCCCCCGCCAAGTTATTATGTAGGTCCCCTTGAATACAAGGCAGTAGCGAGTGCCACTACAATGTATCTCTGACTGCACATTGTGTATGTAATCTCGTAATCAGTTTTTATGGATCTTATCAGGAGAATGAATTCAATATTGATTCTTCAGTATTTTTTGTCATGATATTTTACAAATGTGTTTAGTTTGCTGCAAAATTACAATACTACTGACTTGACAACGCATGCTGAAATCGAGAAATATTTCAACAAAAAATTCCACGTTCCAACTCGCCCCATATATATTTTAATTTAGTGATGTTGAAAATTTTGTATGTGTAACTTCTTCACTAGATACATCAAGCCGTGGCTGTATAATTTTCCATTTGTTAAATTTTTCATGACTTAGGTAACTAATAATCACAAGGAAACTCACTGCTTCACTACTACTGCCTTCTTGCAAATTTTCAGAACCGATCCTTTGGCCAACCCAGTCTTCCACCACCAGCATTATCAGATTTTGTTCGTTTTGAAGGCAGATTCCCAATATTGCAGTGTTTGGAACTCGTAATGTTAACTTTTTTCACTAACATTCTAGCTTCACAAAGAAATGTAGCTTGTTGTTCTTTTTTTTTTTTTTTTAAAAAAAAAAGCACACTGTTCTTTAAAAAATAATTTGATAAAGGGCTATTGTCTTTGCATCAATAATTCCATGTAGGCTATCTTTGCGTACTATTATTCCACACATATAAATACAGACGTTCTGTGGTGACAAGTTCGAGTCACGTGACAACCCATTTGTAACTTTTACATGGAATAGCATTTTCCAGGCAAATTCCCTGGACAAAGAAAAGGGAAGAGAGGCTACTTGTTTGACAGTTCAAGGAATATAGCAGCACTTGACACCACATACGTGTTCACCAAATGAAGTTTCCAGTTGTCTGACAGAAAAGTGGTGCAATTGAATGGCGAGGTGGGGAAATGTAACTATATTGCCAATAATTTGTTGTTTCTCCCCAAATATTATTCCCCCAGGGATAAAATTTATCAAGCAGAGAAGGGGAGACAAGTATCCAGAGGCAGGGAATTCCCCCTCATCCACCTACAAATACCACCCTGGACATAAGAGTTGTACATGAAAAATCATTGTTTTAAATTGTATGTATAGTGTGGCATTGTTAGTCTGCAGAACAGCACCAGTAATATGTAAACTAAAACAAAACAATCTAAAACACTTGACAAACATGTGCAAACTGGACACCAGCTATCTGGAAACTGAATCGTTGATGCGTCCAGTGTCCCAGCCAGCTTACAGCTGTGGGTCGTCTAATTGCCGGCTGATGCACTCTCACTGCCTGGCCTGCTGGCTACTGCTCCACAGACAACTCGACTGTGAAAAGCACTGTATAATAAAAAATATTAAATTGCTGGTTACTTGTTTACAGAGAGAAGAATCCATGAAGCGACTGTTAGAATGGAAACAACGTATGCTGCAAAGCCCTCTGACACGGAAACCTTCTCCCCGCTTGCCAGATTCAAGGCACAGCCCTGTTTCGCAGTATCATAAACAACAGGTACTGCAGGCTCTGGCTGACCATGAAGCATGGAATCGGGAAGAGCTTGGAAGCGACACAAGGGCGAGAAGGCTGACTGGGTGGCGTGACATGGGCCGCCCTACCAGAAGCAGAAGTCACGATGGCAGACGTTCATCTTTAAACAGACACAACAGCTACTCATCAGATGATGAAGGTGAGTACCGATGTCTGCTTAACTTACATCCCATACCTACCTCTTCAAGTATTCTGAAAATTTGTCGAAAATACAAGCTTTGAAGTTAGCATCTAACAATTCTTAATCTATGTGATTTTTTTAAACTTTTAACCATTGTTTCTTACTTTCTATTCATACCCATATTTCAGAGACTGACTTGGTGTCCCTCTTCAGGGTTTTGCATTTATGTCTAACTGTTCATTTGTCTATAGTCCTCAAACACAGGGTGTGAAATAAACATAACACTTCTCTTGGAAACGTTTTGCACATGCACAAACATACAAAATTGCATATACTGTACTGTTAAACATTATATTGCAGGACCAAAATCCGTGTCTGTTGTCTAAAATTTCTAACCTGCCTGTAAGCCCCTTATGTTTAAAGAAAGAGAAAACTGTATACCGTAGACAGTTAGATTGTTTTTTTTTCTTTTTCTCAAAGAATCCCACTCCTATGGGAAGAGAAATTTAGGTACCCCTCAAAATAGAAGAAGATGCAAATTTAAATTTTACATAAATATTGTTATTTGGGGAATCTGTTGCTTCTGTCCCAGTCATCCCCAAGACGTTTCAATGTGTTATGCCATTCCTCAACATCTCTAATTATTGAATGAATTGGAAAATATTTCTATCTTGCAGTATGTTTCAGAGTATAGGACGACATCATAAAATATTATGCTATATCAAAAGCCTATTCGGTGAGAGAACAAACTTCAAAATTCTATTTTTGTCTTTTCCGTCGAAAGCCAGGGAGGGTCACATGAACCACTGAACCAATCAGCTTGGTCCAGTTGCCCTGGCGAGGGAAAGTTCTTATGGTATTCCACGTTGCCAAATTTTTCGTTTGGAGTCACTTTCGAAACAGGTAGCACCCTCACCAAGGCCAAGCATTGCAAAGCATAATGGTTGGTGCCACACAGCAAGCGAATGGGTTTCCTATTCCTTGCCTCTCCCTGAAATGTGAGCGATGGGTGCATGTTGACAGAAAAAGGTGTTATGTACAACTGGAGAAAACCAGCAATGTAGCAACATTGCTTTTCCCTCTTGAAACTCCCACAACTGGAGGCAAAAAGTCTGTGCTTCCTGAAGTTTGTTCTTTGGCCGGTGGGGCTTTAGCTTGAACTGTAACAGTTTATATTTAACTTTCTTGTATGTAGTTAGGTTATGTTGATTTTATCATTATTTTTATTTGCACATAGAGACCCATTTCATTCTTGACTTTTTTACTGTAGCATTATAATTGTTCATCTTATTTCAGTAGATTCAGAATATTTGTGCAAGTCTAATTCCATTCTACTTTCTAGTAGTCATTATTTTTGTTCTCTTAATTCATAATCTGTGCTTTTTGGATGTGGAGTTTACTAATAAACCTTTCTTAGTTTAAAAAAAGAACTTGAAAGCATGTTATTGTAATTGGTTTTATTAGTTTCTTCCTATTAATGTGTTGAGATTGCTTTTGTTTGTTATTTTTTTTTTAAATGTGTGAAATTGCAGTTATTGAATAATGAATCATGACACCATGTGAATGTGAATTTACAATATAGGACCAAAATCATTGTCATTCCACTTCTGTTGTATTCAATTGTTAATCCTAAATATTTACAGAAACTTTTGAACCATGGGATTGGTATTTTAGTCTCTTGTCCCCCCGAGATGTAGTTCCTGGCTAGAGGCGTAGATAACGTGTTATTTCAGCGCTTCCAGCTTTGCTCACATCTATTATCTTGGGATGATAGAGACAGTACCAGGAGATAGGTGAATCATTAGAGAAAATGCCATTGTCTTGTTCTACACATGTTTAGTAACACACAGGATATTTGATGGGGATTGTAGAACCGGTAAGGCAATTTCACCACTCACCACCTTGCTCAGACTTAAGTCTTGTACATCGGCTCCAGGTCGATATAGTTTGCTTATACACAGTTTACAATCGACGATAGATGTTATGGTACATGGACGGCGAAACATTGCATCTTGGTCTTTTATACTCGGAGGTGCATAACCCCCGAGTTGATGCAATGCTCCTGCCAAGTTGGAACTTATGTATATTGCGTTGGGCAAGGATTGTACCTACGTCTCATTTTCCCTACCGGCTACAATATATATGAAGTAAATTTTTATTGTTGTGGTGGAATTCTCTGAATATGATACACATTAAAGGATGTTTTATTTATTTATTTGTAAAATTTATAAAATTGGGCTCCGTATTGTTATTTTTAAAAAAATGTTAACCCTCAGAGGTTGGAGCCTAGGGTGTGTGTACAGCCACTCCAGTTGAGACTTCTCAAGCACGTGCTTTTCAGACTTGCCACGATGTACAAAAGAAAAATCGTAGCTCGAGAACTAATTGTCTTAGAAAGATGAAATTGTTTTCTAACCCTTCAGAATGACAGTGCTCTTCCCAATAATGATACTTAATGGAAGAAGAAGAAGAAAAGTATTATTTTTAATTGGAAAATGGTATTCGCCACCTGTGCTCATCACAGTTAACAGAAGTGAATGAAAAATTTTATACACCCTTTGACCAAAAAAAATGAAGCACCTAGAAGTAGTAGTGGAAATGAAATGAAACTGTACCTGTTGACATGTTATGTGACTGTATTGAAGGTTATGTGACTGTATTGAAATGATTACAAAATCAGATCAAATGGACAACAGAGTGTGCATTGCTGATCCCATGTCCGTAGGATGTGCCATCCCCTTGGGTCCTGATACATGCGCAAATTTGATTTGGAATGGAGCCTTTGTATCCTCTCCCAAGGCAAGTCGGCTCACAGCTGTTGTAACTGGCCTTCGATATCTTGCAAATTGGCAGTGGGTCGGAGTTAACGTCCGAGCTGATCCCTTACATGTTCAATCAGGGACAGATCAGGGGATCTTGCCATGGGAGTACCTCAACATGATGCAGGCAGTCCATAGACAGATGTACCGTGTGCGGATGAGCATTGTCATGTTGAGAGACTGTACCAGGATGCTGTCTCAAGAGGGGTAACACATGAGAATGCAGGATGCCCGTGATGTAGCGCTGTGCCATCAGAATCCCCAGAACCACTACCAGAGGTGATCTGAAGTCATACCCAATGCCACACCATGATGTCAGGGGTATTGCCGGTGTGTCTCTCCACAACATTGACAGGATGTGTTCTCTCCCCTCGGGGCTGCCATACTCGCATCCGTGGTAATGCAGAACTGAGATTCATCACTGAGCATGATGCAATCAATGCCACTCATCACTGTGGTCAGCAGTCCATGCCTCCCAGTTATGGCAACACTCCAAACACAGCCATTTGTGTTCTGGTGTTAATGGCAGCCTCTGCATGGGACGGTGAACTTGTAGTCTGGCTGCTGCCAGTCTATGACCAATGGTGCAGGATGACACAGGGAGTCCTATACGTGTGTCCGGATAGCAGGTGCAGATGTGATGGGGGTTGCAAAATGCTTGGCGCACAATCCTGCGATCCTCCCTGGGTGTGACCAGTCTTAATCGACCGGAACCTTCACTATGTTTGTAGGTGCCCTCACTTATCCATGGGTGCCAACATCTGGCCACTGTGACATCTGAATACCCAAGATGCCTGGCAGTTGCATGATTTGACCAATTCGCCTCATGCAGACTCCCAATATGTCCCCTTTAGAACTCTGTTAAGTGCTAGTAATGCTCTCTGATGCATCTACGAGGCATTCTCTGTGTTGATCACCTTCTCTCAGGGTGTTGACTGACTGTCTGACACCCCACATGTGCTTTATGAACACTATTAGGACTGATAACACATCACACAGTAGCACAACTAATGCACTCTGGTGTATGAATTATTGGCTCTGGGAATTCTGCATGAATTCTGTGTGAATTTTTCTCCGTAGACGTGAAGAATTGCAACATTTATTATTCAAAGTCCTATTGAATTTATACATATTTATTAATGCCATGAAGCAAGTTTTTCACAGTTTTGCCATTATTTTTATCGAGGAATAAAGAGAAAAGAAAGCTGTGTGGAAAATAAAACAGAATTCTCTCAGTTCCTTTACTTTGTTAGTGTCCTTCGTAGAACAATCTATCAAACCGACTGAAAATTATTGCAAACTGAGATATCTTGAAGTTGATTAGGTAAATTTGATGTAAATTAAGAATTGTTTTGTAAATTAGTATATCCCGTAACATATGTAACATGTGTTTGTAGATGTATTTCTAATCTGAGTATGTGAAATGGTAAATGTAAACTCTACACCTTAAATTATATATTTTAAATTAACATGTATGTGCCCTTGTTTTTTTTTGGGAAATTTCACCTTGAAAACCTGGAATTATACTTGAATTTTGTCATGGTTCTAGAGTGGCCACCCTGAATAATGCTCATTTGTTATTATTTTGTTTTCGGAGGGAAAAAATCGAAACAAATCACAAATAGCACTTTTGTTCTTTTTTATTGATGAAATAGATGACATCGAGAGTGAAGAAATTGAAAAAGGTTGAAAACAAATATATTGTTTTCTTCATAATAATTTGATAGCTATCATATCTGTGTGTGTAATCCAGCAACTTACAGTCCCATGCAAATTAATCGGAACAAGATATTTTTATGCATGATAGAGTCTCAAACTTGACTATAATTTCATGGTAATGAATCTATGACAAATCGTGTAATACAAATTATATAACAGAAAGAAGAACATATTAGCTATTAAGAAATATTACGAATATGTAATTTATTGTTTTTGAATAGTGTAATTGATGAATTAGGGTATAAGTACAAAAAAATACATAACGTGTGTAGTTATTGTCGTATTTCAATTAATTCGCACGGGACTGTACGTGTGTGTGAATTCGCCCACTAATAAATGTATGAACGTTGAGAAAATATTTCAAATAAAGTAAGCCAATCAGAAATGAGGTCTACAGTCCCATGTGAATTAATTGAAATACGACAATAACTACACACGTTATGTATTTTTTGTACTTATACCGTAATTCATCAATTACACTATTCAGAAACAATAAATTACATATTCGTAATATTTCTTAATAGCTAATACGTTGTTCTTTCTGTTATATAAGTTGTATTACACGATTCGTAATAGATTTATCATCATGAAACCATAGTCAAGTTTGAGACTCTATCATGCATAAAAATATCTTGTTCCGATTAATTCACACTTGACTGTACGAATGTTGTCTAGTTTCTTCCTGCTGGCCAAGCTTTTGCTGGGGCTTTTGCTGATGACAAGTATTGCATATTCTGTTCATTAACTTCACCATGAACATAAACATTAGATTCGCCGGAACCTGTGGCCGAGTGGTAAGCACATCATGCTGCGACACCAAGGGTCGTGGTTTCGAATCCGTGGGCTTGGTTGTTTGTGAATGTTCATTCATCAATTTCATTTCATCACTCATTCCCATCTTCACAAATTAGCTAAGTCATAAAACGCGAAGTAAAAATAAACTAAATCAATCAATCAATAAACTAAAATCAATAAACATTAGATTCCTCACTGTGAAGGACTTTTCATTCCAATGGAAGTGTCACACTGTAATTGTTTGAGACAATCACTCATAATGCTCAACTCTTCAGAGATGTATCTGATTGAAATCATGTGGAATGACAAGAAAACTTCTCACCCTAGACATCAGTATGATCTTGATGCATTACTGATACTAGAGGCATTTTAATGTTTTTTTCTGACACCTCAAAAAGGAGGAAATGGGTACAAGCATTCATGAATAACTTTTTACTGGTTAAAGATATGCAGAAAAAAACCTTCACCATTGCATATCTTGTGAAATTCTATTCATTATGACAGCCATCAATATAGCGGAACACCAATATGGTTCCCCTGTATAGGACTAACCTGTTTCTATCATGACCATAACCAGGTGTAACCACAAAAGTTATCCAATCTTGTGGCTTCAAATGCTTGTGACACCCACCTTATTTCTCAGATCTGGCCCCGAGGGACCACTACTTTTTTCTTAAACTAAAGGTAAAGCTACGTGGTAAGAAATTTCGCATTGATTCTGATGTCATGCAATCTGTGAAGAGGTGGTGACTGGTGCAAGACAGAACATTTTATTTTACTGGAGTAAGTGTTAGAAAAATGATGGCATAAGTGTCTGGCACTCGGAGGGGATTATGCCTTAAAGTGATGGAAGACATTTCCTTATACCACTACCGGAAGTGGGTCAGGGCATGAACTTGTAAAGGGTTTGACCACTCGTCCGGAAGACCGAAGTCCCCAGTTCGAGGTGCCAAACAACTCTACCGCTGGTCCGTAGGTTCAGGGTTCCGCGGCCGCCCGATTGGACGGTCGTCGGTCCTTGGTTCGCGGCTCCGGTTAAGAAAACACGATTCCTACCACCAGCTAACGGTTTAATTCCAGGTTCATGTCACCGGGTCGGTTATTTACACCTCCGGCGGTAAGCCACGTCGTGCATAAAGTGGTGCTGTTATTCATTTATAGCAATAATAATAATAATAATTGTGGTAATAATAGAAAACTATAAATCTTCTGGTCAATGGAGACAAGCTATACAGCTTCAAACTCAGGACTAAAACCAAAAATATCGACCATACGAGGATATACATCTATACATACATATAAATGAATCAAAAACACCTGTAGGATAACGAATATATACGTGTATTCGGCAAAAATAAACACAACAATGATAATATAACACATTACTTGTACATATCCCCTCGCTCTCATTCCATCATGCACTCACACACACACACACACACACACGCTGCAGGGGTGAACACAATATACCATTACATGATAAAATATCTAACCGCCTCTTTGGTTTATTTCCCGTGTACCTTCGAATTTGAGATTTCTATTAGCCCCTTAGGCTTGCTTTCAATGTAAATAAGCGCGGCCAGCGCTCTGTCACGTATGAGACGCGATTAGCTAGACGTCATAGTTACCAAAAGTAAATAATAATTGACATTACACTTGTTGAGGCACTACTATGCAAAAAGAATAAGCATACACTAAATGAATGACAAGAGGAAATTAACTTGATTACAAGTACACGAGTGCTGATAATACAAACGACTGTAATATAAACTAGGATATATTCAAAATGATTAACTCAGCTATACTATTGAGTACCTAGTTTTCTAATACCTATATATATCAAAGAGCACGGTAAAAATCAAATAATTAATTATATAAATACTCGGCGCGAGAATAGGAAAACAATAACAAATAGTAGGTCTTTTACATTTATAGAATTTCGAAGGGTGAGCGAAATAGGTTCTTAATTTTGAAGATTTACAGTACTTTCGATTTGATTGGCCAAAATAATTAATAATTGCAGGCAACATTGTTCGATTTCATCTCGCTTTGTGTTATGACGAACAGTGGCGACGTAGGTGGACAAATGTTCACTCTCACACATAAAGAAATAACTGGAGGATACTATACCGACTCAATGGCGGCGTGGTCCTTGTTGCGGCGTCCTGATGATACTTGTGGCTATGCCAGTCTGTCCTCCTGGCGGGCAAAAACTGTCTCTTCGACTTAGACGTAACATTCATTTTTCTTCCTATTTTCCATCGCGGCGACGAAGATGGGCGGAAAAAGCACCTCGTTTCCATCTGTGCTCGGGGCGTTGCATCCAATCGTGGCTTCAATGGCCGTTCGGGAATACGCAGGGCGTCGGGTCGTCTAAGGGCGGACGTCGTTTCATCTCTCTCTTTTTCTCTATCTCTTCTCCTTTTCTCGGCGTAGCATTCGTCTCACTGTTGTAGTACTTTCGTCTCTCATCTGGGTTGGCAATGCGAGTTGTCGCTGCGGCATGGCTTTCATCTCAGACGCCGTTATGCAAGCGTCGTGGTGCGGTTCTCTTGACTTAAGGCATCGTATAGTTAAGCAAGGGTCCTGGCTTCTTCTCTTGGCTTCATGGCAGCAGTAATCGGAAACCCGAAGGTCCCGTCCCTCTCGTAGTTTTCAACCGCCCATGGTTATTCAATGTCCCTCCTTACAAAAAAGGGAAAAACACAACTGGAGCAAGTGAAACACGTAATTAACACGGCCTCAATTCCTGGCACTGTCACTGTGATCACACACTCACGACAATTAACACGACGCGGTCGAAAAGATAAAACAAAGCAAAGTTCCGTATCTCGCGCAAAGTGACGCGGAGATGGTGTTCGGTTTGGTTAAGGCGCTAAACTGTGTCGGTCCTCTGGAGTCCAGGGGTATTTAAGGAAAACTTGAAACTTCAAAAATCAACCGCCTCGCAGTTCGTTAGCTTAGAAAAAATGCTGGACGGTGGTCTTTCTTCCAGGCTCGTTGTCCACTTGGGGGGTTGGGGCGAAGAAAAAAAAACAGAGCAGTCCTCACACGTGTTGCGAAAGAACTCCCCCTCGGTCGGCAACTTGGACGTTCTTCCCATCGCTGAACAAGTAAAAGTCACCCTTAGTGTCAAAAATTCCACAACTCGCTATTGTTTTCCTACCCTCGCCGTCTGGAACCGAAAATCCAAGAAAAGCCAAAAAGCACAACTGGCTACAGAAAGTTGTTAAGAGTATTTACGAAATTCTAAAATACACTCACATAAACTACAAAAAAGACTGGTGACAAAAGTAATTGTCACAAACTTATTATAAAAAGGAAATTATAAAAAGGCACCAGTATTTAGAGGGGCCCAGATCCACTCTGAAAGACTTACCAAGTACCAAAATTTAGTAATGAAAATATACTTGTTGAGATTTTGTTGTACAATCGAGGATTAATTATTTCCACCAACTTGCAGGAAGGAAAGGATTAGATTTGGATCACATGGCTTTGAATGACAGTACTACAAGAAGATTTATACACACGTCTGCTTATTATAATTTGCATAAGATATTAATCAGGAAGTTTACTTTTCATCAACTGAATTTAACATCCTTTTATGTCATTCAATAAATATTCAATTATTTATCTTTTTGGCAATAATTTCCTTGCCAGGACAGTTCTTTTTGTCACGTAAGGTTGATAATGAATAGTACTGTTATATCTCATATCTTGTACCATCTTTTTACCTATTCATGTAATAATAACAATGCAATATTACTTCATTTACATGTTATTATTATTATGAATAGACCTATAAATTACATTAATATATTAATTTAAACATTATATTATTATTACAGTGGACCCTCTTTAATTCAAACTTGGAACAGAAGTGTATTCCCTTTGAAATCCATTTTTAATAACGTGATTATTTTGTTAATTCGCATTTTGGATATATTTGATCTTTTTTCGTCTTGTACTTTTGGAGTTTGAATTAAAAAAAGTCCACTGCCTTTTTTCTGAGACACTTGGTCCAGACCCTTCCCCTCCACAAAATGCAATTCGAGATATGTGCCTGAGCCGTATGTATATTAAAATGTTTACATTTATTAAGAACTGCAATTTATTTTTCGACATTTTGCATTTTACAAGAAAGCATCTCTTGATGCATAAGATATATTCCTAGTGCAGTATGTTATTAAAAATCAGCAGTATACATCATTGTTTATGGATTTTCTAGCTTTGGAAACGGGTTCTGGAGATTTTTCTATAACATCTGTGCCTTTTTCTTCACTTGGCTGCATGACTAATATTTGGGATGCTAGGATCTTCTTGGGACATCCAATAGATGGTCACAGCGTAAGTGTGTGGTTACTCGTTGCTTATGATGGAAGGGAATTGTCATCATTAATTACATTGCAGTAGGGGTAACATTTGATGTAGCCTTTTATCCTGCCTGCTTGGATGAAATAACTAACCCTAATTCTGGCATGTTATTAAGTATTTTAGCTAAAAAAATAACTTTAGTCCTATTTCATGCATGGTTAATAGGGGTTTTCCTTTCAATGGAAACGAGGACAAGAATTAGAATTTCTACTTCTTTTTCTGTTATTCCTCATGTCTAACTTTTTGTTAAGTTTTTGAATTTAAGAAAGAATTGATATATATTTTTGAGTTTTCCTTGCTACGTCTTGTTATAAAAAAAATGTTTTCTTTTATTTTGCATTGATTAGAGTTCGGAGACGTACGTGAAGCAAGGAGACGTGTACGCAAATCCTCGCAGGCAGGAAGGGCTCGTCGCAGTAGCATGGAAAACAAACGAGGGCTGGGAGTTAATTCATCATTAGCATCAGGTGTCACACATCACAGTTACCCATCCTCATCACAAAATTATGCTAATGATGATATCCCTGCTGAGCTCACAGAGAATGTAGCCGGCAGTTCTTTAAGGAAGGGTTTAGGTCAGTTAGTCGATGGCACTTTCAAATACGAGCTTACAGAGAATGGCATTCCTCCTGATGCTTCATATGTAGACTCATACATGTTTGCAGCTTCTGGTGACAAAAACATTATTAACTATAACAGCCAACAAAATGTTGACATGGAAGGAAAGATAAGAATGCATGAAAATAATTTATATCATGACTCAAAAATTCACCACTTGCAAACACCACATAAAGATAAGTATCAGAATAAAGAAGTTCCAAAAGGAGGCTCAGTCTTGTCAAAACTAACTAATTCCGAAGACAAGTTTGACCTAAAGTACAGTAATAGTAACAGTAAGTTTTGTTTAAATTCAATACAAAGCAATTACTCGCCAGGAGTCCAAAATAAATCAGTAGCGTTTGAGCAAAAACATATTACTCCACAAAAAATAGTATCTGTAGAGTCGCAGGCATGGGTAAAAGATAAAAATGATTCAAACTCTTTCCTGTCGCATGAATTTTCATTACAACTAGATGGTAATGCAAATAGTAAACATTCTGACAGTGGATATGATACATTACGTCAGAGTATAATTTCTGGTGATGGGATACACTATGAAGATAATGTTCATTCTGTAAGTCAAAACAGTCATAGTGAAAGAGAAAATTTCCCAGGTCATAATGCATCACGAAAACCATACGGTTCAAAAGAGGAGAATAAAACTGGGGAGACTCTAGATGGTTTCAAGAATACTAGAGTGTTTATTAAAAACCAGAGTCAAGAATCGTGGTCAGATTTCAGCCCCACAGCTGAAACCCTGAAGCCTGTGAGATATCACCAGGAAACTCCTCCAAGAAACCTTGTCCAGGATCGAATAAAAGCATTTGAGTCAAGTTCTAAGGAAGAAAGTGCCTTAGAAAGAATGAGGAAATCTATTGAGCAAGGGGTTGAAAGTGTACAAATGCAAGAGCCTCTGAAACTTTCACTTTCAATGCATCGCCCTTCTGAAGCCCATGTGTCAAATTTAAGGAAAGGTGAGAATAACAGTTCCAGTGATCAGAAGAATAGAGATGCAAGGAACAATAGTAAGGAAAGTTTTAAAGCACATTCAGCATTAAAGAAAACAATAATTTCAAGTAAGGGGCTTCCATCAGCTCAAGAGATAGCTGATCTTCGAAGCAGCAGAAGATCGTCCTTGAGAAATTTTGCTTTTGGTGGTTCAGAAAGTGACAAATCTCAAGTGAATAATATTGAAGTCCCTAGAAAAGTAGAATCCACCTCTTGTTCTAATTTAAGGAACACTGCATGTGTGGAGAATGTTCAGACAGATTTTGGAAGTAAATCTCAATTAATCGCTAGCCATAAGATTGAAGCTGTGGAAGATTCTATGAGATGCATGAATAGTGATGTTGATGAATTATTATATGATGCATACATGGATGACAAATTTCAACCCTCTTTTGCAAAAAAATCAGCAGCAACTAGAGATTCAGATTTATTTGATAGCATCTGCTCAACTGGGAACAATGCTTCAAATATTGGAAAATGTGATAATTTGCTTCATGAAGTCAAAGGAAAATCAAACCCAATTTGTAGTGACAGCATGTCTCAGAAGATAGATACTGCTTTAACTGTGGCTCCAAATGATACAAGCAGACGGGAAGAATCTGGTATTGGAAGTGATTCTGCTGATCTGGAAATAATTGTAACTCCTGGTTATCTCAGACTGAGCTTAGCAGAATCGCTCGAAGGGAACGCCAGTCATGGCACTCTAAGTCAACTAAAAGTCGCGATGGATTCTTACCAAAATTCAAATGACAAAATGGATCGAGAAACATGCAATACTTTTCAATACATGGGTAAAAGGGAAGAAGAATCGGAATCAAAAGAAACACAAAATAATGAAGGTAGTACTTTAGAAGAACAGTATGTGCCTATGACTCCATCACGGAAACCCATACTGGCACCTCCAGAGCCTTTTCTCAATTCAAACTGTTCACATAAACGAAGCCTGTCTGCATCGGAAACTGTCATTGTGGAGAACATATTTGCAAAGGCACAATTAGAAGAAAGCACATATGTTGAAATGACGGAAGATGGTTTGCCACGATCGCTCATTGCTTCACATAAAGGGGACTCCATACTAGCTGGAATGGATGCGAGAGAAATTAACCCAAGTGAATACAATCTGCCTACTCTGAAATCCGAATCTCCAAGATATTGTGAAATTATGGATCGTGACGAAGCATCACATTATGAATTTCTCTACCATGCTACCTCACAATATGAGCCTGTGTACATGGAGGTGTGTCCTGTGTTGGACATGTTGAAACTTGAAGGGAAAGAAACCCAAACAGAAAGCAAAACAATATCTCGGGAGAAAGTGGAAAAGAAGAACACAGTTTGTGGTGCAATTCCGAGTAATGATCCAGAAAATGATGTGGATAAATCACCTGTTCCCCCTCCTCGAACTGCCCTTCCAGATATATTGACCATTTCGGCACAGAAACATAAATCGGACAGCTCTGATGCAGATGCTGACGACGAAGCATCAAAGGACCTTGATTCATTAGATACTCCCAGGCATCCACGTTTCAGCTTATCAGATACTTTTCGACCAGCTTCCTACTATCTTGGTGCTACCGATAGATCCGGTGGTTCTGAAAACCAGGACTCCTCTGATAGTGATCTAGTATCACCTCCCCCTATTCCAACAAGCCCTCCTCCCATGGATGACTTGGACGAATGCTCAAATCAGAAGTCTGACATGGATTCATTTGGTGACATACAAATATCAGACGAGCATTTGAAGACACATTGTTCAATCGAAGAAGATGCTCATGTTTCTGAAAATGAACCTAAATCAACAAAGGGATGCAACATTACCACTGGTGCTTCCTGTAAACTTTCCTCTCATGCTTCCTCAAACGCAGAAAGTTCTAATAGCAAACAACAAATTTCATCCAAGTTTTCACTGACTCACCAAATCGATTGTGATGGTTGGTATTCCAATAATGAAACAGATCGGAATATTAACTTTGCATCAAAGAAAGAAATTTCTAATATTTTTTCTGAATTGAATGCTATTACAAGTGATGCTGGAAGCCGCATTCTTATTAGAGAATTAGAACCACATGACATGTACGTTGGTTTACAACAATCAGATAACAGTGTGATACTGAGTCAGGCATGTGAGGATTCACACCAAGACTCAAGGCTACACACACTGACAGCAGGCAAGGATGTGCTACATGATAATGACTTTGATCTGAAAGAAGTGATTTGCTCAGATGTAGACACTTTTACTGCCTATCAGAAAGACTTAAAAACATTTTATAAAACTGCCGTAAATGATAACGTAGTGCATAATTCATCATACATTTCAAGCACAAGCCAGAAAGACAGAATTGCACAAAGTCCTCATTTAATGCAAGTTCATGAAAGTAGAAACACACTGAAAGGCAGTTCAGAGGATTTTGTTGGCCAGGGTTTGCTTCAGAAGAAAGTACAAGCTACTCATTCCCAAGTTGCTGTTACTGAAGAGAATGAACCAGATCACTGCATTAACCAGTCTTTATCAAATGCAAAGAGATACTGTGAAAGCCCTGTTAGAGGAAACAGTTTAGAAACTTGTGTTGAAGGACCTCAATACGAAAACTTACAGTGGATTCCTAACAGAAGTGTTAAAAATCCAATCAGTTATAGGTTTGAGAAAGGCAATGGCATTATACCAGATCACTTAGCAGATAGAACTAGATCAACAGAATTGTCTTTTGTTGCAGAAGAAAGAGATTCTTCACTTTCAAAACACCAACAAAAATTTTCTGAAACAGTTATACCTCCACACACTTCTTCTCAAAGATTGGAATCAATAATTGTAGATGACAGCTCTCAATTAAATTCCTCAGAGAGAAATGTTGTTTGCGGTATTGGAGCACCATATTATTATTCAGATCTTCTGAGAGGAGAAGATGATGGGTTTGCAAGCTCAACATCAGAGAGAAGTGTTACCAGAAGTTACATAGGCAATCAGGGTTTGGGAAGCATGTTATCACAACGTAATCGGTTGCACCAGCTTAATAATCAACGAGGAGATTTAGAGGCATTTAGTAAAAGAAATGACATAGGTCGAAAAGTTAACCAAATTCAGTCATATCCTACGCAACCTGCGTCCTTGCAAGTTGCTGATATGCCGGAGCCACAAGCAAGACTTCATCACATGGCAGTGGACTTGCAATCTTCTGTGGAGTTTCTTGGAGGGAGAAAGTCAGATGATATAGATGTTAGAAATATATATGAGTCCGATACACTACGTAAAATTACGCGCAGACAGCATTTACAGCAACATGAACATTTTCCCCATAATTCTGATAGCATTGAATTGAAAAACTGCTATCCAACTGGACTGAAAGATAAAACTGATATTGAATTTCCTGCACTCACTCCTACCAATTTGGTTTTGCAGGGTCGCAGAAGAAGCCGATCACTTGAAGGTCTCCTGGATGATAATTCAAGTGTAGCCAGTAGTCAAATTTTTTCTAATGCACAGAATTATGTAGTATCGCCAGCCGAAGAAAATATGCAGAGAGTTTCAGATACCAATATGGAACGTTCATTGACAGCAGTGTCTACACAAAGTCAAGCGGAAACAGATCGTTCAAATCCAAATGTTTCTGATTTGAATGCTGAAGATGATCATGGTCAATCATCTGCTTTCTCTACTGAATCAACAAATAGGAGAAGGTGTCGTACATCTTCATTTGAACAAAGTGTTCCTTGTACTTCTACTTCACGTGCTGATACTACTGTTTCTTGTGAAGGTGGTGATATGTGGGAAGAAGACACATTGTGGCGGGAGAACTTGAGAAGAGCCAGCATGAGGCATACGAGGTCATTGGATAATTTGGATGATAAAGATGAAAAGCGACCAGGGAAATTGTTGGGTAAAACTGCATCTGATCAGAAGAACCAGTCTTCAGGAAGGCACAGTGCAGATTTACTTTCTAGCGAAAATGAACGCTGTTCATGGATTCAGAATGCAGCTAGATCTACTGATGGCAAAACTAAACAATCTGACCGAAAGAAGTTAAGTAGGGATGTTACTTACGTGAATCAAAATGTTGCTCGTTCTCAAGTGCGAGCAAGACAGGAGTATGAAGTGGACTACAGAGAAGGAAGAAGGCGACAAAATATTCAGAGGAATGAAGATGACTCACAGTATGAAAGGCTGTCACAGTATTCAGAAAGCTTAGAGCGTACTCGCAGAGGCCACACGTACTTGGAGGAGTATGTTTGGGACTCTGAAGAAGAGAAGTTCAGAAAGGAAGATGGAAACGTGTTAAGTTCTCAGCGCCGTAATTTTTTAGGCAAAAACAGTCCCGCTTCATTTGAAATCGATAGGGAACAATTACGACAGTGGGACTTAATGTCCAGCGCACCACTTCAGGGGACAGAATCTGCTGGAATTCCCCATCAAAAGAAAAAGTCGTCTGAAAGTGAAGTAGGTGCAGCACATGGAGTCAGGCAGGGTGATATCCAAAATGGAGCTGCTAGTGATGAAACAAAGAAGCAGTTCGTACCTGGTCACCAAGAGGAATCATCTACGCATGCAGTTAAGGAAAACCGAGAAGGTCCCATGATGTTACCAACTCCACCTGGTAAGTAAAAACAAAGTTATTAGTGTTAGTGATAGGGAAATTAAGTACCATCTAGTTAGGGTGACCATAATATTTTGACCCCACCTTCTGAAAAATCAGTTAGGCCTAATTATAAAATTATTGTTATTATTAATGTAAATATTATTATTAAAAGATGGATCACATAAATAATACATCATAATAACTGGAATATGATCTCCCATTGTCAAAAGGTATTAATTATTATAATCTTGGTATGACAAACATTACGTTTCTCGTCCTTTCTGATGTTAGTCCTATGGTGAAGTAGAGTACTGTCAGAAGTTTTTAGCAGAAGAACCAATCTTCTTGAGGGCAGAAATTATTTTAAATTTCCCCAAAAATCTTACCCCACATATCCTGTGTCAAGATGGAGGAACTTGAAATTATTTTTGCAATTCCGTAAAGAAACCGCCTGCTTATTCACTGCTCTTCAAATAATGGAACACACACAAAACAATACATATTTTTTAGCATTGTAGCAAATTTAGACTTGTTTTTCAAGATAACCCTGAGACTTCTATAAAATGGGACAAATAGTAGCTTTTTAATAATATGGATGGGACAAACGGGACATGTCTCTGAAACTGTCCCAGTCAAAATGGTCACCCTACATCTAGTGAATTAGTATTTTAAAGTAGCTTGTGGTTTATCCAAATCATACCTATTGTCCTAACAATGAATTGTAGTGGAAAGTATTTCTCTATTCTGTTATATTTGATGTCATGTGGAAGAGTTCAGGGAAGCTGGTATTGTGAATTTTATCACCAAAATAGCAGGAGTACAGTTTTGCAAAATCTATATTTTAAGAAATCATTAAGATGAAGAAAGAAAAACATAACAGTCCTGGAGCATAAGCAATGTTATTTTGCATTTAGGTCTAACCCATATACCTTGCTTACCAAGCCTTGCACAACATGTTGGCAGGAATGAGAATTTCTACATTCTAGTTTCTTCTTACAAAAGAGACTTATTTTTGCTCATTAAAACAAGGATATGAAGAGAGAGGAGGAATTGAAACTCATTTCAAAATCATAAATAAAGATGAATACAGTTGTTTTAGGTATCCTCTGAAAATGTTGTTTTCTTATGTCGAGGATGATGAGGGGATTTATTCCCTTTAACTGCACACATGCAATGAGTAACACATTCTTTAAGCCAGTATGCAATTTTATGAGCATATATTGTTTGTTGCAGATGCAATTATAATTATTCTAAAAGAAGAATCATTCAAGAACCAACACAGGGTAATAACTGATATACAGGGTGTCTCATAAGTAATAGCGCAAACTGGCACAGGTGAAAGTACACTATAATAGAAGCAAAAAACTCTCAGTAAACATGGGTCGACAAACAAGCCGTTTTCGAGATAATTGTGAATGTGTGATTACAAGCTGCCACTGACTTCATTGTTTGTAAACATCATCCTAGTTGGTTAAATGCTAATAATGTGTGCGAATGTGTGGTTAGAAGCCAACACTGATTGCATTTTGTAAACACTGAGTGCTTTACTCCTTGCGTGTTCCGAGGTTTGCTCTTTGTTTACAAAACAACATTTCCGATAGGTGGCGTTGTAATCAAACAGGATGGATACAATCAGTACACAGTCTAATCGTACTGTGGGAGTCATGTCAGTTGTGCTGTACTGCGTAGTGAAAATGGTACCTTACAGCAACAAAGAGTACATTTTACCAACTAGGAGGATGGTTACAATAATGAAGTCAGTGGCAGCTTGTAATTACACATTTGCGATTATCTCGAAAATGGCTCGTTTGCAGACCCATGTTTACTGAGACTTTTTTGCTTCTATTATCGTGTACTTTTAACTGTGTCAGTTTGCACTATTACTTTTGAGACACCCTGTATATTTGTTACAGATATTTCTTCTAGAGTTGCATTTATAAGGCACAGGACTGTTCAAATGTAATCATTGGAGTAAATGTCGAGTTTTTCATTCATCAGTATTTTTTCAGAATAATACATTTGTCTGTGGGCTAGGGGAGGTTATTGTGCACTTGCCTCCCCACCAACTCTACAAGAATGGTGTTATTTTGTTCAGCCAAATGTAATCTACAACAACACTGAAAATTCACGGTTGCACTGTTTTCTAGGCCAAAGTCTGAGTGCACAATGCTTAATATTGTTCATTGTGGTTGAGAAACATTTCAGCTTTTAAGGGTTCAAATCCAGGACATGAGGGAGCATTCAGCTGCATGGGAGCCTATAATTGCATACATTCTGTTGTATGTAATCTGTTAAAATTGAATCTACTGTTTTACTTCTTTTATCTTCTTTATCACCAACTTACTTTCTGCTCTCAAGTGGTCGGAAGTCGTGCGATACTTGTAGCAGTGCTACATTTTGAAAATTGTAGCTATAGCGGTAGCGAAAATTTCGCTACATCTACATTTCTTCTCAGCATTCTGAGGTAAATTTTGAATGTGACAAGAGTACCAAAAATAAAAAAAATAATTGGACAATAATGCTTACTTTTGCAGGAGGTTCATAAAGACTGTCTATTACATGGAAATACGGATAATCTAGATTATAAATATCTTGATATCACAGATTATAGATATCCACATAATTTATTTCATTATTATCTGAATAATTCTAACATACAGATAAATAACTGACATATATAATATATTCCGGCTAACAGCTACTTTTTTTTTTTAGCTGCATCTATAGTTTGGGAAGAAACATGCCTCGTTTATGGCACTCCTGAAAAAATGATTGATTGATTGATTTAGTGTTTTAAGTCTAATTTATGCACATTAAGGCTAATCGGGACTGGACCTACAGTTTAAAGTGGGATCCAAACCAGCATGTGCCACCACCGGGTATCGAACGTGGGACCCCTTGATTACAAGGCGACGATGCTACTACTGCTCCATCGGAGAGGCCTGATAAAAAATGCCTCGTGTGCACCACCCCAGGAATAAATCCTGTAGACATCCATGGTGGAAGAGACTGCAAAATGCCATTAATTACTGTGTAAAGCACAACTTACAGTGCAAAAACGAGCAATCCATTTTCCAATACAATGAAATAGCAATAGTGCCAGCAATCAATTGCTCACTACATTAACAGCATTTACCATTGTCAGGATATAGGATCTCACGGGCAATAAATTATTATTACAAGAACGATAGACATGCTCTTTCAGGAATTACAATTTTATCATAATATTTGTTCACAAATTTTCAAATTACAATATGTTTAGGACATTCGGATTTACACATCAGCTTTCTCAATTATTTCTGTTTCGCTTTTCTATTACTTTCACTGATCATGAAAATGAGGATGAATGTTTTATTTAGAAATTCTCTTACCTAGAGTCGCTTTCTGCCACTTTTGGCTAACTGTGAGAATGAGGAAGAAGGATGATGAGCAGTGTGGGGAATGGAGGAACAGGAGGATCTCATCCTTCAGGCCTCTTTCCTAGTTTTTATTTTGAATTCACTTTATGCACGTTCGCTGCCAGTGACGTATTTATGCATCATATGGGATTGTAGCTGTATGCCTTTGATGCACATGTGCATCACACGTATTTCCTTCTTTGAATGCTTGCCCATCAGTGGCACTGTGCAGCAGTCTTTTAACTCTTTCATGGCACATTGCTGAAAGATTTTTTGAAATTAGCAGCTTGGTTTCTCTTTTGTGCATCTCTGTTTGCATTGTTGATTCAAATTGATTATATTTCCTTTTGTTTCTTACTCATATATCAAGGCATCATTTGACTGCAAAGAAATGGTTTTTCTTTTTTATTCTTGGTACGTACCATTGTCTGTCATGTTACACCAATATCTAACGAAATATTGAACCAACTATGCTTCAATATAGCCATTTTAATATATTATACAGCATTATATAAGAAATATGTATGCATCTATGTAATGCATATGCATAATAATAATTGAAATGTAATAATTTGTCTAATTTGGAGGAACATGGAGAATAATGAAAAAGAGAATTTGTGAAAATAACAAAACTGTGCGAAAATAAAAATTATGTATATCAATAGAACATGACGCATTTGTGCATCATGCAGCACAAAGTAACAAAAATTCTTACTATATGCTGGTGACACACATGCATGTCATTGTAAAATTTACATGAAAATTGTAAATTTACAATATTTATTTATGTAAATCATTGCATTTTATGCTACAAATAAGAAAAATTACATAACAGTATTAATTGACCCCTGACAAAAGTATGCATTTTTTTAGGTGGAAGCGAACGTGTTAAGATATAGGAAAATACCAGTTTTGCACATCTACATTTATCCCTCTAAATAACCAAATATAACAAACTATTTGAAAGTTAGAGCTACTTCACATCTCAACTGTATCTTTTTTCCTCAGGGGAAATGAACAATGAAGGTGCAGAGATAATTTAGTAAAATTTACTTATTTACATTCACTTTGTTAAAGAAAAATGTAATATTAATGTGGAAAATGACCTTAGAATTTCATCATTATTGTTAATTTTAGATATTGTATAACATAAATTTACATTCATGATGGATGCAGTAAACACAGTTTGAGTATTACCTACGTGCAGCGGCGGCGCCAGGATTGATCATCTAGGGGTGCTGAGGGGGTGCAGAATGAAGTTTAGGGGGTATGATGTTGAAAATAAAGAAAACATGAAATATGCATGCATATTTTAGTCTCTAAATCATATATGAATCAACTTTTAGTAGGTATCTATCCTATGATAATATGCTAATGAAACTGAAGAATACTAGCGTTACTAGCGAATACTCACGTTAAATAATTTCCCGAGAACGACCTGATGATACTTGAAAGCAACTAAAATTTTTGTTCCAGTGCGACTTGAAGAAAAGAGGAAGAACAAGTAGGCGGCAACAAAACCATGTATCAACAGTGCAAAGGAAAACAAAACAACTGACACTGAGCTACATACATTTATTGAAAAACACAAACAGACTACTTGAAATACAAGAAGAAACAATTCTTAACAATTCTGAAGAAATAAAGACAAGGGTTGCTGATCTTTATAGACTTCCAACAGTACAGGAAAATAAATGCGGAATCTCTTTGAGAGTGGGATCAATGCTTGCCTGTTGTAAATAATAACAGCAGTCTCACATCACCTAACATTCGGCCCTCAATATGACAACGACATGACATAATATGACACTGTAAGAGGTAATGTTTACAGTAAAATATAAGTTTTGGATAGGGGGTGCTCAAGGGGTGCGGAAGAAAAATACGGGGTGCGCAAGCACCCCTTTGCGCCTCCCTGCCTATGGGCTGATTTGTGTTTCCACGTTGCGCAATTGGATAGTTTTTCCCATTTAATTTCGAAGGCTCACTGCCTTCATTCACTAAAGGTACGAGATGCCATATTATGAATGATTATAAAATGACATTACCTAGCTTCATGGTAGACTGTTGATCAGCAGTAGCCTGCAAGTGGATTTCTTGGAAGCTAAACTGGTGCATTATAAAAGTTTGAATAATATTTCTAATTCTTTTGAATTAGTCTTTCAAAGTAGAGACTTGCAATTGCTACTTGAACCCATACAGCACGCAAATGGCCAAGAGACATTTAATGGATGTATTTTGGATATTTATGCAGAAATCGTGGATGTTCAACAGATATCCAGAAATGTCCATTGTATATCCCTCAGTTATCCATGTCAGTCCAGTGGACATCTATTTGATATCTATTATGTACATGTTTTGGACATTCTATGGATCATTTTGGACATTCTGTGGATCATTTTTGGATATGTTTTGGACATTCTGTGTATCTTTTTTGGACATACTTTGCACATTGCATGGATCATTTTTGGGCACGTTTTTTACATTCTATTGATCACTTTTGAGCAGGGGCGCCAACTTGTCAAAATTATTGGGGGCCTCTGATTACTGAAATAAATGAATGAATGACTCACTCCCTCCCTTTTTTAAAAATAAAAATTACGTCTTTATATAGCAGTTTTTAAGCAGCTATTATATTCCTCATGCAAATGAAATGTAACATGAAAAACGTTTAGAAAATGTTTTAAAGGCTTTTTATGTCTTTTGTGTCTGCTCATGTGTTTTTTTAGATAACAATTAACATTTTTATTGAAATGTAGGCTAGGGGCTATGTATTTTCATTAAGAGGCCAACCTAACAGTTTTATGCCGGCCTCGGTAGCTGAGCATGTTGGGTGGTCGACTCAACTCTCTTTGATCTGAAGGTCTCGGGTTCGAGTTCCGGCGAGGGCATGGGTGTGTTTTAACCCTCCGTTATCCGTGCCCTCATAGTAGCACAAATGTCAGATGCGCGGACATTTTTATTAGCTAAACTAAAACTAAAACTATATAAACTAAGAACATTAGAGCAAATGACACACAAGTACACGCTTAGACTCTTGAAGCAAATGCAACAAAATATTATTCCCAAAATACGCGTAATTAAAATTTTGTAATATAATAAAGGAACTAAAAATTGAACTGATCATTCACCAAATTTTCAACGTAGTTTTCAAAAACGTTCAACATATTTTTCAAAACGAATTGAAATCATACAACTTATATGGGCTTAGAAAGGAACAATTTGTTCCAAAATTCTCAGTTAAAATCTTGCTGACTCGCTGAAAAAGCAATCAAATGAGGAAAATGCAAGTCGAAGATACTTACAAAATATTACAATTTTCAAATCTCAATATGTTTCTTCTTGTTTTACAAGGTATACGTGAAAAGAGATACAAACTCAAATAAAACGGAACCAATATTGTTACTTTTCAATACATTTTGACAACTCCGACATTTCGTATGGGTACTGCAATGGTTTCTGTATACAATTAATTTGCATTCCGAACAATGTACCGTCGTTTCATTTTTCTTATATCCGCCAAATTCATGGCTGGAGTGCCTTAATTTAAGATGGGAAATGTTCCCTCACACGGTACTGAGTGCCGCTTAAGGGGGACCAGTCACTTTTGAGGCATGTAAACAGCTGAAAAACGCCAAAAAAAAGTTTCGAACGCCGTTTTCGTGGGAATAGTGTAGATAAGTTTCCTAGTGCTTTCCAGACCATTCTTGCGCTGATAAGGAGAATAATTCAACATTTTAGAAAACGCGGCAGAGTGCTGCCGTGCGGGTTACAGAGTATTAATGTCCACAAGAGACTTGTAAAGAAAGGACATGTGAGAGTTGCAAATAACCGTATTGTTGACGTACCCATAAAAATAACGAATATTTACAATATTTAACAGTTTTATTTATTTATTTACATAATATTTACAATATTTAACAGTTTTATTTAATTATTCACATAGATGCTAACACAAATCGCAGGAAAATAGTTTTACTTTTTTCTTCTTGCTACAATATTTGCAATAATAAAAAAACACATAGCACGCCGTGCTTTAGCAATAATGCATTTGATCATAGCCGGTCCCGATTTCGCAATACAGACTTTTCATAAGCTTTCGTTGCGTACTTTACTGTAAGCCAGTGTTAAATAAAACTCAAAGACTTCAGAATTATTTTCCCCTTATTCTTTGTACTAGAGGAAGAGATTTCGAGGATAACTAAATATCGTACGTATCAGTATTGCCTGAAAGTCGTGTTTACGACCTCAAATTGTTAAGAATTCACTAAACAACATACTGGTATAATTGTCATATCACCTCGTTATTTTGGAACTTTTTAGTAAAAATGTTAACAATACTCATAATTATATACTTAGTATATAGTAATGAGTCATGTGTTTTGCTGTCTCCGGTCATAGCCCCCCCCCCCCAAAGTTGATGGTTTAGCAGTCTCAGCCCCCCAAATTTGATGGTCTAGAACATTTCAAATGTGTATTTAAAGTTAAGTTCATGTGGCACAATACAGAGTAAACTTTACAAGAGAAGCAAAATAAAATCCTCTTAAGCAAAATGATTTGAGGGGCTCTGCCCCAACATCATTAACATTGGGGGGGGGGGGGGGCTCGAGCGCCCTCAAGCCCCATGGAGTCGGCGGCTATGCTTTTGAGTATGTATTCTGACATCAATGTGACTTGGTTCATGAGAATAGGACGTTATCAGGATGTTTTTGTTGAATTGTGGGTAAGGATATAGTCTGGACTATAATTGGACCCAATCGGGACATTATCCTGATAATTTTTACATATTTTGAATACAAAAGCACATTCCTGGATTAGATTAATGCATGTCAAAGACCTCGTGCACACCTATATGTTTATAACATGTTTATAAAATTTACCTAAACCAAATTTATTTTATTTTGCAACTTCTTCAGATATGGAGTGAACATCTACCTTATTTATTTTTAGGAATCATATATTTGTTTATTGTAATTATTGCACAGTTACTACATTAGTGGGAATTGTGAACCTATGTTGCATGGGTGCATATAGTGGCAGTGATTAGGAGGACGAGGGGGACAGTTGCCCCCCCTACTTTTTGCCACTTTCCACCCGCACTATGCTAAACCTTATGTACCAAGGGAATTCCTTGTTTCCCCTCTTTTTGCTCCTCGACCCCCTAATGTTTTAACCCAATCGCCACTGGATGCATATAGCTATAAAATCTGTTTCTGAACAGATATTTATGATATGTAAATTCTTTTGTGTGTTAAAATACAAAGAGAAGAATCAAACAAGCTGAGTAAAAGCATAAATACTTACAGTGATTTAATATAGTCTTATATTTCATTATTACAACACTTCGTACCGGGTACATAACAAGATAAAAAGAAACAGGAACCTACCATGTTTCATTCTTGTCGAAAATTTATAAGAGTCCCGAGGACAACTGCTCTATGAGATTGATTGATTGATTGAGTTGGTGTTTTTAAGTCCACTTTATGCACTGTATGGCTAATTGTGACTGGACCTAGAGTTTAAAGTGAGATCCGAACCACTATGTGCCTCCTCCGGGGATCGAACCCGGGACCCCTTAATTACAAGGGGACGATGTTATGCTCTATGACAGTGGTTCTCAACCTTTTACAGTCTGGGACCCACCTTGAAGGATATTACACTTTACACTTTTTTTTATTACTTCATTGAACCCATAAGCATGGGAACCAGCAGACTTACTTGTAGGGGTGTGAACCCAGTTTATAATCATACGTTTGATAACATCAAGTACTTCAAGATGTCCTGTTTTACGCTTGCTTAAACAAATTATATATACTTCATTCTAGAAAAGTAAATATGTAATTTAATAGACTAATTTACTCTAGTGTAACATCTAACTAAACACACATGCTGAAATTGAGAGATGCCAAAAAAAAGCAATGGTAGAGTGTGGATAGCAGAAATGTAGAGTTTAGAATACGTACAACACGTTTTGAATTAAAATTGTTAAAACAATATATCTTATTGTTAAAACAATATATCATTCCACATAATGGAATGCGAGTGGTACTAGATGAAACAGAAACTCAAGGAATTTTATTGCATGAAGCACTAAACACGAATACACCAATACACCTCTACGAATACACCAATACACCTCTACACTGAACTCTAATACACCTCTATGTGTGCACCGTTTGTAGCATGAATAGGTTTTTAAGGTTTTCAAACCCGACTTCACGACCCACCAAACGTCCCCTCGAGACCCAGCAGTGTGTCACGTCCCATAGGTTGAGAAACGATGCTCTATGAGGTTACTAACGAGAAATTTTGTAATACATGCTGATCTCTGTGGAAACAACCTTGTGTCAGAGTTCTGAACCATTCTTTGCCACCGATCAAGGAAAAGACACGGTTTGCAGAATCGTCCAGTATTGTGCTTTGTGCAAGTAATGTGTTGCGAAGAGTACATTCAGTTTAGATAATTACTGGTATGCATAAAAAAGACTATAATTTTTCAGATAATTAAATGACAAGCAAGAGCTTCTGTTCGAGCAGCCGATCATTGCAGAATGAACCATTGCATTCAAAATCTCTTCTGCTCCAATGTTATGTCATGTTTGTTTACCTAGCAGGCTCTCACTCGCAATTGTGGCTGCTCCATCCCATAATACAAGGTGTTCCGTTCAAACCTCCCACATTTCAATTCATCATTGCTAAAAGGTTATGAAACATAATGGAATGCGAGTGGTACTAGACGAAAGAGAAACTTAAGGAATTTTATTGCATGAAGCACTAAACACGAATACACCAATACACCTCTACACTGAACTCTAATACACCTCTATGTGTGCACCGTTTGTAGCATGAATAATATCCAATCTGAGAACCTCCGGATTGTTTATTAACACTTCCAGCTGCCATAAACTTCACAATCCATGCCTTAATGGTTTTCCCATCAGGTGCTTCACCTCCATATTCTTTCCGGTAATTTATTTGCACTGTAATGATTGATTTGGTCTCTGCATACCAGAATACAGATGATTGTGCACGCTGCTGCGGAGTCGCCATTGTTCTTTATGGGATTGTGGCACTGCATAGTGAGAGAAGGGTGAACTCCGAGGTCATGCCATAAAATTCTTTGAGTTTCTCTTTAGTCTGGGTTCGCCTTGTGCTTCGGTGTGAGGCGGACGTTTGTGTTGTGTTTGTCCAAATCATATTGCGAAGGACCTATTTACTCCCGTGAATAGGAGGAAGAGTTTTGTGTTAATAGAAGGAAGAGTTTATTTTAACGCGGGATGATATCGGATTTTGTCTGATACATTCCTTCAGCAACCTTGTCCAAAATCGGTATGGAGTGATAGGGAGGGACACATGCAAGAAGAAGGTGATTCTTTTTCGTCTAGTACCATTCGCATTCCATTATGTTTCATAACCTTTTAGCAATGATGAATTGAAATGTGGGAGGTTTGAACAGAACACGCTGTACTATTTCGATGACGTCAGTGAAACTCACCTTCATCCACAAAGCTTAGAGATGTGACCCTTTTGCACACTAAATTGGTTCATAAAATTTCGAAATGCTCCAAGCAGCTTTTTAACTCCACGAGGATAAATTCAGCTCCAAATTTTATTTAGCTCTTTTAGTATTATACTGTCAATAAATTCGTATCCACACTATATTATATTCTTCATGATACCTAACACCGTTCGGAGCTGCGACTTACGAAGTAAGGATCGCAATAGGTATCAGAGATGGGTGGCTTACAGAGCTCTTTGTTGTGCGGAGGTAAGCTTCAACAAAGCCAAGACGGGGACATGCTTCACCCAGTGGCGGCGATTGGGAGGGGGCGAGGGGGGAAGTTGCCCCCCTACTTTTTACCATTTTTGTTGCTACACTATGCTAACCCTTATCTACAAAGGGAAAGTAAATTCTCCTTGCCCCCCCCCCGTTTTGAAACCCAATCGCCACCACTGGCTTCACCTGTTGTTTATTGGGGACAGGGCACTCCCTTAATTTTCTTCCACACCCCCTTGAGCCCTCCTTTTTCAAAACTTACGTTCAACAGAAAACACTAACTCTTATATTGTCATATTATGTCATGTTGTCATATTGAGCGTCGAATGTTAGGTATTGAAGTGAGATCGCTGTTATTGTATACTCTGAATGGCCGCATTTACGTTCCTGTACTGGGGACATGATCTATGAAGATCAGCGGCCGTTGTCTTTCTTTCGTCAGCACTCTTGTTAAGAATTGTTTATTCAAGTTGTCTGTTTGTGGTTTTGAATAGTACCTATAGCTAAGGACCTCGATTTTTCGATGTTATTATCTTCCCAATAAAATCGGTGTTATTTCTTACTTTCTGGTGTAAAATTCGCGTTTTTATTTTAGTACTTTTCTGACAAATATAGCTACCCAAAATATCTTCATTTTGGTTTTAAAGTAATATTTTCAATTGTTCGTAATAGTTTCATACACTGGAAACGACTTTTAACGAAGATATATTTTCCATTATTTCTTGCTCGAACTGTACCGATGTTATGTCTTCTGTGTGATGGTAGCGCACACTCAATCTCCACGAAAATGGCGCTACTTTCCTCGGTAGTGCAAAACTATTCTCGCACAACAAATTCCGTTGTTACGGTTTCCGTGTGACGGTAAATGCGCACTCGATCTCCGCCAGAAACGCACCACTTCTCTCAGTAAAGAAAAATGATTCTCGCGCGGCAAATGCCGATGTTTCAGGTTCCAGAGATACGGCAAGCGTGCAGTCGATCTTCGCCAAAATCGCGCCATTCCCTCCATAATGCAAAATCTCATCGAAAAACAAAGTGAAATCTTCAATTTTATTCTCACTTATAATTATATACACCTACATACACCTATATGTTTGTGTGTACACACACACGTAGATGCCTAGGCCTCCCCGATGCCGCAGTGGTAGCATCATCACCTTGTAATCAAGGGGTGCCGGGTTCGATACCCGGTGGAGGAACAAGTTGTTCGGATCCCACTTTAAGCTGTAGGTCCATTCGCGATTAGCCTTACTGTGCATAAAGTGGCCTTAAAACACCAAATCAACCAACCAACGTAGATGCCTACTAAAAGTTGATTGATACAGTATTTGATGTAGGTAGTGGCTAAAGGTTGCATGCGCATTTCAGTCTATCCTTATTTTCATCTTCGCACCCCTTAAATTTCAATCCGCACCCCCTCAGCACCCTTATATGATTAATCCTGGCGCCGCCGCTGATTGGGGAGGTTTTTAAGTAATAGACTTTGGGGACGCTTTGGTTATTTTACATCGCTTTTTTAAAAACACTAAGTTGCTGACCAAGGCAATTTATTATTAAGATAAAAACACTTAACAGGTAACGTTTCGACCCTGTATCGGGGTCTTCCTCAGACGAAGAACTAAACTAAGAATTGTTGCGGTAAAGCAGGTCACTTTTTCAGAATACGCCACTGAAGAGGATCTAAAGTTCTTCGTCTGAGGAAGACCCCGATACAGGGTCGAAACGTTACCTGTTAAGTGTTTTATCTTAATAATAAATTGCCTTGGTCAGCAACTTAGTGTTTTTAAATATGGAAACAAGGCTTAATTATATTACAATCGCTTTTTTTCTCTGTTGCGTAAATTACGATGAGACGCCTATTGTCATTTAAGAACTATCATGTCTATTATTAGTTTTATATCACATCGATACAAATGCAAAATTTAGCTGTGAACTTCCTTCCTATGGCTCCACTGGCTCACCCCTATAGACTAACCCGGGTTCGATACCTGGTGGAGGCACATAGCGGTTCGGATCCCACTTTAAACTGTAGGTCCAGTCCCGATTAGTGGACTTAAAACACCAACTCAATCAATCAATCAAACTCTATAGACTTAGAAGGAATTGATAATTCAATGAGCTTTTGCCCTGAATATGCATTTTACACGTGATATTTAGCCGATTTTTGTTCTAGCGTTGTGGCTGGAATTCTCGTATATTTTCCATTACACAGGCCGTTGATGGATTACTGACAGTTTGGACAGTGAAAACTACGAATTGTCATCACTTTAAAGTTAATAGTGATCCACGCTCCTTGATACTTAAATTACCCCGAGAGACAAATTATCGCTCCTTCAAAAATATAGCAATCTTTGTATGTCATTTTAGCTCCATTTAAGATGCAAATTTGCTCTTTTGTTTGGCCACATTTCGCTCACTGTATCCAATCTCCTCGCACCATGGACATACTTTTCCAGACATACGCCGACTTTTAGTTAGCAGCCCTTTCTTTGATGCCGCTTTCGATCCTCTTCAGTGGCGTATTCTGAAAAAGTGACCTGCTTTACCGCAACAATTCTTAGTTATTGTACACATTTACTATGCACTCTATCTATATTAATTAGATATAATACAGCGCTTTTCACGGCCAAGTCGCCCGTGGAGCGGCGGCTAGCGCACCGGGCAGTGAGAGCGCATCTGCCGGCATTTAGACCCACAGCTGTACGCTGAGCTTGGTACTGCATGCGTCAGTACTTCAGTATCCAAATAGCTCGTGTTCAGTTTGCACGTATTTGTGAAGTGGCGGAAAAATTGTTGTTCCCTCTGGCAGGAATTCCTTGTGGATCATGCCATCACTGTCAAAGAAAGTGATAAGCATCGTCTTGATGCGTGATTTTTCTGCCTTGGCCTTCTTCCGACGGGGTGATACAGTAGAACGCCATTCCATGCTTTGGCGTTTCGTTTCAGGGTCGTACCTCACACACCAGCTCTCATCCTTTGTAGCAATGCATTGCAAGAAATTTGGATCTGAATCCTCCAGATTTCTTTCTCTTCCCACGCCTCAAAATCGCTTTGAAAGGTCAGAGATTTGAGGATATTCCGGACAACCAACGGAACGTGACGAGGGTCTTGAACACCATCCCGAAAGAAGACTTTTCTAAAAGTTACCAGGACATGTACAGCCGTTCTCAACGGTGCATAGCCATGGGAGGGGACTACTTCGAAGGACAGTAAGGTAGGTTTCATTAAGAATTCGTCTACTTTCGATATTCAGGATCATTCACCGAACTTTATTGTCAGAGGTTGTATAACAAAGAATTCTTATGTACAACTCTTACGTCATTACGAATTATTGCAAGGTAGTTAGAAGGTGTTTTGCAGCAAAATTCCAAGATGCTCCTGTTCCACACAGAGACAGTGTTCGAAAACGTGTGAATACAATTACGGAATTGATTGATTTGGTGTTTTAAGTCCACTTTATGCACAGTAAGGATAATCGGGACTGGACCTACAGTGTAAAGCGGGATCCGAACCACTATGTGCCTCCACCGGCTATCGAACCCGGGACCCCTTGATTACAAGGCGGCGACGCTACCACTGCGCCATCGGGGGAGCAAGGTCTGTTCTTAATAAAAAGCGAAGGGTGAAACGCCGTGTGCTTACTGATGAGAAACTAGACGACGTTGGAGCACGATTGGAACGTAGCCTACTCCTCAAGAATCCTTCCGGCGCCTTGCACAAGAAACAGACATGGCCGTATTTAGAGGGGGGGTTTCTAGGGTTCAACCCCCCCCCCCGAAACTTCTGACATGTTGGATTAATGGAAGTTCAGAAACCAAAATCTGTAACAAATTTTCAAATTTTTTTTCGAAGCATCACAAAAATACATTGAAACAATGTTGAAGCGATTGAGCTAGAATTTTCATGCCTTTGGAATTCTGAAACTTGAGTGAAACAGGATTTATTCTCAGAATCGTAACCCACCCGCGACCCCTCTATTATCACTTCTGCTGTTATCTTTCCAGTGTTGCTCCTGCGTCACAAGGAATATAGATTGAAGATTCCCTTATGATTGTCCCAAAATTCCCTTTCCAGCTTTTAAATTCCCTGTCCGATAAAGTCGAAAATCCCCCTTGATAGGAGTTCAAACCTAGGATCTCCAGTTTTGTAGCGCATTAAGTTCGCGATTGAGGTTACAATCCATGCACCAGGCTAAGTTTTTAAAAAGAATAACTGGTTCCACACTTTTCAAAATTCCAAAAATTTAATTTTAAAGTCAAACAATAAAAGCTTTATGACTAAAATTTCCATCTAACTTTTAAAGCTTTTCTCTTGAAGGTATCTAAAGTTTAATGACGAAGTATAATACTTGTACATTTCAGTACACACTGTATGAAACGTGAAAAAAACAAAAAGAAACTTGTGCTGGATATTCACTCATCTGCTGGATTGAGTAAGCCTCCTCAAGGATATAACAATAATATAAAAAATATTATTATTAGTATTATTATGGAATAAAATTGTTTTATTATTATGAAATTTTAATTATTATTGTACAATTATTGTTATTATTTATATTATTCAAATTTCTGGCGACGCCCATGGGAACAATTATGAATGAATCCCCCCGAATTTTTTTCCTGCCTACGGCCATGGAAACAGACATTTCCATAACGTCTGCAAGCGAGCTACCAAGCGTTTAAACCTGAAGCCATACATTAGAAGAATTGAAAGAAAACATCGGGAGAGAAATTGAAGCAATTTCGGAAGAGGAACTGATACGTTAGTGAAAATTTCCTCATAAAATGTCATAAATGTGTGGAAGCAGGAGGACATCATTTCCAACACCTCTTGTAGCAAGATACGTGCTCATTTTCATTGTAACTGTCAATGACAGTGGCGTGCGGTGCTAAATCAGGCAGGGCACCAGGTGACCTGCACTTGCCCCCTCCCCTCCCCTCCCATACCTGTCGTAATATAATACAGTAAACCAAGTAAAATTCAACCCTTGTTGAAATGAAAGAAATAAACATACGAAACATATGTTAAAAATTTTCAGAAGTGACATACATGAAGCACGTTAAAATTATGAAAATACCAATGTTAAAGCAAATATGATATAATGTAAACGAAACATTAAAAACAAAATTGTTGATGCGCAACAAAGGAAAAATTAATAAAAGCAATTTATGATTGATCAGAAAAAAAATGTTTTGTCGAAACCGGTTTCATCTCTCCATTTGTAGATTAAGTTGACATTTTTTTTCCAGAGTTGAGCATTGTAATTCAAACGTCCTTAATGCAATAATGGCAATCAGATGGCCGAGTTTTTCATGACGTCCGCTAGATTTGTAGAAATTGTGACAAAATCCGAACTGTTCCAAACTCCCTCTCAGGAACAAACAAGGACAACAAAAATTTGCCATTGGAAGAGTATCCAGTTAATCATTTTACAGAGTTGTAGTAACTTGCAGTGGCGTCTCGTGGCCTCAAATTTGGCCGGGGCTTATTTTTTAAAGAATTTAAAATATAATGACAATTCACATGAATTACAAAAAATAGGTATTTTTTCTTCTAGACTACAAAACTGGACTTACTTTTTTTAAAGAATTTAAAATGTAATGACAAATTACATGAATTACAAAAAAACGGGTATTTATCTTCTTCTAAACTACAAAACTGGACTTATTTTTTTAAAGAATTTAAAATATAATGACAATTCACATGATTACAAAAAACAGGTATTGTTGTGAAACATACCTTTCTACGAACGTTGACTCCTGTTCTTCTGCTCAGCAAATTTTGTTATTACTTTTTCGTTGAAGCCCTCTATGTTTGAAATGTATTCTTTCTCTATTGTAAGCAAGTGCCAAGGCATTTGGTCTGTCTTGTCCCATTGCATTTCTTAAGCAGGTTTTAATATGCTTCAATGTGCTGAAACATCGTTCAGATTCAGCTGTTGCCACTGGAGTTATTAAAACTATGTTTGTCATTTTTACTGTTTCTGAAAAGGTACCTTCTAAATAATTTAAATAAAAAATGAATGCAATCTACTGATAGAGTTTATGTTTTTCAACTCTTCACTACAATAAGGAACACGAAGTTCCCTCTTTAGTTTTCCCTCTTCTATGAAGGGATAATAAATCTGGGAAGATGCCTCTGTTTAAAGATTGTTTTCTTTCATTATATCCTCGTAGAGCAAGTTCATGTCGACCACAGAATTTTAAGCAATCGATAATTCTATTTAATATATACCTATTTTTCCGGACAAATTCATTGTGTCTTGTAATTGACAGCCTATGTCCTTCATCAATTTGTGTTCGAACATCAACCCTGCCAAACTCACTCAAACATAGCGAATGAAAGCCACCACAACACTACAGAACAACACGCGAGATCGAACGCGACGCGAAGGAATTAGCCCCGAATCAGCACTCAAATCCATTGGTCTCTCCCCCCTCTCTCTCTGCTAGCACGTGATCTTCACTGTAGCGTATAAAACTAAAGTGCAAGCTATCTTGACAGTGACGTCAGCTGGGACCACACTACAGGTTGATGCGAAACCATTGTATCACTCCGCGCATATCATGAAAGATTCTCTTCGTCACAGTTGTGTCTCAGAGTCCGCAGAGAAAGCACACGGGAGGAACGGAACGTTTTTGTGTACAGCTGATCGAGGGTTGGGTCGGGGGGGTAGCAAGGACTGCTTGACTTCTGACACCCTGTCAATGTTGCCAAACTTACATGGACGAAAGGTCAATTGAGTTCGAGTGCGTCTGTTGTGTATGTTGTTTGTACCGAAATGAAGGGCAAAACCGTACATAGTGAGAGCCGAGAGGTGATTTCGAATGTTGTTAAATTTCTTGACAACGAAGCGAGAGAAGGATGTTACACGTTTCCGGTCAATCAAACTACAAAGCGTGCGGCGGCTGCAGTTCAATTGTTGGACACTTTCATTAAGAAAATTAGAAAGGAAGGAAATTCCGGGGGGTTATTTACGACACCAGGTAAGCACAGGTCTGCCGAAAAGCGTAGAATTGTTGTAGACGACTTTGACACGTGTTTGATTAGAAGAACTATTGGTAATTTTTATACGGTTGAACATGAAGTGCCAACAGTAAAAAAAAGTGCTTTCGAAATTAAAGAAAGAAATTAATTTTCGAGGTAGTCGTGAAACTCTTCGCAACATTATTTGCAATGATTTAGGATTATATAGTATTATATATTATATAGTATATAATATATATAGTTATATGTATTAGTTATATCAGCTAATCAAAACCAACAAAAAGCCCCCGCAATATCGGGTCGACACTCTTGCAGCAGAAAACGGCCACACCCTACTTCGTCTTCCACCTTATCATTGCGATCTAAACCCTATTGAGTATGTTTGGGGTATCATAAAGGGTCGTATTGCATCACAAAATGTGGATCGTAATTTGGGCAGAGTACTGGAAGTTGCAAGAGAAGAATTTCAGAACTTTCCCAAAGAAGAATGGAAAAGGTCTTGCGAAAAGTAAAGGCGAAACAAGTTAGCGCCTCTGGCCTGGTACTCCCAATCGCCGCCACTGTCTAAGGATATAATTATAATTAATAATTAAATTGAAGATAAAATCCGTTTCTTAGATGGTAATATTTACTATCGCATAGTAAGAATCACAACCATGACAATAGATTTTATTGTCATTAATTATTTAAGTCGGGAATCGTCACGAACGCTATCCATACTTCTTCAACCACTGACCGCGCCATCCTGAACGTCGCGTTTTGCGGCAGGTCCGCCAGAATTTCATCTGTCAGAGAACAGCTGTGAGGCATGGTGGCAACAGCGTGCCATTTGAGAGCAGAGGAAGAGAAGAATTTCCCCCATATTCTCGTCTGCTGCCGTTCACCGTGACAGAAACAAGTGAGGGTGGATTTTAGTTCGCATATTTTCCGGGGTTTTTCTTCTTTGCTGAGCAGTATATATAATTTTAACTTCGACTTGTAACAAAATAATCGTGCCGAACACACTACATTTCAACAAGTTTTTAAGTATCTAATATTTTTAACACATTTATATGCTCTGTATACGCTGTAACGTGTTTTCATTAAGGAACTATATTTTTGTGCTCAAGCCTTGCGAACTTTCCGTTCAAAGGCGCGTTGCCATCTCGTATTCATTATCCGATTCCGTTTATTTTCTTGTATTCATACATCGTGCTCGTTTTAATTGCTCTTTATTTTACATGATTCCATTCTAAAAGAAACCTCGCATTGCGACATGTTGGACTTCCTTCCCTTGCATTTCAAACTATTGAAATTCTTTGCCTTGTTTGTCTTTTTTCTTAGTGCAGACAGTGAAAGTATCAACGATGGAAGTTTGCAATGCTGTTACTACGTCACTGTCAAGATAGGTTGCACCAGAGTATATGTGGGTGTAGGCCACGCCTTCCTTTGCGACGTGCCCCGGAAAACGATAATTGACATCAATGCCGCTAGGAGCGCTGTCGTATCCATTGCAACAGACGATGAATTTACGTGGGTAAAAATCGCCTTTTAAAAGGCTGTGTGATAGTTATGCGTTATGGTGATTGATAATTACGTGAATACGTCCGTTTTTCTTTAGGGGCTAAGCCCCGGAAGCCCCAAGGGACGAGACGCCACTGGTAACTTGTTTGAAAATGCCTTGTGTGCGATTTCGTTTTAGTTTCTAATTAGGTTAGGATAGGTGTATGTCTGCTGTCTTTTCTGTAAAGTTCAATGTACTAAAAGCTTTCGTCTTCAGCCGGTCGATCATACAACATTCTCTTTCTTGTCCTGCGCTGCGCTTGTCTTGCTGGTGGAACAGGTGGATGCGAGCTGTTCCCTCGGAAGCTATTTCGCAGCGTTTAGCCAAGGCATTTAGCAGACGCTTAGACTAAAAGATTTTCCCAGTTCGTTATGACTGGCAGACGCAATTTTGCAATGAGATTAGGAAACCAGTGGCGTACGCAAGGGGGGGTTTACCGGGTTTAAACCCCCCTTGAGCTTTTGAAATATGGAAAATGCTGTAGAAAAAATTAAAAATGGCTAATTTATCACAGTCAAAGATCTGCGACAGTAATAATAATAATAATAATAATAATAATTTGAATTATTATTCCCATGCAGCATGAAGAAAAACACAACATTCCAAACACAATCTAAGCGACCGCAAAATTCAATTTTGCAATTTTCTTGCAAAAAGTCGCGCAGTGACTCTCGCGAGAATTGTGAAAATTCCTTGCTTCGTCGCAGTGTGTCGACCTTATTGCAATCGCTCTTCCCATTACTGAATTTGCATCCCCTTGTGAACTCTCAAGTGATGCTGAGTCTACATCCACATCATTACATAATGTTGGAATGTCTATAAACTTACTTTTCAAGAGTTCCATAGGTAAAGGTAATGTAAATTCCCCCGTGCATATAGCACCGTGCCATGAAGGCACACATAGTGGTGTGGTGGGCCCCAAAGATTCTCGATCTCGAACTATTTTGCAGGTGATTTGATCAGCACCATGCTCCGGCAGCCTTCATCCGCCAAGGTTGCTCTCAGGTACCCATTGCTATGAGGCTTTTTGCGGAGACAAGGCTGGATAAATTCCAACCAATTCCGGGAATCGAACCCGGACATCCCACGAAGTTGTCAGACTAGACCAACGCGGCTCCTTGAATGAGTTTCATATTTCGATTATTTAAATAAATTTAATATATTTGCTTGTTTTTATGGATTTTCTTCACACTTAAAATGTCTCACTTATCATATACAAATAACCGTTGACTAGACAATTATTTTGAAACAAAATAAATGTAATTTTGTTCTATTTCTTTCATAAATAGCAGCTGCATTAGTAGTAATTATTAGTAGTAATTAAACTAATTAATTATAAGAATTATTAATTAATTTATTATTATTATTATTATTATTAATTAAAGTATAATAAAACAATGGTAATGTGATTTGTAGAAAGTTTTCGAAATAACATCCCACCTGATGAAATCCTGCGTACGCTACTGTAGGAAACTATAGACTTACTACACTCCAAACTATCACTACGACGCAATTAAACTTTAGCACATAGCAAAAACTCGAAGGAAAACGAATTCGCTATGTCTCTCGTAGGGAACAGCTAGAGAGTTCAGCTTCCGCGGTGGGAAGTGGCTCCATGAGGATCGTTTACCTTCGCGCGTATTCAGAAATACTCGGAGTCAGAGCAGAGGGTGGGACGACGAGGGTAGGTGAAGTAAACACACTTCCAGTCAGGAATAATGTGCAATATCCTTAAGTCAAAAACACCAGGTTATCTCTAAAAAAAAGAAGTGTATTTAGAGATTCAGTGTATTCACATTACACCAGAGGTTGACGTAAACTCGACATCCCCGCCACTCTGCCTCTATCTTCGACGGCTCTTTCTCTGGTCCGCTACTGTTTGGTCAGAGAAGCGAGGGCCAGAGCGAAGCTGCTGGGAAGGCAGTCGCTTTCCCCCACTCCACGCAATTCCCCTCCTCTCACGTGTTCTTGATTTCGTTTGCCTGCAAACCTTTTGACTTCGGTGTCTTGTAAGTCTCTACTACTGACTGAAAGGTTTCAAATTGACTTGCGAATCTCATGGTATCAATAGATTGCTCGTTGAACCTGTTTTCTATTTCTTCAATTACACTTTCCACGTATTCCATCATCCCACAGAACGTTTTCCTAGCATCATCATCAGCAACCAGGTGCGCTTCAGATCTTCAGTTCGGTCCGAATATTTTTTTGCAGATCACTCTTGATGTTTTCACACTGGCTGGTTACAATTGGTCATAATAGAAACAGGTTAGACTATTGAAGAGCATGAAGACTACAGTATCCCCATGTTTCTCCCTCTATTCTCGCACATATTCGTTCATAATATACCATGCGTTTTCCTTAATTCATTGTAATTCGTTCATTGTAATTTACTGAAATAGTAAACGCACAAGCACAACAAAGACACTCAAACTGAATGATACTTCCACAGTATTGAATTGACTGATCAATTGAATTGTTGTTTTTGGTTCACTTTATGTACAGAAAGGTTAATCGGGACTGGACTTACAGTTTAAAGTATGATCCGAACCACTGTGCCATGTGCCTCCACCGGGTATCGAACCCGCGACCCCTTGTGTACAAGGCGACGACGTTACCACTACCCCATCAGACAGAGGCCTACATATTATTGATTTTGCCCATTTCAGAGCAGAATCCTACGTAATTTCCGACCTGTTGTGTGCGAAAGTTATGTTACATGTTGAAAGTTATACATTGGGCCCCTTATAGGTGAGGGCTAAACGAGAACTGGAGGATCCCTGGCACTCTGCCCCCCCACCCCCCAAGGTTTCGGCGTCAATGTTGATGTGATACCCAGAGTACCTACGTTTATTTTTTACATATGTATATACGAACCCTCTACTATGTCGATGGCTGAGGGCCCCCTAAAAGCTTACTTGTCTCCCCCCCGCACTGCGGGGTTTTGCGGCTTGTAGATCCGGCACGGCTCCCAACTCTCTGTAAAGTTAATTCGTACCAACAAGATAGACTTCATGGATGAAACATGTAAGCAGGATTTTTCATCTGTCCACATATTATTGAGGATTGAGCAAACACGCTCACGGGAGTGGATGTGCAGCCACGGATACTTCTGGATTGTAAGGATGCAATTGGCTTTCATTTGAATCGTTGCAACCAAGAAGTGTCCATAACTGTACTAGGCAAGCACAACACAATTCCCACCGTATTCAAAAGGACGTCATACTTTATGTGGTCCTCTTCTAACTTCGTCTTCTAAACTCGTATATTACCATTCACTAATTCGTGAATTTAAGCAATAATTAATTATTTTGGGAACTTTCTGCGTTTCTTTCTCGCAAGTGATTTCCGTAAAACAATCTCGAGATGCGAGGAAAAAATAGCGGAAAAATATTCTCTAAATCAACGGAAGATAAGATATTTACTTTTTGTATTGCCCTTTTTCCATGGCGAAGTGAGGCTCGCTCCAGTTGGCCAGTTCCCCGTCGGTAGAATCCAGCGACTTTCTCGAAAGGACAACTGGCGCTTCAGTTCACGTGCTGCGTCGTTCCACAGACGTGGTGGAGGTCAAGGTGGCCACTAATGCGGCTCGTGACAAGAATGAAAGATCATTTCCCGCCATTTGCAGTTGGTCATCGGAAACGACGAGGAGTTGGGATCATGATCGCCTAGGGTGGCGTCCACCTTCCCAAGAAGGCCAACAAGAAAGTTTGAAATTGAAATAATAATTGCAAAAGCAATGAAAATGGAAAAAAAAGAAAACTGTTGATATATGGCCGGTCCACATGGAACATTTTCAACAACGTTTTGCCTGCGCAGTTTTGCTCTTCAAGTTTGCTCTTCCTGTAGGACAGGCCTGTGCCCAGGGGAGGGGCCATGATCCTCCTCGAACTATGAAATAATGTGAAGATATAAAATCTTACGAAAATAACATTGACGATTTTTCAGATTGTGCAAGAATTTCGATTTCGCCCTTGCATATATGAATGGGTTTGGGGAGAGAGGCAAGCTCTCTAGAAGTCTGCAGTCTGCAACAATTTTTTTTTCTCAGTAATTTTTGTTTTACAACCATTCATACAAGTCTACAAGATTTAGTCAGGACAGTCAATTCTTTTTAATTCCTGTCCGGACTTTCTTTCAAACTGCAGTTGTGTTGCGAAAAAGTTTCTGTTTTTTTTTTGTTAACTCACATTTAGACATATGTTCTTCATTTTAATAATCGTTGCTAATACGTATCATAAATATATTATTTTCTAACCAAAGAATTATCATGGCTGTTCAATGGTGCTGGTATGAGATTTTTTTTTTGAAAAAAATGAAAACAATGTTGATTTGCAAAACACAGTACAATCCGAATGGTTCTGAGAATTGAATGTAAACAATATTATAAGCACCAAGCTGTACGCCGTGTGAGAACCTTAGTCTGTAAGCGACGGTTGACTGTATTGCTGATTGTCTTTTGATGTGAGAATTTACGGTGTGGGGCAGGGAGGGAGTGGAAGGTGAAAGTCTATCAGTGAGTTGATTCTTCCGTTACTTCGGACCAGGCGCGTGCCCAGGATTTTTGTAAGGGGGGGGGGGGGGTTATGAATCCAATACATTTTCCAGTTCACATTTCAAATTTCTTGTAATAAATTAGATAATTAATATACTTGGATTTTACCCCAATGAACGCAATCAATGTATTTGCTATGGATGCTTCATGTTTTTATTGCATCATATAAAAGCACCTGCTTGAATATTTCCAAATTATTAATATTTTATATTTAATTGCTCAAATATAATTTTTAAACAAAAAATATGTACACCCAACATTGTAACAACATTAAAGAGATTAAGACTACTTGATGTCTTAAAGACAGTAATAAATAAAAGGTACCACAGTTCAACAATTTAAATTCTGAAATTTAGGCACCGAGATTTCTGTGCGAGTTCTGACAATATGTCGTCACAAGTAACTTTTATATCCCGGTGAATGTTCAGAGCAGCTAACCCATTTAATCTTTCTTCGCAAATGGTATGTCGAAGATAGGTCTTCAACCGCCTCAAAGTTGAGAATGATTTATCATTTGATGTTGTTGTTACCGGGATTGTACATAATATGCGCAAACGTGTTTACCCAGGAAATATTGCTTCACTGCATATATCAATTGCTTCAAGAGCATTTACTGGACGTGTTTGCATTGCTGCAAGATGACGATACCACAGTCTCATTTCAGTGGGAGCGTCGTCGCCTTGTAATCAAGGTGTCCCGGGTTCGATACCCGGTGGAGGCACATAGTGGTTCGGATCTCACTTTAAACTTTAGGTTCAGTCCCGATTAGCCTCACTGTGCATAAAGTGGATTTAAAACATCAATTTAATGAACATTGTACTTGTTGTGGAGATGATTTTGCTAAATATTGTGTACATTTTTGGCATTGTATTATTATATTATTGGTCAAAACATTTGTTTGACAGTCGACAAACAAATACGAACCCCTTCAGTAATTAACATTTTCTACTACAGTGTCATTAATGTGTCATATTCATTTTCATATTAGGTCTATGGAGAGGAATTTTGTATAATGTTAACGTTATGGAACTGCGAAACCAACCGTTGAAGGGGCCACTCCCCCCTTCCCCTCCGAAGCCCAGTACCGCACCACAGGATCTGTCACTGAGCCCGACAAAATCTTGCCACACAGTGCTCGAAATAGAAATTCGTAGCCGAAAAGGGAGGGGATATTTGATCGATTTTGGAGATACGAGGGGGTACATCCTTGTATGGATCAACATGGAGACAATACAGTAGGTGGAGGATGCTCAATACGCAAATTATTCTAATTGGGGGTATGATTTGTGAAACTTTCTTAACTGGAGGCAGCATCCCCTACTTCGACCACTGATGCCAGAAAAGATGCTTTCAGAAAATGAATTTATTACTGCACACACATATTACTTATTGTATTTGTTGCGTTTGTACAAGAGAAATATTCAGAAGATTTGTAAGGAATATTTACAGTTAATAGGATGCCTATCTAGTCTATCCCGTGTCGTAATACAAATTTTATGCCTTTCCTACAAAATAATAAAACTCTCCATGGCAACCGTGATTTTATAATGTGGTTGCATACATATACACTGTATAGTAGCACCAAGCTTTCTGGGACCTCGGAAAATACGTGCCACTGCTCCGACGCCAGGGTTTCAAATGCCTTGGTGGATCTATAAGATAGGTAATATCGTTTTTCGAGGGTTCGTGAACAAAACAAAAAGTAAATGATTGTAAAGTCCATTTTATATTCAGATACGTTAATCGGGACTGGACTTAAAGTTTAAATCGAGATACGTACCACTGTGCAATGCACCTTCACAGGGGATCAAACCCAGGACCTCTTTCATTACACCACCATCGGTGAGGCCCCTGAAATCATTGAGGGAACTTGTTCATCTTCATGTTATCTCGCCCTGCGAAAGTTTATTGGTGACATCCTACACACGTCTTCCAGATATACACACGCAGGCACCCCCCCTCCCTGCACACAGACGATTGTATGCTTACAGCACATGCTGTGGCCTCCCAGAAAAACAATTCTAAATCCGCCTATGGATATATCTGCTATCAAATAATGAACGTCACTTACCTCGACAGTTCCTTGACATAATTTTGCAACAAGGTTTGCAATATCTTCTGTTATGCCTTCTTGTTGAATATCAAAAGTCTGAAAGTTCGCACGTTTCACTCTCGCAATTCGGATGGAATTCCTCTGAACTTAAATCGACCATTTCTGACGTTCTATTTGTGGAAGGTGAAGCTTCAACTTCCATTTTTTGTTTCTTTTGGAAATAATCTAATAATGTATTTCTCCTCTTTTCTCTATCCATCTTTAGTTCCACGTCAAAAATCTATTACACACGCAGAAACGTAACACACCTTGCTCACACCTCGACTTGCTACCTTGCAGACTGCAACTCGCTACAACCCCAGTGAACACCAGGACTTGGGACAAAGATACCGGGCGGTCGAATGTCTGAACCATGCATCCAGCTTGGTCCAGCTCAAATTACGTCACCAGTGTTGACAGCAACCAGTAGTGTCAGTGTCAGTAGTGTTGGCAACTGCTAAATTATTTACGCACAAATTCAAGTGAGATCTTTCACACATGTTACAAGAAAATTCAATAAACTGAAGGCTGGAAATTGGTTGAGAAAAAAATATCTAATTTGTAAAGAGCACAAGAGTTACCCCCACACCTCCTATACGCCTTCATGGCGTGGTGCTAAGCACAGGGGAACACTTTACCTTTACCTTTTTACAAGAGTAAAACGTATAATATTTTGGCATATTAATTGCTTTTATTTTGTTTATGAACTGACTGGGCCAGTTGGGGTATTGTTGCATCCTTCACCCCTCCCTTCCTCCCGGCATGCTATTGTACAAAACATCACTTGCCTCCTTCGTAAAACCATGCTTCGCTACTGCCTGCAACAATTATTATTATTATTATTATAATTATTGATATTTTGAAATAAATATGCATCCAGGTGCGAAATAAGATTTCGACTTACTTTGCCTACTAATTGTAGTGATTCAAATCTCACAGAACTTTGCTCTGCTGGCATAAATGGTATAAGAAGGGAAAAGAAAGAAAAGGGAAGTTAGCAGCACTGTCGTAACAGGAAAGGGAGGGTCATTCTCCTAAGAGGGTCATCGTGGGTGAAAGAAAGGGGAGGAGGGATTCCTTCAGTTCGCATTCCAAGGGTTACGGCTCTTTTCTTGACCATACTGAGAAGGAAATTCTCCTTTCTTTTCAGTGACTAAGGAATGAATGAATGCTTGTGCATTGCTGTAACTCAACTCCAATATTATCAAAAGTAATTGAAGAAGCAAATACATTTCTCATTGCCAAATGTAAACATTTTACAATATTGGCGATTTATGAAATAAAATGTATTTCTGTTTTGATTTTTTTTTAAATTACGAAACCAATGGGGGGGGGTTTAACCCCCACCAACCCCCCCTGGGCACGCCACTGCTTCGGACCATAACATTTCAACTCTACAATTGTACAGCCAATAGCAAAGATAATAGTAGGCTTATTGTTCATCACTATTTTCATTCTGGTTTTACTCTACATTCTGTGTTGTCCTGTTGATATGAATCTGATTTGACATCTGCTTAGAGGCGTTTTGATTTCAACCCATTATCATCAACACTGTGGAAAACAAACTGAACGAAAATAGTAATAGACCAAGGACGTATTTAGGTTGGGGGTCCAGGGGGTACGGACCAGACCCGAAAGACTTACTAAGTACAAAAATGAAGTAATTAAAATATACGTTGTTTAAGATTTGTTGTGTAATCGAGTGATACGTATTTCCACCGAACTAATTTGAAGGCAGTAAATATGTATTTAGATTTTATAATTGCTTTATTTAACATTAATTTGATGTGTTTCTGTCTAAACAAAGCTAACGTAGTACAATGACTTCTTGTTGCATAATTATTTTATTAGGAGACACTTAAGACAAAACTATTCTACCGGACTGGCAAGGACATATTTAAAGACGAGCCCCTCCCCTCCCCAAAGGTTTACCAAGTACTAAAATTAAATAATGAATATATACTTGTTTAGTATTTGCTGTATAATCGGGGATTATTTATTCCCGTCGAACTTTGAATGACAGGACCAAACATATTAATTTGGAACTAATTTTCGTCAACTTGATCTGACATTCTTTTTTGTTATTTAATAAATATATATTTTTTTATCTATTTGGCACTGATTTCCTTGTCAGGACAGTTGCTTTCATACAACATTTTAGCGATCTTAACTACAAGTACGCTAGATAATGAATACATGCTTTTACTCTTCTTGTACCGTATTTTTTACCTATTCATATAATAATAGCAATACAGTATTAATTTATATATTTTAATTAATGTTATTTTAATTGCATAACAATTATTGTAATTTAAATTTTTATTTATTATTATTATTTCTGAGAAACGTGGTTTGACCCCCCCCCCGATGTAAATTTTTAAATACGTGCCTGTAATAGACATATTACTTTTGCCGTTGCGTGTACACTTAGTACTAGCTGCAATCCTAACATAACATTGACAGTCACATCTAATACTCCAATCGCATTTCGCCGACCGCCGTGACGGAGTGGTTAGTACAGCATGCTACGACGCCATGTGTCCCGGGTTCGAATATCGGGCTGGGCATTAGCGTCCTTTGTGAGTGTTTCTTTATCAATTTCATCATATCATGACTCATTCTCATCCTCGCGATTAGCCAAAAGTGTCATAAAATAACCTAACTCAATCAATCCAACAGCATTTCGAATTTTCCCTTTGTTCCACATTTTCGGATCTGTCCCCCTCATAAAAATCCTGAGTACGGGTCTGTTGTAAGAAGGAAGGAAGGAAGGAAGCAAAAGAAAGAAGAGAATACAAGACGAAGTGCTTTTCACTCAAGAGAGGATTAAATGGGTAAAATTGTTGAAGCAAGTTATCGTGAACTTATGCATAAATGTTTCACATGAGAAATACGACGATAATTTTTACTCTTTTCGGCCCCCCTTAGGGTTATTCCCCGCCTGCCTGTATGCACGCCCCTGATTTGACGTATCCATTCGAATTATAATGTTTAACCAGATGAAAAGGGAATGTTTTAATCTCATTGCCCACAAAAAATTGGCCTTTTCCATCTATTTTTCTCGCTTCTATTTATTACATGTTTCGTATCGTTAACCACCATTGGACGCGAGGTCCCGGGCGGTCGCCCACTTCGCCCACCCCTTGCTACGCCACTGGTTGTCTGTTTGTCCTTGTGCATACTGAGTGCCCCTTACAGCCTCAACTTTTGATATGGGCATGAACATCCGCAGGATTTTTCTAGGGGGAGCAAACGAACCATATTTCCCCCCCATAATAGTTTTAACCCCTCAAGAAACACATACTCGTACTTAGATTGAAGTTATCATGCTCCTACAACATCCTTCCAATAATTAACATAAATTACTGTGACTGAAATGAAATATGTGTGTGTAATATATGTTTATGGTAGCATCTATTTTTCAGGGGACCGTGGCACCCTTTTCCGGATGTCCTTAAATATGGGTAATGAATTTTAAACCTCCGAGACAGATGTTGATTTTAGCTACAGTAAGGGACTGGGCTCCGTATAATGTGACGGGTGCAAAATAGCCAAAGTGCTGGCGCACCCACAATTTTCATTTCAATCCATCAATGAATCACGTTTTGGCATTTCTGATCTGGCGTCATTTTCTTCGTTCTTTTCTAAAAACCGAGACGAGAACGCAACTCTGTGATTGGCAGACTCGGTCTCGTTGTAGACTTTATATATGTTTAAAAAAAATAATCCACGAGAGTTCTTCAGAGATATATCTACCTGATTATTTATAGATAAATCCTAATATTTTGTTTAGTTGTTCCAGTAAGTCTATTAACTATTGCGAGACTGTATGAGATATCATATATTTAGGAGAACGCACCGATTTTGGAAGTTCGTAGCGTCGTAAAGGAGCGCTGAACAGAAAAACTTTATTCTTGAAAGTGGTTTGTCTCGGTAAGGTATGTTTACTCCGTCCTGTGAAAGATTAGACTCGCTGCATATGCGTCTGCTGTATATTTCGCCACTCGAGGCGAGAAGAGGACTCTACCAAGACTAGCATTGCTAGAAAAATAATAGTCAAATTGCTTTGAAAACATTTTCCTTTCTTTTCTAACAGACCTCATCTTCAGGAAGTATCAATTCGGAGCAAGCCCCGGCACCTACCGACCTTATGTATGAGAATGAGTCTCGCTCCCCCCAAAATAGGCAATAGTTACTCTGGAGAGTTCATGTGAACTAACCGATCTCTAACGGCTTCTAACCAAATTAGCCAAATTGAATAAATCACTTCGTTCTTGAACATATGGTAATTTGGATCATGCAATACAAATGAAATTCAGACGTTCGGGGTGTGTATCTCAAATGTGACCAGAGATATTAATAATTATTTTCCAAGGGCCTCCCCGAAGGCGCAGTGGTTACGTCGTTGCCTTGTAATGAAGGGGTCGCGGGTTCGATACCCGGTGGAGGCACATAGGCTAATGGTTCGGATTCCATTTTAAACTGTAGGTCCAATACCGATTAGCCTTACTGTGCATAAAGTGGACTTAAAACAGCAATTCAATCAATCAATTATTTTGCATGACGTTCCGCAGGTGACTTCCAAAGTGTCGCCACCTCGCTTCACGGTGAGCGGGAAATTTGAAGTGCGTTCCGTTCCGATCCAAAGCATTATCGAAGTGTAAAATATCAATAGAAATTTGTTACAATACGAATGAAATCCATTTTTGCTGTACTGTAGTTTTTGTTGCATTTTCTAGCCTTTATCCAATCCTTGTACGAACGTAATTTTCTATCATTTTTTGTCGCCCATTTAAACGGACAGATTGCAACGATGACGACAATTTGAATGATGTCAGTGAAAGATCTTACCAAACAATCGTCTGGTGTGGCATCTCCTCTGCATACACTATAGCCGCGATAGTATAGAGGTAAACATGGAAGGAATAGTGCATACCATAAAAATTGTCAAGAAATGTGCATCAAAATCTTCTTGCCATATAACACTTTTTAAAATGTATTTCAAACAAAGACGCATTTAAATTGTATGTTATTTCGCAAGATTCACTGCTGGCTGGACGTAGAATTAAAGGGTGTGCGACGTTTGGCAACAAAGCGCACGTGGGAGCCGGTTGCCAAGAAGTACAATTATTATATATATATTTTTTTAATTCGCACGAAGGGGGAAAGATGAGAAACAGAAATTTGATTTTTATTGCACGTTCATCTTTTTGATACGCATTGCATTGCCACTAAACTGACCATTACCGTGATTTCAACATCGTAATTAAGCATTAATGGACATTTTCACTGCGACATGAAATGCGTTTTAAGTTCATTTTGCGGATAAATGGTTCATGGAATATGCTCCCTCATGCAGGCACCGCTTTTAACAGTGGAAAGGGGTACAGCGCTCCGTAAATCCTTGGATCCGAACTGTACTAATTTACCCCCCCACCACCACCAATACAAACATCCATGTCATACCCGGGATTCAAACCCGTGCTAACTACTCGACCACCGAGATGATTATGTATCTCTTTCTGATAATGGATAGAAATACATGAATCCGTTCTTAAACAGTCCAAGTAGGCATATTTCTTGAATTATGCTGAATTCTTGTTGCTATTTAACAATTTGATTATTAAATTACGACGCACAATTTGAGAAATACAAACAAGTAGTACAGCCAAGTCAAAGATAATAATACGTAATTTGTTCATCACCGTTTCATTATTTTTTATTCTACATCCAGCCGCCTCCAGTGACGTAGCGATTAGCACATTGTGATACGACGCCAGGGGTCTCGGGTTTGAATCCCGGCCTGGGCATGGATGTTTGTGAGTGTCCATTCATCAATTTCATCATATCATCACTCGCTCCATCTTCGCAAATTAGCCAAAAGTGGCACAAAATGCGAAGTAAAATTAAGCAAATCAATCAATCAATTATTCTACATCCTGTGTTGTTTTAAGGAATGAAATTCTGTTGGTGAGAAGCATTTATTGTCTTCTGCTTATTCACGTTTTTATTTCAATCCATGGTCATCACATTCGGCTACTATTATTTTTGCTGTTGGGTGTACATTGCGAAATGTAGTAGACACACACATCAAGAAGGGGCACAGTTCAACTCTTCTTGACACGCTGCGTTCGTGATGATTTTTCCAGGCCCTGAACCGAGCATATGAAGCTTGAACAGAATGGTAATCGATTTGTTGCTCTTTTGACTGAATCAGTGTCGCAAACTATAATGATATAACTCTACAAATCCATTATTTAGTAGCGCGAGTATTTCACGCTCGTGTCTTATTTTCCTTTAAGAGTAATAATTTGTGAACTTTTTTAATATTGAAAAATGCATTGTTGTTGTGCCAAAATTCATATACGACGTTGCAGTCATACATCTAGGGACTCTACTAGCGCTGTATGCTATTCAGTGCCGGATCTACAAGCCGCATAACCCCGCAGTGCGGGGGGGGGGGGGGCGGAGACTAGTAAGCCTTTAGGGGGCACAGTGCCATGAAGGCACATTTAGGGAATGTGGGGGTAGGGCCCCACATATTTTCGATGTCAGTTATCTTGGAGGTGATGTGATAAACACCACGCTGCGGCCGCCTTTGCTCCCCCCCCAATACCATTTGATTTGAGGCTGGGTGGGTCCTAGAGCCGCTTTATGCTGGGACAAAGCCGGAAAAATTCCGACCTTAGATCAACCACACCAGATTTCCCGCGTGGCAGTCAGACTAGAATCAAATCAGGCTAGAATTTCACGAGAAATGCAAGAGTGAAGGTTTCTTCAACCTATCTTTAATCAGGAAAGAAATATGACTGCATGATTGTAACAAATCTATAATTTTCCAGTTGTGAGAAAACAGTTCGTATATCACATAACCTCCTTCCCATTTAAAAAAAATGAGTTGGGTGGGTGTAGGTAGAGGGGGGCCTTTGGTAATATTTTGCAGGGGGTCCAAGACTTGTAGATGCGGCACTGATGCTATTACTCTTGCCATTTCAGTCACCATGGAGCAGTGGAACGCTCTGCATCGGAAGTTTGCCGTGGAGACATTAAAGAAAATAATAATAATAACGAATCTGTAGTAGATACCCAGAGAATGTTCATGCTCTAATTCCCAGCGGCAATTCGGGGTTATTGGCCCGTATTTTATTATTTTTATTTTTAAATGTCTTACTTTTTTTTTTATGGTCTTACTGTTAAGGCTGGTTTACATTGGTCGAGTGAGTGGGATGAGAAATTGGCCTGTCTGCTCGACTCGACTCTTTTATGGCGAATAGCTGTTTACACACTTTCTACTCTACTCTAGCAAAGTTGGAGAGTGGCTGTTTGGTGCTCTTATGACAGAATGAACCCATGGACGTCGTTGGCAACTATCTTCCTTGATTTTCTATTTTCAATCGTTTTTGGTTGTACATACAACGTAAATTCTTTATTTTCAATTTTACTTATCCTACGCCAAATACAAGTCCCTCATACCCGTAGTTTCTTTTGCTTGTTCCTATAATCGACAAAACTTACATAGACACTCATATTCACGGCACAGTTATATAAACTTCATGTTGTCGGACAATTATTACTGGAGCGAGTGCTGGCTCCAGTTCTCTCCCCACTTGTTTACAGGAGGAGAGTAGCTCGCTTTATCCTACTCGCTCCCCCAGCTACTCTGCCGTCTACTCGACCAATGTAAACCAGACTTTACCGTCAATTCAGTTCACTACGTTTCGATATTGCTCAGTTGGACATTCTGGCATCTGAACTCCACATCCTTGTACGCCGAGCGTGGTTCGAACAGGGTTCCATCCCATGCAGCAAAGGCTTCAATGCAGTGGCGGATCCAGAAGCTACAATTGGGAGAAGGCGACTTTCAGTCGAGTGCCGCACATCTCACCGAGATCATTTCTAACCTACACTTGCACTGTTTTATACAAACAATATATCGTATCGTAAACAGGAACCAAGTAGACTTCCATGTGCTAGAGATTAGAGTATTTATTGTTTTGCAAAAATAGGGTCCATGGCTGCAATAAGTGGTTGTTATTGTATGTTATCATAATTTCTCCCATTGCCACAGAAAACTGAACGATCAGATGTGAGGAGTAAGGTGAATTAAAAAAGAAGACAAACCCCTATTCTCTCTAGGGGTTTAAAGTTCGATCCCCTTTTGAGGCACACTGCACAGTGATTTGGGTCCAAATTTAAACGGTAAGTCCAGTTCCGATTAGTCTTTTTGAGTATAAAATGGACTTCAATGAAACTTTAAAAATATTATCGAATCAATGAAAGTTAGTGATAAAAGACAGAACGTTATTAAGGATAATAATATATCAAAAACCCTGGCCGAAGGGAGGGCCGATCGCCCCTATCGCCCTCCCCGTGTATCCGCGACCCTTCAAGGGCAGTTGCCAACAGCATGTTTCCAGGGCATGTTATTTCCTGCAGTTGCGACATTGTGAGGCTACCGCGATCGCCAGGTCTCTCTGCCTACGACTTCGACTTTGCTTTCAGAAACCATGAACACTTACCGATCAGAATGAAGTAATATGCCGCCAAGTTAACGCTATACCCCAGCTGTGATTTAGCGAGCTCTGCAAAGCTTCACTGACAGGCTCACGGACTGAATCCGCGGTGAAAGGTCATTACTTGGACGACGTCATTTTTCGGACCTAAATGTTGTTAGCTGAAATCTCCCCTTTCACTTTTGTAAATGGTACAGATAGCTGTATTCAAGGATACAATACAATACTTTCTAGCAATTCACATAACTGTATAGTTTTATTTCATAGTCTGTCAGATCTTTTTGCCGCACCCTGTATATAATCTCTTCATGACTATTTTATACTCTAAAAATTTCGTGCCTGTTAGGAGAGGGAGCGGCCACCAGTGGCGTGCCCAAAGGGGGGTTAGTTGGGGTTATAAACCCCTTTGGCTCAGTAATCCTAAAAAAAGAGAACATCAAAGGTAGGAAAAGATGGCGACATTAGGGCTGACTATCAGAAAAAGTGTACATAACCCCTCCCTTTCGAAAATCCTGGGCACGCCACTGGCGGCCACATGCATTCTGTTATGCTTTATTACACTATCGCTGGTATTTTTTAACACTGATGCGTGTAACGTTCAGAATAAGTCATACCACTTCTACATCTACTATACCCCTCCCCCCCCCCAGCAATGTTAAAAGTTGAATAATTAAATGGAACGGAATTTTTCCAGTGTTTCGCTCGTGAATTTGGGATAGGATTCCACACTCCATCTTTCGGTTCGCCAATGCAGCATCTTAATCAAATTTGGAAGCAGCATGCACACATGCCTGCGTGCTTCAGTTTTGCTCGTAGACGACGATCACCGGTAGTGATTTTGCTCATTACTGGTTGGCAACACTGGGCGGAACATTTGATAATGAAGTGTGGTGTTTGCGGGGTTAGGTATGCATGAGTAGGGAGGGATAAAATCTTGCAAGGAGGTGTTTGACATTAATACCATAGTTTTATGAGCTGAAATTTAGCGAAATGACATCAATTTTGCAGTTAGTGCAGGATTATTAAAATGTCAATGTTATTACGAAATCGTTGTCGCGTTGTGACGTGCTAAAATGTGATTTTTCAGGGTCACGAGTTTCACGCGGTTGGTGCTTCCTGTAACTAATACTGTTGCCACTGGAATTGTTTATCTTATCTGACATTATATTCTGCTTAAATGTGTGTGTATGTATATTTTATGGCTGAGCCGTTACCGATACCGGCCGATACTTTTTCGACGTTTTGATCGCTCGCGGGGTGTGCAAAAATGACAAGCGACACTTTCGCGGGGTCTAATTATCCTGGAAGTTATGCAAAATTCGAAATTTCCATTGATTTTCTACAAATAGGCTATATGTGAAATAACTGTATTTTATGATTCCATAAGAGGTACTTTGATTTTCTGATGTAATTCTTGAATATTTTAAATGAAAACTCTGGTTACAATTTTCAAGAATTGGTATCGGTGGTAGTTTCGATATCGTTTCAGCTCTAATATATATATTTATTCATGTGTCCGTGTATGCAGGTACGGTATTTGCAGGAGGATGAGGGGAAATTCGACCCCTTATGTTGCTAATTTCTGCCCACACTGGGGGGGGGGGTATATGTAATTTATATAGTGTATTAATGCTTGAAGAGTAGTTACTGGAATCTTTCCACTGGAAAAAAAGGAAAAACGAAACTGTATATAGATACCTCTTTTTTTACACAAGCCCTCACAGGAGCTGAAACCGGCCCCATCAGACAAAATAAGTTAATGTTTTTTATGCTTGGGCTACAGTATATGTGCATTTATGTGCATCTGTTATATTTTCAGTTATTTTAAGACATTAGATTTATGTTCATTCCGTTTTAACTATCCTTAAATATTTTACATTTTTCGTTCTTTGTTAAAGTTGACAGTTCAGCACTGAACAGTGATTCTTATTTTTGAAAATGTTCTGCATCCATACAAGAGTGTAACTAGGAATTTTTGTTCAGGGGAAGTTGATAAAAGCATGGGCGTCCGCAGGATTTTTTCCATGGATGGGCAAGCAAGATAATTTTTTCCAGGGGGCCATTATCTTCTCCCATAATAGTGATGCCCCCTCAAAAAACACCGTTTTAGTCTGAAATTATCATGTTCCTTCAACACCCTTATAATAATTAACATAAATTACTGTGACTGAAATGAAATTATGTGTGAAACATATACTTTTAGGAGGACCTTCATTTTCAAAGGGGGCGTGGCCTCCCTTGCCCCTTCCGGACATCCATGGATAAAAGATAAAATAATAGTTTAAATATTCACATGTCCACCCTTACTCTTGTGACCATCGGCAGTACTAAAGGGGTGCTTGGGGAATGCTATCCCCCATTGAAGGAAATTTTCATAAAGTACTCCTCCCCCCAACTACTGTAATGTTGCTATGTTGACCATACAAGCATCCCCCAGCTCGGAATTTCCACTTTGACCACTGACCATCACACACAATTTTTCACTGAATTTCATAAACTTTACCACTTGAATAAATTCTACATAATTTTTACTGTAAGGTCAGAACCTTTACGTTAAAAAAAGCTTTAGTAAATAGTATTAATCTTTTCAAAAATAAAAAAACAAACTTACCCCCACACCCCCTATACGCCTTCATGGCGTGGTGCTATGCACAGGGGAACACTTTACCTTTTACCTTTTTATGATTGTGACTAGAAAACTTTTTAGCCTGAGGAAAAAATTAAAATTCTGTGAATTTTACAGTGATATGTTATTGATGTTTTCAAATAAACAAAAACAATTCTTCTTGTGCACAATGATAGGCTTTGAAATCATTTAAGCCAAAATATTGAAGCTGTGAAATTTGTAATTTTGTGCATTACTCTTGTGACATTTTGTCCATTTCCTTTTGTAATCAATTGCAGGCTGATATAGCTTGAAAAACCAAGCGAGATATTATGGTCTATTTTTGTAATACTGTAATCATGTAAAAAAACAACAAACAAAATAAAACGTATAGCTAATGCGTCCATAAGGCCAATAGTGTTGACACCTCAGAAAGAGTTCCATTTTTCTTACAAATCGAACATGAAATTGCACATTTCAAATGTACAGGGTGAGCATAAAGTCTTTCCCTGATTACAAATTTTATTGCTAAAGAACTATGCTAGATACAGATATGCGGTTTGTTGGAAATTGTAGCTTAACTCATAATGTTTTGTTATCAGTACACTTCGACATGTGCTCCCTTTGTTGCCCTTAGAACGTCTAGGCGATACTCAATTTCTCTCCATGTCTTTGCCAACATCTCTTCCGTCACCGTCTCTATAGCATCCCGTATTCGTGTCTGAAGAGTTTGCATATCAGGAACTGGTGAACTACACTAGTAACTTAAATCAGTGTTGCATACTTTAGAAGTTACAGATGTCTGTATTGTCACCAAATTTAGAACCTTACCAGAATTGTCACTAAGTTAGATATTGCCGGACATTCTAAGTATTTTTTCCATAAATGTCATATTTTTCACTTTCAATTATGTATAATCTATCAAATTTACTAGATTTTCTTTTTTTACTCCCAGAGTTTCATATGTCATATATATATTTCAATATTAATAATAAAATAATATTTATCTGCATGTGTGCCAAAACTGGGAGGGGGGGGGGGCAGGCCTCGTGTTCTCATTTGGCCCCAACTTTCAACTGATTTCATTTTGTAATGAATTATTATTTGTGTGATGGAAATTTTATAAATTAATGAAGGATTTTGTGTGAGAACGTTTTAAGTCATTTCCTCAGATTTCAAATTTGTGTTATTTACTTTATTTAAGATTACGTAAGTTTTGCACACAAGGACTTTGCATAAACCAGGTGGAAATTACACAGGATTCTGCTCTGAAATGGGCACATCAACAACATTTATCACTCGGTGTGAGTGTCCAGTATGCTTGTGCATTTACTGTATTTCAATATTTCCTTTTGCAAACCTGAATTGAGGAAAACGTATTGTACATTATGATTTTGAGCAAGAATAGAGGAAGAAGCTTGGGAATACTGTGGTCTTCATGCTCTTGAATGAGCCTGTCCGTTGAAAAAACGGTCACTATTTTTGTTACCCTTCGGAATAGTCAAGTACAAGTTGAAAATATTCTGTTTTCAATATGCCACTGTTTTATGTAATCAGGATTAGAATTTTTTTTACTTATACCTGTAAACACATGTGTGCTACTTAATATTGCATTGATGTGACTGAAAGTTGCAGTGTCACATATTTATATCAATACGTAACCAATGTTCAAAACACTACTCACGTGTGTGTTTAAGGGCCAGGTGACCCAAGCGATTGCCTGATGGACCAGACTGGGGCATCCCAATTGCGTAGCACCAAATCCTTAATTGTGATTACATAAACGTGGCTATTTGTTTACCAAAAGAGTTGAGTTTGTGTAGACAAAAATAATTGAAGTTACTGCTGCATGGCATAATAAGTATATTGCAAAAGCATATAGCAATTTAAGCTAACAGACTACTTTACAATTTTTCAAAGGTTAGCTCAAGTGTGCTTATCCTTAGGTCCCAACTATTGATTTATATATATAACAAAACCCTCCTCTTTTCCTGCAAACCAAAATAAATCGGTATTTATGCTTTGTTTAGCTTTGGACCACACCAAATCTCTGAAGAAATCAGCACCACTACAAGCCAGATTTTCCATCTTGATCTGTAATTGTTTTATTTTTTTTATAAACATTGGTCAGTAAAAATCCACATTTATTTTTGCTTCCGTATACAATTTGTGATTTTTTTGTTATAATTTTTGCACTTTTGTTCATTATGGCTTTCCAGTGAGATAGAAGATTTTTATTCTTTATACAGTATGTAACATTGTTATTCGTACACATAGAATTTCCGAGGAAAAAATGTCATATCTACTAGTAAATATAATCATTTTCATATGTACCTGGAAATTAATGTTAATGAAGGTTTCATCAACAAATGTCAATAAGAATGTATGTTCAAAGTGTATAAACAGAGCATATAATTTATGTGAGAAGAGAAGAACATGCTGTTTCATGCATCATTGTTATTCATACAGGCAAGAGTTTCAATCTTCCTTCCATACAGCACCACCACTATTAGGGCGATTTCGTGCAGTTTGCAACTTTGTAACAATTTTGAACATGCAGGTGCGCTCCCTGTGAAGCGGAATGCTGGCGTGGGTATTGTTGTAGGCCTATCTATCAGCATGTTCGAAATGTGCAAGGTGAAGGAACTTAGTTCCGATCAGAAGGATGTTACTATAAATTTGGCCCTTAGAGGTTATTCGTTAAGAAAAATTGGACAAACAGTCAATAAATCACACTCCACAGTTCAATATTTGGTATAGCCTTGTTGGAGTCCAGTTAAAATAGCAATGACTTTCAAATCTGCACATATTTTCCATTTGTAGTTGTTGTATTTAATTGATTGAAGGAGGAATTTTAGGCTATCATACGATTCTTTCTTTTGCACAGAGTAACCAATAGGGATTGACGGCAATTGATTGTTGTTATGAAGCAGTACAGCTTTTAGACTTAATACCTATGCATCTATGAACAACCGCCACTCCTCACAGATGTGCTTAATGCCCATAGCTCCCGATAAACCATTAATATCACTGCAGTATATCAGATCTCCTTCGGTAGAAAAGTATTCTTCCAACTTTTTCTGACGGCCACGATAAAATGACACCTTCACATTACTAGCCAGAAAATTCCATTGTTGAAGTCTGGAGGCTAATAGCTCTGCCTTGGCTTTTGAAAGTTCAAGATCTCTCACTAAATCATTCATTTCACTCTGGCTAACCTTGTGCTGTTCTGTAAGTTTAACATCACCTGCAAAGTCTGGATCTGTAGATGTGGAAGGTTGTGGATCGTACGGTTTGTCTTGTGAGTCTACGGAATAGGATTCAGGGGACGTTGGAACAGGTAGGCCACAGGACGAGTAGCAGAACGAATATTTGGAAATACAATTGTCTTCTTTTTAGTATTGGACATACATTGTATTGGTGGGACCATACAAAAAAAAAAAAAAAAAACAATCGTCTGTATGATTAGTGGGCTCCAACCAAATCATGGGAATAGCAAATGGCATCGATGGTCTTCTGTGATTCAACCAGTCCAGCAGATTCATGTAGCAGGTCTTACAACAGAAATGTGGAGCCCACATCTTATCTCATCTCCGAATTTGCAGTATTTACCGAAATACAAATTGTATGCTGTTCTTACAGCAATTTCTCCGCTATCCAGAAAACACAATTTGACCACAAACATAACAAAAATTGTTAGCATTGTCAATGCATTTACGTGGCATTTTTTACCAAATCACTCAGAATTATAATTAAATGCCAACCTTGCCATAAACGAACCATGTAATACGCAAACACGATCTTCGATAAATGCACACACACCTCACAAAACAATGAATAAAGATATTTTGTGGCTGGTCTTGAACATTTCCCCCTTTCCTTACAACAAATAAACAAAGGATAAGAAAAACTCAACATTTTACAACTATGCAATACCATATAATAGGAAATTCTTCAAATTAACAATGCCCTGTAACTCAATTATAATTAGTCAATTACAATTTTTAACGACAGTTTCGCAATTAGGGGACCAATATGGACTAGAAATTGTATATATCACTCATGTCGCATTTTGGCTGTTGACGAGTGTTATTTGTTTTATGTTAAAATATGTTTAGGAGGTGGAGAAATACAGAGTGTTTCAAAAGTCTGCAACCCAAACATTAAAAATTTATATCACAAAAACCGTAAGAGATATTTACATCGGGTTTGCAGCATTATAAAGCCTCATCCTTTGAAATATTTTCCAATGCTTAACATTATCAATTTATTCCATACAGAAAATTAAATAAATTAATAACTGGCTGAAGGCAGCATTAAAATTTTTCCAGAAATGCACTTTTGAGTGAGAAAACTATATAAGAAATTATCGGAGAGTCACAATTAGACGTCTGATGACTGATGCCATATCAATCTGTCATTTACGACTAATAATGATCATATGCAGCATTTGATTGATTTATGACTGGCGATTTTATGGGTTGAGTGAAAAAGTGCCATATTTGGGACATATCTCCGTAGCTGGCAACACTAGCAGGTCGAAAATTTGTCAACAGACGCACACAATATGTGCTTAAATATTGGGCCTACATTTGCATGAAAAATCAAAATCATAATTTTGTACTGAAATTTGACTTGTTGTAAGTGTAAATTTCTACGCACCTGGCAACCCTGCCATTCTAACACAGCTGTTACGAAATGGTAACGGCGAGGCATAAGTGCGGCTACTACACGTTCATATTTGTCAAGGTTTTTTTGGGTTTGTGTCTACTTTTTTATTATTATAATTTTTACAATTTGGACATTAAATGTTGGGATTAAATCACTAAACTAATCATGTAGGCTATCACTGGGTCAATAAATTTGTTATCATTTATCCAAACAAAAACAATTACAATATTTTATAAACGTTGTTAATTTGCTGAAAACATCCGGGAATTGATCTTCAACTGTAAATACCAACTCTTAACAATTTGTGGAATCATTTGTTGGTGTTTGATATTGTTGGTTGCTGTCAAGTCGGAAAAGAGAAACAGTCTGACAACAACAGCAAATGTGTCAATTTTACAGGAGATGCTCAAAGCGGGTGCCCTTCTCATGGATACATAATCACACTCTTCTAAGTATGTTGGTTAAAAAGACTTGGTGAAGTGTTTCCTCCTGAATGTTCAAAATTGCAGTTTCAATGTTGGTCTTTAATTATTGCAGAGTGGTTGGATGTGTCCTGTAAACTACTCCTTTGAGGTAACCCCAAAGGTAGAAATCTAGAGAGGATAAATCTGGTGATCTGGGAGCCACAAATTTTTGGAAATAATCCTTTCATGAAAAAAGTTGCGCAAAAACGCCATAGTTTCGTTGGATGTATGTCAAGTAGCAAGTACCATCTTGCTGAAACCAGCAATCGCTTTCATCCTCTTGAAGCAGGGAAATAAACTGAGTGATGATATCTCGGTACACAATACAATCCACTGTTCACTCAAATAAAATGGTATACAGGGGGATACGTCGGGGTATGGCACACCATTCTCCAAGTTTTTGTGGATGGAGCGGTACCTCATGGAACGCATGAGGATTTTCAGAAGACCATTTTCTGCTATTTTGGCTGTTGACATAACCATTCAAATGGAACCAGGCTTTAACAGTGAAAAACAAGGAATTAATTAATGATGCCATTTTCTTCGATGAGATATCGAAACAACCTGCAGTATTTCAAGCGTGTATCTTTATCAAGGTGTCGCAGTTCTTGAACAGCGCGAACGCGATATGGTTATAGGGTAGCTTTCTTCACAGCCCTATGAGCACTGGAAAGTGACAAGTCCGCTTAAGACGCAAGTTTCCTCAGGCTTTTGAAGATTGTTCCAGGCATGTACGCACATCGATTAAAGATGATGGCGACCATTTCTTGTTTTGTCCCATACACTTCCGGTTCCTTGAAATAGACACACTAGTCGTAAAACAGTTGCAGGGTATTTATCTTGAAAAACTTCTTCACATGAGTGTAAGAATGAGTAGTAAAATACTCCTAAACAATGCACATGCACTTCTCCAATGAATACGCCATGCTGAATCAACCACGCACTGTAGTGGCGAAGTGTGAGCGAAGAAAATTTGGGTAGCCAGGGGCTGCCTAGGATTCTCTCAAGGGTCCTATTTCGCTACAAAATCATGATTTATGATTTTTAACGTAAATGTATGGACAATACTTAGGCACATATTGCATGTGTCTGGTGACAAAATTTCAACCTGCTAGTGTTGCCAGTTACGGAGATATGTTCGAAAAATGGCACTTTTTCATTCAACCCATAAAATCGCCAGTCATAAATCAATCAAATGCTGCATATGATCATCATTAGTCGCAAATGACAGATTGACATGGGATCAGTCATCAGACGTATAATTGTGACTCTCCGATAATTTCTTATATAGTTTTCTCACTCAAAAGTGCATTTCTGGAAAAAAATTAACGCTGCCTTTCGCCAGTTATTAATTTATTTTTTTCTGTGTGGAATAAATTGATAATGTTAAGCATTGAAAAAATATCTGAAAGGATGAGGCTTTATAATGCTGCAAACCTGATGTAAATATCTCTTACGGTTTTCGTGATATAAATTTTCAATGTTTGGGTTGCATGACTTTTGAAACACTCTGTACTTCAGGTAAGAAAAATTGTAACTGGTAGAAGATAACTCTCAACAAACACAAATCTGAGAGCAAGTGCAAGGCACACAATCATATGAAACATCCAACTGGAACTGCTAGCTATGTAATGAAATAAGTTCGTACAATTACAAGTTTAAAGAGGTGTTCTCCTGCTTCCATACATTTACAGCATTTTTTAAAGGAAATTTTCACTAACCTATCAGTTTCTATTCCGAAATTGCTTCAATTTCTGTCCTGATATATATATATTTTTTCAATACTTGTAATGTGTTGCTTCAAGTTTAAAAACTCGCCACGCAGACATCATGGGAATCTCTATTTCTTGCGCAAGTCTCCGTAGGGATTTTTGAGGAGTATGTTCTAATCATGTCCCAACTCAGTAAGCACATGCTGTTTCACCCTTCGCTTCTTATCAAGAACAGACCGTGTTTCCGAAGTTTTCGAACACTGTACAACACAGGAACATCTGGGAATTCTGCTGCCAAACTCCTTCTAGCTTCCATACAAGAATTCGTAATGACAAGAGTCGTACATAAATTTCGTTGTTTTAAATTGTACATATAGCGTGGCATTATTAGACGGCGAAAAAAATCACCAATAATACGTAAACAAAAACAAAACAATCTAAAACACTTGTTGAGACCTTAACACTTCACAAACACGTGCAATCTGGATACTGATGCACTGAATGTGTCCAGTGCCAAGGTTAGCGTAAAGCTGTGGGTTGAAATGCTGGCAGACGTGCCCTCACTGCAGGGCACGCTAGCCACCACTCACTTGACCATGAAAAGCACTGTATAAGTTTTCCACAGATTCCAAGTGTGTCCTGACTTTCTTTTTTTTTCTGAGCAAATAAGAAATGATGGAGCGAGTGTATTACTAAAAGGTGGCAATCTTTCATTTTCAGCTTCAGCATCTGGGTCTGTCCATGATCCTCTGATAAGACAAGTGCAGTCACTGGAGAAGCCTTTGTCATGGATAGGTCAGCCAAGTAATCTCAGCGACATCCGAGGCAATCCAGGAAGTATGTCTGACTCGGAGCCATATGCAAATAAAGTAAGTTGTTAAATGGAGAAGTATTTTTATTGAGATAGAATACAGTGACGTATTTGGAAAATTTGACTTTGTTTACTGCAACAATCCTTATTTATTGTATATATTTATTTTCATCCCTCCTTCATTAATTGGATATCATAGAAATAAAACACCAGGCAAGTTAAACAAAAAGAGAAGTCTGACAGCAACTTCAAATTTTCTGGCAATTTCTATATTTTTCATAAAATTTCCCTTTTTACCTGAAATTGGACCTCGAGTCCCCTTCACCAAGGGAAATTTATCTTCATGTAGCAACACTGCCACTGCCAAGTGTGGCACATAAAGCAGGAAGGAAGAAGCAGTGTTCTCCTGCCAGTACTGTTTGGAGTTGTGGCAGGTCATGTCTTTCTTTTAAATAGCCACTCGATCATTTCCCTTCAGCTCCCCCACATCCCTGCATGTAATTGGGGTGATGGAAAATGATGAGTGACATATGTAAATCAGTAAATTGGACATATCTTGGTGTGTGTGAAGCATGGTGACATGAAAGAAAATGTTCGAAGAGATCGCCATGAGCATCAAGGCATGTCTGCACACGTCTTGCCATGTTACGGAAGACTGCCGCCAACATAATGGGAGGCACAGCATCACACGATAAACACACGCTGTTCTGTTCCACTGTATACTGAACCATACTTTTCTGTACTGTACTACAAACACAAACCACACTGTACTCTGTATCAGGTGCTTCACAACAAGAACACACACCCACAATCTCATAACTGTAACACAGCAACAAACATGCATCCGTAAGACTGCATTGAATGGCTGACTCGCACATGTGCACACCTAGAATGCTCATTCTTATGATTTCACTATGCTTCTCACACACCAAGGTATGTCCTTAGCAAATGTTATTAAATTACAAGAACTACTTATTTTTTTATATATGCGAAAATCTGGGGCCAAGAGTGAGTGAGACACCCCTTATAAAAGTATAAGAAGCTTGGTTTACTAGGTTGGTATCATGGAGAACATGCCATTGATAGCATATTATTTTATATGCACAATTCTCAGTTTTTCATGATGCTTTAAGCATGTGGGAACTTTAAATGGATGGATCTAGCTGAATCAACAGAAATTAGTGAAAAGGAGAAAAATCAAAGAGCCACTAACAAAATCTCAAGTGCTTATAATACGTAAGATATCGTATGCAATATGTACAGTGGAACTGCCATTACATAATTTTTTGTAACTTAGAAATTGGGAAATATTAAAATATCAACACTTTGCTTCTTTAGAATCAGGAAGTTTAAGTTATAATACATGCAAATGTATAGAACGTTGATTGCTGCAATAGAAAAAAAATCCCTGGGGCCATGGTGTTTTATTATGAGAATATAATAAAAACTTGAAAGGAATATTTTTCTTGATGACTAGATGAAAAATTGTTTTTTGAATTATTTTATGTGGGTGAGTTATATTTAGCTCACAGCATATTTATTGGTTTTTTACAAGCATTGTTATTGTTTTTTTCTGAGCATTGAGTCTTTGTTATTTGTAACAGGACTCTGCCGTATACTATTGGATCGATATCATTCGAGGAGCTGAGTAGCAATAATTTAAGGCCAAAAGCACAATCAGAAAACCTTGAAACAGAGTGGAAATGTTTTTTTTTTGTTTTATTCCCATATTTAAGTGAAATTTAAGGCTAACATAAATATAAAAGAAGTTAATGTACATCTGTTCCATGCTTTTTAAATTGTTTGTATTAATTGTAACAATAACAGCATCACGAAATAAGATTTTCACAAAGCATCTGCAAAATTTTGTCCACAGGCCCTCTCTTCATGTAACACGTATGTTCTAGCATGGTAGCGTGAGTTGCTTGTGCACCACAAGGCTCACAAGGTAAAGAGATGTGTGAGTTAAATATGCTTCACGAGGCCCTTGTCATAAAATTAGCATGCATTAAATACAACTCACGTGGCAGTTAACTTCATATTCTAGGAATGTAGAATCAGAGAGGCTTCCCCAATGGAGCAGTAGTAGCATCGTCACCTTGTAATCAAGGGATCCTGGGTTCGATTCTCGGTGGAGGCACATAGTGGTTCGGATTCCACTTTAAATTGTAGGTCCAGTCCCGTTTAGCCTTACTGTGCATAAAGTGGATGTAAAACACCGAATCAGTCAATGTAGAACCAGAGTTCCATTGTACTTAATTTTATCCACACAGTAGAGTGTATTACAATAGTTACTTTTATATTTACTTTTATATTTGTTTTTATTAATTTTTTTTATTGTTTAATGTTTATTTGTTTTGTCCCATTTATGTTTTTATTTTTGTTTTTCTAATTACTTTAACCCACTTGCCTATTAGCAGAATGAACAAGATGGAATGTCAAACCCATGGGGTCTGAATGTATCAGCAGGTGATCTCCTTGGTCGAACTCATGAGGAGTTAGTGTTGTTTCTTATTCAACTCCGGAGACAGAGTGCAACAGTTTGTAAAGCAATGGAAATGTGCCATATGGAAATTGAAAGTCAGGTGTGCATGTATGCTTTTTATTCTTTTTTGAATTCCTGGTCAGCCAGACCTGTCAGTGAATTGGATTTATGATTTATGTAGCTAACTAGTAGAAACAAAGGAGCCTTTGCTAGGGGATTATGGGTCCCCAATAATTTCAACATATTATTATTATTATTATTAATATTATTTTTTTAAATTAAGCACTTCTTACTTCAAGTGTCTATGGTAGTAATTCTAGAAACTACCATATTTACTCACGTATAATGTGCACTTTTTTCCCCAAAATGTTTGCCCTCAAAAACTGTGGTGCATATTACACATGGAATAATTTGGACAGCTAACATGAAAGCATGCATATTTTCACTATGTCACTATGTATGTATAACACGTATATGTCAACAGGTGCAAATAAAAATTATCAGGTTAAATTTCTTTGGTAATAATATTTTTTTTAAAAAATCACTATGAACGTGAAATGACCATTTCACATATTTCACTTTGTAATGGGATGTTTTACAGCATCAAGAAAAGTGGTGCTGTTCTGGCAGAATTCGAGCATGCACCTCCCATCACACGGGATGTATATCAGTGGTATTTGTCAGGCAAGAAATAATGGAAAATAACTCCCCGAGTGCTGCAAATCTACAAGAGAATAAACAAGGTAGTTACAGAAGTAAAAGCTATGGGATGCTAAGCACAGTGGAGGGAGAAGGGGGTGGGGGGTGGAATGGGTTGGTAACTCATTGAATAGTTATTATGTCATTCACTCTTGATCCGCATAGCAACAGCTTTACGAACTACAACTAAGAAAGCCATTTCTTGAACTTTGATTCATTGATTGACTTTCTTTATTTTACTTCGCTTTTTGTGCCACTTTTGGCTAATTTAGGAAGATGGGTCCCCAATAATGAAACTGATGATTGGACGCTAACAAATATCCATGCTCAGGACAGGATTCGAACCCAGGACCACTGGCATCGTAGCACATTTCTTGAACTTGTGTTTTACTGAACAATACAGTGTGTCCGAGAAAAAATATACCAATAAAGAATTTAAATAACTCAACAATCGTTAACGACAGAAATGTCAAATAATGTTTATTTGGAAGAGAAAATCATAGAATTTTTTTAACGAAAGAACATGAAAAAAATTTCACCTTAGTAGATCTCAATGTGTGCTCCTTTGGTGGCGTGACAAACATCAAGGCGGTACTCAACCTCCATCCAAGTGTTCTTCAATATTTGATGAGTGACGGAGCCACATGCATCGATAATTTTTTCACGGAGATCATTGAGGTCTTGTACAGGTGCTTGGTAAACCATAGTCTTCACATAACCCCAAAGGAAAAAGTCCAAAGGAGTCTGGTGACTGTGGTGGCCATTTAATGGGTCCACCCCTCCCAATTCAATTACCAGTGAAATTGTTATTAAGGAAGTTAGTAACACAACGGGCATAATGTGGGGGGGGGGGGGCATCCTGCTGAAACATGTACCCATGAGGTATACGAGGTACAGCATACTGTTGCAACATTTGCAGGTAACTAGCACCTGTAACTGTAGCTTCCTCAAAGAAAAAGGGCCCAATTACGGTATCTCATGTCAAACCGCACCACACATTCAACTTGGGGCTGTCGCGTTCATGTTCAACAACTGCATGGGGATTCTGCTCACCCCATATTCTACAGTAATGCCTATGCACTTTTCCAGAAATGTGGAAGGTAGCCTCATCTGAAAATGTTACGCGTGTCAGGAATTCATTGTCATCATCAATGTGTGATAGCACTTCACTAGCAAAATCAAACCTAGTGGGTTTATCACTGTGCTTTAGTTTCTGAACAAGCTGTAACTTGTAGGCTCTAAGCCTTAACCTTTTATGTACGATATCATGCACAGTAGAACGTGGAATTTGAAGTTGAGAACTAGCACGTCTCACAGATTTACGCCGGCTTTTCTGGAAAGCTTCCTGAACTGCAACCACTTTATCCTCGCTCACACGCTTCTGACCACTACCTTTCTTCCTCAACAAAGACCCTGTTTCCAGCAATTGTTTATGCCATTTAATAATGTAATGACGTTCTGGTGCTTCCTGTCCATATTGTTGCCGGAATCTTCTTTGTACCGTTACAGAAGACTTCAATTCTGCAAACCAAAAGCAGCACTCAACTTTCTGATGAACAGTAAACGGCGCCATTGTACAGACTACTCACGAACAAAGCAGTGCATGCACTTAATTATGTTACGATTTTTTCTCTTCTGGTGGTAAAAAAAATCCTTTCTTCCCTCTTCCAAATAAACGTTATTTGACATTTCTATCGTTAATGATTGTTGAGTTATTTAAATTCTTTATTGGTATATTTTTTCTCGGACACACTGTATATACAAGATATAATTGTTTGTCCCTTTTCCCCATCAAAAATCAGGGTGCGCGTTATACATACATAAATGTGGTATTAATACTGGAATTTGAACTTTAATTCTAGGTGAATTTTGTTCACAGATGTGTGCAAATTAGGTGTGCAAGTACAGTGTTTGTTTATCATACTTCTTTTGCAGGGTTGCTACGCATCTGGAAACATGGAAAGCAGGGAAGTGGAAATGTCAGGGAATTTTGCAGATCATCTGCAATTTCTATGAACAGGGTGGGGCACGAAATGGCATATACTGTACTTTTCATACCGTTGAGTGTTGGAGTACTATATTTTCACACAATGCAATTTGGTTCATGCTTGGTTCAACAGATGGGAGCCTGTAACAATGTAACACATAGGCACCCCAGCCTGCCCCTGGCTGTAGTTTATGGAACATGGCCAATACGGGAAGATTTACACTGCAGCAGAAAGTAAAGAAAAACAGTTTTGTTTCCTTCCACAATTATTGGCAAGCGGAAACCCATTGGTTTATTTTATGGTTTATGCAAGATGAGGCTCGCCTGCATTCAGTGAACATTGTTTTGGACTTCCTGCACAATCAGTTTGGCCTTCATGCCATGTTCATTGTTTTCCAGATGGTTTTCTTGGTGGAGCAATGTGGCCCTCACACAGCCCCGATATTAACCCATGTGACTTCTTCTTGTGGGGCTACCTAAAGGGGAAGGTGTAACTGTAGAGCAAGTGCAAGCCAACACCAATATCTTTTTCCAGAGATTGAGATAGGATTTGTGTCACCGAGTTGTCAATAACATGAGAGTCCGTCTGAAAATGGTTCTACAACAAGAAGGTGGACATTTTGAACATGTGCTAGCTCCCCACATTGTAGTATGTGTAATTTAATTTCTTTGTACTACATATTTTGTGTAATAAACAATGTACAAACCATTTTGAATGGATGACATTTCGTGCCCCACCCTGTATTTTGGAGTCTGAAAAAGTTGCAAATTAAAATCGGTTCTTATGATTCCACTCCCCAAAAAGATTCAGTTCAGAAACTTCCTCTCATCCTTATGATTCTCAGTCTGGGGTACAAAATTATGGTTCCTTTGAATTTCGTTCTACATAGACTCGTAGGCAATATATTTAATTTTCACTTTTTTATACCACATTTTGAAAAGAATATGAAAGTAGAAGTTGTAGTCCAAGCATACTGATTGATATATAAAGTAGGTTAACAATATGATCATAATTGTCAGAAAGGTTGGTGAAGAAGAGGTTATCATCTATTATTTTACAGATCTTGGTCTTGTTGTCATGTATATTTTGGTGTAGCATGAAAGATTATAACACTAGTAGAAATGGTGTCAATTGTCTTTATTGTTTGAATTTTCGCGTGCTTGGAATGAAATTTGCTTTAAAAGATGTGGTGAAAGTGAATATTCATAATAATTAACAGACCTATATATTGAAAAGAACAGGTTCCAAAGCAAAAATCGTGTTTATAAATATATCTGGAAGAAATTCATTTTTGGACTGGAAAACCTGGATATGTGAGGGAATTTCATATCAAAAAATCGCAGCAACCCTGTTTTGGGTTTCTCTAGAATTTTTTTAGTTTTGACATTGTATGTTTCTATTTTTAAGGATGTCAGACATGCAGCAATTTGAACATGAAACTCATTAAATTTAACATAGAATCTGTTAATTGTTGCTACATCAAATATACTTTTAAAATATGACAATTATAATGTAAAAAATTGTTACTGTAATTTCAACATAACATTTTTTGTTGTTTTCTTTGCACAAAGTAAGACAATCCAGGATCATGTACTAATGATGTAAACATATTTTGGGTCCATTTATGCTTAAGTTTGGTGGAGGAGGTTGTTTAAAAGAATATTAAAATTTATTCATAAATAAATATAGTAATTCATGTAACAAATTTTGAAAGTTGTAGTTTTTTTTTTGTTTGATACTGGTAATTCATATTTGTTTTTAATTCAACTTTGCTTCGGATAAATAGACAAATTGAAGTATCAAATTACATATAAGAAAGAATACCAAAAGTGGTGTCCAATGCCTAAGTTTTTCGCATGACTTTTCGCAATCACTTAATTTAGGTCATGGATTCTTGTTTGTCTTCTGAATCCCATTCCTTCAGTCATCTTCTTTTCATCGATTGATTTAGTTTATTTTACTTTGCTTTTCTGCCACTTTTAACAAATTGACTTCTTTAATTAACGAGATGGTATGAATAAGCATTGTTCATTAAATCAACAAAAATCACAGCCAAAAGCAATTCTTTATTTTAGTAATGCAACAATGATGATTCAAGCAAGTATGGTTCAAGTAATATGCACAAATTGGTACTGTATCAGTAGCTTTACAGCAAAGCAGCATTATGCAATAATGGGTTTTGGAAGTCATATGCTGTATTACAGTCTGAAGAACCTCTGTGGGTTTCAGCACCACACAGTAAATAATCTTCCAAAAGAATACATTTGCTTGCTTTTGTGTCTTTCATATTTTTAAATACTCAGGGTGGCTACTCACCAGGAATTCTGCATGAATTATTGGCTTCGGGAATTATGTGTGAATTCTGCTTGAATTTTTCTGCGTAGACGTGAAAACTTGCAACTTTTATTAATCCAAATCCCATTGAATTTATTCATATTTGTAAATGCCCTGTGGAAAGTTTTTCACAGTGTAGGTTTTATTTTTATTGAAGAAAGAAAAGTAAGCTGCGTGCAAAATAAAACAGAGTTCTCTCACTAGGAATTGTAGCTTTCCTGGTGACGTGATTTGAACAAGTGTTCTCGGGTTACCAGTCAGGTTAAATTGGCATTAGCTTCCAACGTTTCGAGGGCATACATTGCTCTCATCTTCAGGGAATGTAAAAAATGTAGACCAGTGTAGGGTTATATACACAACTATGATGGGGCAGAGCTTGGATGCTTTCTTCCTATTTGCTTGCTCTGAATCCTGGTGTTTGTATTGGCTGGTGTCGTGTTTTTACGGAGGAGTGTGTTCCAGGCGTGACTGAGTCCCATATCCCTGTTGAGATTTGTGCGTTCCTGTGAAATGGCTCTGGCTTCTTTTACTCGTCGGTCCCAGTAATCGGCACATAAAAATCCTGTGTCCCTCGGTGATGCTCTGTTCCACAAGTCCTGACTTTTCTGGTTGGAATAATGTGATGTTGCGCTGATGTCGCTGTTCGATGGTGCATCCTGTTTGACCTATATCTGGTGTCCCACACTGACATGGTGTATGGTATACTCCTGGAATGCGGTGTTCCAGGTCATCTTTCACTGAACAGAGTAGGGCCTTGGTAAAAACAAAACACCAGCCAATAGAACACTAGGATCCAGAGCGAGTCAATAGGAAGACAGCGTCCAAGCTCTGTCCCATCATAGTCGTGTATATAACCCTACACTGGTCTCCATTTTTACATCCCCTGAAGATGAGAGCAAGGTATGCCCTCGAAACGTTGGAAGCTAATGCCAATTTAACCTGGTTGGTAACCGGAGTACACTTGTTCAAATAGAGTTCTCTCAATCCGTTTACATTTTTACTGTCCTTTACAAAACACACTAACTGACAGACGGAAGATTATTGTGAGATAAGGTATTCTGAAGATGAATAGGCAGATTTGAGTTTGAAATTCTTTCAAAATTGTCAATTTCTCATAGATTTGTTTATTCCGTAACATCTGTGACTTGCATTTGAAGATGTATTTCAAGTGTGAATATGTGAAATTGCAAATGTAAACTCCGTACATTAAATTAAACATTTTAAATATATATACCTTTTAATTGAAATGATTTAGAATTTTTGGATACATTGAAATCACACAAACCCTTTATATTGTTAATATATTTTGTGTGTGTATGTGTGGGGGTCGTAATACGTTGAAATGGAGAAAACATCTGCTTGAATTATACTTGAATTTTATGATGGTCCTAGAGTGGCCACCCTGATACTATTCTTATCTGATAACTGAATTTAAGATATCAAACAGTATTGGCTCATGTGGGAATGGTTGCAGCAGTGTCAATTGTTTCTAATGCTTGTGTTCCTTTTTCTTTTCACACAGTCTCGGCTTATTGAGTTAGAGAGCCCTAAAAGGCTAGAGCACCTCCAGAAATTGGAAGAATTGAAGAGACATTTGCAGGAACTTGAAAAGCAGGTAGGTATTTAAATGTATATGTAGGAAATTTGCAAAAAAAAATATGAAATTCTGGATTAACTTTTTGGAAACTAGGTTTGACTTAATATTTCAAACTAAAATTCAATTTATTTATTTTTTTAGAAGAAATGCAAGAATGTACAGACAAGTTTTATGTGTGAATTTTATATGATGTTGCTCAGTGAATACTGTGTAATATGTCCACAAATTTGAATAAAAGGAGGCTGAAGGAAGTAAAGTTTGAATATATTAACCGCTTGCCTTACAAACTAATTTCCAAAATTCAATCCCAAATTTTGGAATTTTTTAAATCCCGTTTTTTTGTTCTATATTGTATGCTCATTACTAGGAATACATATTTTACCTGAAATATAGCTAAGAATATAGAATATCTATATGTATAAAGCTTTTATTATCTCAAGTTAACTCGGGCTACACACACACACACATGCATGAAAAATATTTCCTTTTCATGAACATAACGTAAGAAAACTTATTTTTAAAAAAGTTTATAATGTACTACCTCTGTGGCCACGGTGGCTCAGTCGGTAACGTGTCTGACTACCATGCTGAAGGTCCTGGGTTTGATTCCAGGCTGGTTCAAATCTGGGAACTTTTCAAACGTTGGAAGTGGACACTAATCCATATAATACTAAAATTGAAGTAACTGCAGATTTAGGCATGGCTTATACTACACTTTGTACAGTCATTAGTAAAAGAAATGCTATTTTAGATGATTTTTTAAAAATTAAGTAGTAAAACTATAAAATTATAGTGTCTACTGTAGTATTTCAGTATCAGTGTTCACTAATAAAGTGGCAAATGTAATGTATTTAGGAATTAAACTTTTAGATTATTTAATTTACCACTTTATGACAGAAATAGCCTGTATTACGTACATCTTGTTCCTCAAAATAGATACAATTACAGTATTTTAATAATGAAAGGACCTGATATCTAAATCTAATTTGTAAGTAATTCTCAATTATATATATTATTTTCTCTTCACCTTGACATACATGTAACTCAGGTTCAATTGTATGAATATAATGAACAAATGTTATTTTCCCGAGTATACTCGGGCTAACGAAGGATATACATTTTTGTCATTATAATAGACGTAAACATAATATCTTGCCTTTAAATGTTGTACATATGTTTTGAAAGTAGCTACATATCCATAGGATGATTAGGTCACACTAATCATTCTGTTTCTGTTATGTGTTATCTCAATAGATGAACCTATGATTTATATTTCTATGCTTTTCTGCCATCTTGAATTCTCACCTACAATATTTTAAACAGTAAAGAGTTTTTGTGACCACTCAGATGTATGTAAGCTCTTCTGTTTCTGCCAAATGCAATGAAGAAATACGTTTTCATCTACCTTCATTTATTTCAAAGTTTCCATGTTAAATATTGGAGAATGTTTTCTTGTACTTTTCTTTTTGTTATTTACATGACTTTCCAAAATTTCGTTGACAGTATGAGAAGGGAAAACCTCTAGTTAATCTGGTGGACAATATGGTGAAGCTTGGTTCCTTGTACAAGAAATCAACTCAGGGCTCAGATGACATGTTGCGGTCAAGGTACCTGGCAAAAGAAAAGCTGGAGTTCAATCAGAAGATCCAAGAACAGAGGCTGTTGGCTGAGGAACAGAAAGATTGGAATAAATTAAATCCAGATCATAATGAGTTGCAGGTAATTCCATTTTGTTATCTTCCGATACCTCTTCCAGCTGTAAAATTTTCCAATTGGTTGCTATAGCCAATATGGGTTTTTAGACACACTATTTGGAACCGATTGGTCTATTGTAATGAATTGCATTCAGTTGGAATCGATTGGTCTATTGTAATGAATTGTGTTCTATTGGAACCAATTGGTCAATTTTAATGATTTGTGTTATATTGGAACCAATTGGTGAATTGTGTTTAATTGGAAAGTATTTTGTTGTTTTCAGTACATTGATATGTAAAAAAACTACTGTTATAAGTAACAAAAAATTCTTATCTAATACAATTGTAAATACAATGGAAAAATCATACAAAGCAAGTAAAATAAATCTCTGGTAAGCATGTGGAATTTGCTACTTAGGAAAACTTTCACATACAATTTTTTTTTCAAATATATGAACACGTTTTTAAGTCTGTAGCTTCATTGTGTGTAACACACTTATAGAAAATCATGACATGTTGTTCTTCCTAAATAATGTATTTACGCGTGTATAGTGCGCGTGCATGTATAATGCGCACTCTGGTTTTGGATGGGTAAAAGTGACAAAAAATTATATCTCGTATATAATGCCCAGTACAATACAGTTTCAAGAAATAGCTTTCTTAGTTGTAGGTTGTAAATCTGTTGCTATGCTGATCTGAATTTACACACTCCATGTATGTCATATTATTTGGCCAGTAATACCTTTTATTTTTATTATATTTTTCCTTATGTTTTCTTTCATCCAAAGTACCATAAAAATCAGAATGTTTCTTCATTTTTTGATGAACTTATTTCAACAGCATTTCACATTAGTGTCGTTATCTTGTATGGAATACTGTTTCCATATTCAGAAACTGCAGGATTCAAGCTTTACAACGATATATAGCATGATAGGGTTCCGTAAACATGAAAAATCAATGCAAGTGTCCCAAAATCATGTAATGACCCTGTACGGTTTCATGTTGGCTGTCTGAATTATTCCGTGCATAATACGCACCACAGTTTATGGGGCAAACATTTTGGAAAAAAGTGTGCATTATACATGAGTAAATACGGTACATGCGAAAACAGCAAACAATTACCTTAAACAAAGAATCTGCCCAACATCACTTCAAAACATGATAAACAATCAGAACACTGTCAAGGTCGTCTATTGATTGATTGATTTGCTTTATTTTCTTCGCTTTTTGTGCCACTATTGGCAAATTTGCGAAGATGGGAATGAGTGATGATATGATGAAATTGATGAATGGACACTCACAAACATCCATGCCCAGGTTAGGATTCAAACCCGGGACCCCTGGTGTCGTAGCACAATTTGCTAACCACTCCACCATGGGGTCAGCTCGAGGTCGACTAAGTTGATCAAAAGATTGCTAATTTTTCCAATTGCATTACATACATATAAGAATAATCATGGAAGTTCCATATTGAAAAAAAACAACAAAAAAACAAGAACTAACACGAACATTTATTCCAACTACTAGCTGCTTTAAGGTTGAGTTAGTCCTTAAGATAGAATTCTTTGTACATATTCATTAAGATAAATCTGACTTCAGTAGTATGCAATAAAATTCAGAAGAAATTCAGTTCAAATGTGCTTTTTTTCCAATGAACTTCTAAATCACAGGAAATGTGGTGTCAAGGATTAAACTACCTATGCTTTGAGTCAATAAATGAATTTATAACATATTGATTCTACAAAAAAAAAAAAATGGCATAGGAAACAGTAAACACTTACCACAAATAAAATAAAATGTTGATATTTCTTGGTTGAAACCGCATGATCACAGTAGAATAGAAGAATGGAGTCACCAATATATACAAACTTAGAATTGGATACAATTCACCAATTGGAAATTGTCCGATTGCAACCAATTAATTCCGATACCTTTATTGGGCATCCAATAGAATCCAATTTATTCCAATTTAAACCAATTCAATCCAATTGAAATTTCAATTGGAAGCAATAGACATATCCAGCTGGGATCAAATATTTTTGGCAGCAACGAAGGTAAAAAATATAGCTGTAAGTTGTAAACTATCAAACTTTTTAATTAAGTTGTGTTCTATGCAACTGAAGTTCTGTTTCTTCAGACTTTCAGATTTTTAAGCTGAATTTTTCATTATTTGATTTACTGCCAAATACAATACACTGTCAGACTTATTATTATTTAATTTCATAACCATTCCCAAATTATTGCTCTATTCTCCATCTTTGTATGGAGAATCTCTTGTAAATGCATTTGTAATGATGATAATGTAGCTTGATGTGTGTAGAGAAATTGTAAGCAACAAATATGAGTAAATTACGCCAGACAAGCATGAATTGATTACTACTCTTGGACCTTTTAGGAAAATGGCACCCATTCCATGAAAAAGACAGTTGAAAATTAACTCATGTTTGGTTGCTACGTATCTGAAATTTTCCATTCTGTAAAAAACTGGAAGAAAGTTATCACTAGAGACTGGATTTTAAAGGGAAAAATTTTCATCTAAAAGTGACAAAAAAAGGGAAAATTATTGCCAAAAAAGGGGGAAAAAGGACTATAGTTTTTTTGCACTCCACTAAAAATACTATTGTAAAGGAAAGCGCAATACCATTCATACATAAAAAGGTGATACATTATATTTCACAGATAAGTACACTTTCAACCCAACACTTACAATGCGTTTGTTGCTGCGTAAGCCCAGATCGCATTGTTTCGACAATCGCTGCAATGTACTTCCAACACTCATGGAGGGAAGGTAAGGTGAAAGGCGCTTGTTCTTTCTTTCCTCTAAACTGCACCAAATAGACAATTGCTGACTGTTTTGTTTAGGGAAAATACAGTTGTACAAAATATTTCATATCTTGTCAATAAAGGGACCACAGAAGATGTTTTTTAAAAAGGGAAAAGAAGGGAATGCGGGCTGAAAATGGGGAAAAAAAAGGAAATCAAAACCAAGTAATCTTAAATAAATACAGAGAAACTAGTACTCACTTTATCTGCAAAACTGTTTTTTTTTTTTCCTTTTCGCAGATAATGTGAGTACTAGTTTCTCCATATTTATCTACTACTGTGTCTCTCTTCTCCTAATCATGTAATCTTATTGGTGGAAGATAATCATCAACACTGTGGTTTATTCATTCCATGATCCGTGTTGAAAAATAAAAACAGACTTCCCTTATAATCTGGTCTCTAGTTATCACACAGCTGCAATGGCGTGGCGTGACTTTTTCAAAAGTGTTGCCGGCTATCAGTACGGCAGTTATGCTTGCTAGACGTTATCACCCCCCCCCCCCCCCCGGTAAAGAAAACATGTTTTCGAGCTAGATATTTGTTCATTTCGTTCTTGTTTTGCAATCAGTACAGTGATTTAGCCACACACACTCCTAGAAAGAACTACCACTCATGAGCCACTTACCACGAAAATCCAATGAATAGTGGTAGACCCTTGTCAATTCTTCATCTGTCTCTGTTTCTTTGCAATGAGACACTGGACCCTGTGGCTGAGTGGTTAGCACATAGCGCTGCGACACCAAGGGTCCCGGGTTCGAATCCTGCTCGGGCATGGTTGTGAATGTCCATTCATCAATTTCATCATTTCGTCACTCATCCCCATCTTCGCAAATTAGCCAAGAGGCACAAAACGCGAAGTAAAATAAAATAAATAAATAAAAAAAATCTTTGTAATGAGGTGTGAAGGGGAAGAAGAAGAAGAACCACACTTTTATCGGGCCAGTTTGACGTTTGTGTGGTGAGCACTGAGCAGACGACAGAACTCCGCTCCTTTGTGGAAAGGAAGCCCAGTTGCCAACATAGTATTTTGGAGCAAGGTTTGTCCAAATCACGAGTCACACCAAGGAACTATATTTTCATCTATTACCTAACTGGTCTTAGTTGTAGTTCAATCCAGCCTTGGCTCTGCAGTCTACATCTAGTTGCTTCACAGAAATGGTATTCCTATTTTAGGTGGGATTTAGCTCTTTTCTGCCAATCCGATGTGACAACACTGGCTGATGCGGTAGGTCTCAACGGCAACAGGGCTCCTTAACAGGCATATGAATAACCCCGTAGCACACTATGCCCAAAAGTCCTTCCCCACTCTTTTCTTGCATTGGCACCCTCTTCTCCCTTGTTAATTCTTCAGGGTAGCGGAACGGCCTCCTTCTTTGCATCTGTCGGCTGCAGAAAAAATGTCCTAGGCAATATCTACTTGACGGCAACGGTGTTCATTAATGTATTTAACAATGTTGTCATTTTATTGAAACAACTTCTTATTTCTTTACATTTTGCTGTTACGTGCGGTAACACTGGCTACATGCTGCTTCACAGCTGATATTTCTTGAAATGCAAATCAATTGCTGAAGCATGTCATGAATTCTAGGACAGGCAGAAAAGAACACAACACCATTACAAATTGATATTCAGTTTGCATTTGATGTGTTGATCATGTTCATAAGCTGTGGGGGTAAGGTTTCAATAAATTATTAGTAGAAAAATGTCCTGTTTAACTGTAATTCAAGAATTGATTGAAACTAGAATTGGAAATTAAGAAGTAACCAACATTTATTTGTTACACTGTAGAAATTTATATTTTTTTTATTTCTTTTTTTAAGGCCAAAGTACAACAGTTATATCATTTGGATCAACTACTGCAAGAAGAGTCTGTAACTATTCAGTGCTTACAGCAAGATAAGGTAATGTAATTTCAAAAAAATCTTTAATTTAACACAATATACTAAGTTATTTAATGAATGGAATTTTTATATTGAAGAGATTTACATTTTTATTATCCAAATAACAGGTGGAACACATATTTGATTGGAGATAAAATCGAATTTTAAAATTAATCAAAGTTTCTTGAATTAAGATGAATTTGAATAAAAAAAATAAGAAGCTTCAACATAGATGCCATTTACTGGAGATCATTTGTTGGTTGCTGTAGCATGAAAATCACACACACTTCCTAACATGAAATTATCAGTATATCTAATTTTTCCCCAACACCTCTAAATTTTGAAAGGTGACATTATACAGGGTGGTGCATATTATATTTACCAATTTGAGTTGGCAACCCTGCATCCATGGAGAGTTGGCATTCACTTAATTAGTACACCATGGAGCGTTGACCGGTGCAGATGGGGATTGCGGCGTGGAAGCCTTCATTCAAACAGGCACAGGGCACTATGCTGGAACAGTGAAGATCACCATGCACCTGTTCCAGAGACACATAGCATTCTGAGGTGGGTTAGACAGTGAAGAGCAACGGGTAATGATGTGGACCGTCAGTGGTCATGAACTATGTGCTATTCCACAGGACATGTTGAGACGTGTGTCATGAATGACTTCCTGCATCACCTCGAACAGTACATCTAAGCAGGATGCAGAAGCATGACAATGCAAGGTAGAGAAACTTACCTCACACCTTTCAAAAAATATTAAAAATATTTCACATCTTGTGTTTCCATTAAAAATGAAATGTATGGCTCTAGTTATATCACATCCCATGTTAGCAACATGACCATGAAGTCACAGAGAACTTCCACAATGCATTCATTATGTAATATCTGGAAATATTTTAAATCATTAAAAGATGGAACACCAAATACAAATAAACAAAAATTATCCTCGTTGATTGTTTCTGTCAATACTCCGATTGCACCGTAGTTGTACACTTTAGTTGCCATGGGCTGAACATAGGATACTAATAATCAATATTCTACCTAACTGATATAAAATTACAAATGGTGCTCAAGAATACAAATGCTTCATTAACCATCTCAATTCATGTACCAAGTTAGTCAACAAGAAGGAGCAGATTTCAAAATGTTAATTCATACAAACAATACACGACAAACATAATTTGCACATCATTGGACAGATTAAGGTTCAAAGTTTTGTTGTAGGACAACTGGTGTCATTCGTGTACTAACAATGACATTTTGTGGCTAGAATTTGCAAAGTGTGCAAGTGTGTGTACAAGTACAATGCAAAATTCGAACCTTCTGTCATGGTAGCCCCTGCATTTACTACAACTTATACGGCTCCATATCTACCACACAGGCAAGCCTAGAACTGTTTCAGATTCTGAAGAGTAGGAGGCATACTGTTATCTGAGAAATGCCAAGATTTTCTAGGACTCTCTGATATGCTCGACATTTTCATGGGATGTCCGTGGGTGACCTGTGCTTTTCCCTTTGCATATGCAACCATCTTTGATGTATTTCTATGCCACTCATAAATTTACTTATGATGAGACGGCTGTTTGATGAATCTACAGTGGAATTCATGTTACACTTGCACAATGGATTCACACTTTGCAAATTGTATCACAGAAAACATCATTGTTAGTGCACAACTGAAACCAATTCTCCTACAACAAAACATTGAAACCTTAACCTATCCAATGATGTGCAGATTATGTTTCTGTCATTTATTGTTTGTTTGATATTTGCTCCTTCTTTTTGACTAACCCTGTATATAACCATGGGACCTCAATGGATTTTGCCTTTGAAAAAGAAACTGCATACATATTTATACATTTACTTTAGTAAACCAGGACATATGAATTGTATGTTTATGTTCATAAAAATAATAACAAAATGGGATATGACTGTATCAGCCAATACCAATAGAGTACCAGTTAATTTGTCCCATTCCTAATATATTTATTAGGGATGGGGCCGATTAATCGGTACTCTATTGGTATCGGCCGATATAGGCATATCGGTTTATCTGTAAAATTACCGTTTACTTTACTGATCTGATATATCGATAAATATCTGATAATTTAGTGCAAAATTCTGCCATTTTCTTGTAATTTTTTTGATTAATCTCCATGCCCGACTTTCTAAAAAAGTAAATGTCTGAATATGCAATTTCTTTTGCACTGCAGTTACCTTGAAACACACATTTATTAAGGAGGTCAATGAACCTTTCAGGTTCTACAAGGACCATTTCTAATTTTATATCGGATCAGTAGAATATCGGTATCGGTAAATTTTATATCGATACTTTATCGGTATCGGCCAAAATTTCATATCGGCCCATCCCTAATATTTAATAATATACTTATTGTGTAACCTTTCCATGACTTTGAGACATTTTTCCTGTACCCATTTCCATATTCTTCAAGATTGTAAACAGGATGCCCTCCCTTCATAGCCAATGCTTTGCAGCCTTTCAAAAACACTGTATTGTTTTTGTTTAGTTTTACATTGTTTTCTGTCTTTCATATTATAGTTTAACATTTGTGAATTTTCAGGAATTTCTTGAGAGAGCTCTAGGAGGCCTAAAGCACAAACTGCAAGGAAACCGAGATAACCCAGTGGAAGTGGAACGATGCAGAAAGCAACAGAAAGTACTTGAACGAGAATTGAGTCGAGTCAGGCTGTTGCTTGCACATAATTCTAAGGTAGGAACTTTTCATTCTTTTTGGTAATTCTTGCAGTACCACTGTACTTGATGATGTCAATGTGTAGCATGTAGAAAGATAGCTTAACTTTGGGGAAAGAGAAAGTAGTGCAGCAATAATTGTATATAACTAAACTAACTAACTCTCTAGCCTTCTTAAACACAAATGTTTAAGGCTGCAGCAACACAGGCCTTCCAGCTGTCCCTATCCTGAGCAAGATCTGTCCACTTTTTTTCATCCCTACAGATTTTCTTTAGGTCCATCTGAATATTATCTCTCCATTTTCGTCTTGACCTTCCTACTGGTACTCAGGCTCCCCAACAAGAATCCTGTAAATGCCTCTTTCCTCTCCCATTCGTGCCACATGGCCTGCCCACCTAAGTCGGCTTGATTTAATCATTCTGATAATATCTGGACATGAATACAAATTATGTACTGTAACCTTCTCCACTCACCTGTCTCCTCATCCCTTTTAGCTCCAAATATACATATACAATGTATATTTTAGAAGTAAATTAAAGGAAGCGTAACACAAGCAAAACTTCTTGTGGGAATTCCTTCCCAGTTGTATGCTTTTATCTCATGTCCAAACTAGAGATGGCCAAATCTGGATTTTTTTAAAATCTGTTTCACAGTACATCTGGGATGTGATTGTTTTCCCCAGCATCATGTAATCCACCAAAAGCACACGTTGTTGGTGACAGAAAACACTTGCCATGACTCTTTGTGCGTATGGAGTTTGCTTGAATTTTTTTTTGCCTTTGGAATGCATGAGAGCATTGCACTCGGAGCCTACATTTCACTCAATTCTCGGTGAATTTTAGCATCACTGTGACCTTTGGATTAACAAATCGAATCATAGACCGTCCTTCTCAACTAGTGGGATTGTGTAATTGCGCAGCCATATTAATACACACTATCTCACAGGATAACCAACAGCTGACTAGCGAAAATGTGACTGCTGGGTTGCCAATGGACCAGTTGATGATACTGCACTGGCACAATCACTGTTGCCAGTCACTTTTTATAAATAATCTTTTTTAAAGATTGATGTGTGATTTGTAAAACTGTTGTCCATTCTTGTGCTCTTTATGTAAAGAATGTTGTGCACTAGATAGTGGTAGTTTTAAAATCTGTAATTTTGTGTTAGTAATGATCTGTATACCATACGTAATGTAATTGTAAACATAATATTTGGTCATTTAGTTCAGTTTAGTTGTTCATAACTGTTGAAGAGTGGTAGTATATTCTTGCAATATGTTTTCCACTGTGTAGCTTGTGTTTTAACATATGTTATCCTCAGTGACAGACTGGGACCAAAATTTTATTCGGGCATTTCTGTTAATCTGACCCCCACCCCCAAAAAGAAACAACTTTGGTCACATGTTCATTTTTGTCCATTTTTCTGTTCCCAGCATGCTATGCATGGAATATTTTTTAATGTCACTTTTTGCTAATTTAGGCTAATGCCTTCAGCAGGGTTACTGATAATTATAATTATATGAATGAGTTTGGGTGTTCACTTGAACCAGAAACCTTCAGTGGCAAGACCACTCAACTCATTCAGCCAGAGGAGGATGACATTTATAAATATGTACTACATTTTGTTGGAGAGGCTTGATTTCTATACTGATCCAGCCAGAGGCAGGAAATGGCGATGGATGTGATGATGATGACTACATTTTGTTGTAAATAGATTTGTTTTTAGCTGGATACTAGCTGTCATTTTTCAGAATGACATTCTTGCTTGTGTACATTATCTACATTGGCTAAGCAAAATTTAAGGCTATACAGCTCACAAACATATGTACAGTTTTAGTTTACAGCATACAATTTCCAAGGACCCAGGTTTCGTATGCTAATCACTCAAAGGGAGGCTGTAGATTCATTACTTCAATTTTCATACAAAATACATTTGTGGAAGGTAAACTTGCATATAAAAGACAACTATGCTAAAATTACTACATACACATGATACTTTTCCCACATACAGGCTGTTTCACCTGATTTGCCCTGAATTCAATCTTCATTAAAAAAATACATCAGGCCCCCACGTAGGCAACGCCGGAACATTATGGTTTAAAACAGAACATGCATATTGCCGGATATATGTTTCATTCTCGTGGCAAGAATTGCGGACTTGCTTCTGATACTTTCGGAGAAAAAATATAATTTTTAATGTAAAAGCAGTAAAGAAACAAGCTATAATCTGTAACTATGGCATTCGTAGTTACAGAGATATAAAGCTTAATTTAAAACCTTTCGCAATTTTAAACTTCCGACTGAAAACGTGCTGGGCGTTTAAGGGTCTGCCTTTACTGTGCACTAGGGCCTTGCAATAACAAGTTGAAATTTTGACATACATTAGAGGAAGGTCTAATTATGTAGTGTATGCAACTTGACTTGGATATCTCTTGTCCCTTTTGTGCTACACCATTTTCTGGTGATTTTTCAATTTCTTGCATATTCAACCACATATAATATGGATCGGGTGATATATATGGAGATGACATAATGTGTGCATACTGAGCTCACATCAGGGTTACTAGAAAAATTAATGTCACCTTCCTGGTTGGATTACAGTTGTAACAACAGGCACAAAATATGCATTTTTTGCCACGTAAGGCTTTTTAAGACATATTTTGGGGTATTTTATTTGGTAACGTAAACAAGCTGAGGGTATTTTGATGCAATGCATGAGTTCCTTGGTGAGAGGTTTGTTTGGTGTGTAAATATGACTAGGCTGTGATCAATAGTTCCAAAGTTATTGAGTCCTGAAGTTAGCTTTGAGGCTCATTTCTCATATTTGGATCACATTTTCTGTTGCGCACCACCTTTTTTCACAGGCTATAACTCTAGAACTATTTCTCAGAGGAAACTAATATTTGAAATACAAGCATTCCAGACATGATTAAACCTTCATGCCAAATTTCATCCGAATCAAAAAAACATGACCTGGAAACTTTTCTGAATTTGGTCGATTTGACATGGAATGACCCCCATGCAATTTTTACTTGTGGGGATACCTGAAACATGAAGTTTTCAAATATTGCCCGATGATTATCCATGAAGTGCAAGATGAAGTCAGGAGGATAACCATAACCATTTTGAAGGAATTGTTTAAATGTGTTTTCGACAACATGTGTGTTTGCCTTCACTGAACTGCAAGGTAACCATATTGGAAACATACTAAAATAAACTTTGAATCTTCCTCTTTCCAATGATGGCTTGTTGGTTGATTTGGTTGATTTGTTGTTTTAAGTCCACTTTATGCACAGTAAGGCTAATCGGGATGGCCTACAGTTTAAAGTGGGATCCGAACCACTTGTGCCTCCACCGGGTATCGAACCCGGGACCCCTTGATTACAAGGCGAAGATGCTACCACTGCGCCATCGGGGAGGCAATGATATCTTGTGTAAGTTTGTATTTGTTGTAGTAATTTTTTTAAATAAAGAATGTAATTGGGCAAAATCAGCTGAAACACCCTGTATTGAAGATCCAGACCCATATTTGTCTTAAAAGGAACATTTGTCCCTTCATATTTTTTTAAAAACTTTAGAAAATTGGTTCTGTTTCTTAATGATGTGCTTTATTCTCTGTGAAGCAGAAATTAGAAGAAACTGTAGCAGAAAATGCACGTCTTGAGCAAGAACTACTGGTCCTAAGACAGAAATTGCAGTTGTCGTGGAGGGTAGATTCAAATATGAGCGCACTAGACCAAAATATCCCCGAGTCAACCACTTCGGCACTGGAGGCTGAACTTCGACGGATTCAAGTTCTTGTAGGAGATCTCCAGCGACAGCGCCAAGAACTAAGCATGCAAGTCCGTCAGTTAACAGAGAAGAGTCACACCCTCGTGCAGCAGATTCGACCTGGACCAACAGGTGTTGCAGGTATGTTCTTACTTATCAATAAGTTGTTATTCACAATTCCAAGAGCTAATGTTGATAACAAATATAATATTTGACGTAAATATGTTTTGAAGTAATATTGTATATTTGCAGGATTGGAAAATTGTAGACATAACAAAGATTTTCTATATGCTATTATTTATTATATTTAAATAATAATAATGCAAAGTTATGAATAATAATAAATATCTCCTTAATTTTTTAACTTAATTGTAATTAATTTTTGTATAAATTTTTCTCTACTAATGTTATGTAACATGGCTGTTTGTTTTGTCTCTAGCTCTTTTTGTCACTTCCATACAATTACTTCTTGATAGTTGAAGTAATTTATTTTCATAACACTTTTGAGAAATGAAAATATGAAACAAAAACTTTTAACAAGATTCTTGAGTAGCATTAAAATATAATTACTCTATATTATCAGCTTACTTCTAACAACTGCTAAGTCAAAGTATAAGTTTTAAGAAAATAGATTTCTAAAGTTAGTACAATGCGATCCATTGAAGTGTACACTTCAATTGATTGCTCTGTATATACACACATATACAAGGCCTGTTCAAAATGAAACCAAACTCCTTTTGTAAAGTTTGTATATAAATTTGTTGAATGGAACGGACTGTGTTGGTGCCTAGCGGTGTCCTTAGTTATTAACTTGGCCCAGTTTGAAAGCTGTTGCTAATCACAATAATGCAGTAGATTACGTTGAGTGCAGGTGTGTAGAGTACCCGCTGCGATTTTCAGTTACCCTACCATGAAGGAAGGAACTGGAAGAGTAGAGACGTACGACATGTTACATGAAGCCTATGGCGAGGAATGTTTCAGTTGAACACAGTGTTACAAATGATACAGACGTTTCAGATCAGGTTCAACCTCCATCGAGAATGACGAATGAGTAGATCCCATGTTAAAATTATGTTCATCATGTTCTTCAACTGGTAGGGGATTGGAGTTTGTTCAGCATGGTTCCACAGTGAATACAACCTTCTGTATTAACATCATGCAACGATTACAAGAAAAGGTACAGCGCAATAGGCCACAGATGTGGTAGAACAAGTCCTGGATGGTTCATCACGATAATGCTTGTGCTCACTCCTCACTTGTTGTCCAGGAGTATTTGGCAAAGCACCAGACACCTGTTGCCTTACAACCAGCCTATTCCACTGATTTCGCACCAGCAGACTTCTTCCTCTTGCCCAAGTTGAAATCAACCCTCAAAGGTCACAAATTCCAGACAATAGAAGAGATCAAGGGGAATTCGCTATAGAGTCTGCAGGCCATTCCAAAACTGGAGTTCTAGCAGGCATTCTAGGACGGAAAGAAACGCTGGGAGTGGTGTGTGCACAGTGGAGGGGAGTACTTTGAAGGAGAAAGGTCAAAATAGATTTTGTAAAAGTTTTTTTTTTTTTAACAGTCCTTGGATATTATGATTATGAGAAGGTAGGTCTTGTGAGATTGAATTGTAACAAGTACCATGATTTTTCTGTTATGCAAGTAATTAAATATGAAGACACTGCCCTAACATTTGGACCTGAAATTTCTGTATGGTAAATGGAACGTATCAAAACCCAAATGTGTAGGTTTTTTTTCATCAATGAAAACACCAAACCTAGCCATATCCAAATTCAGCATAATTTGCACAATTTGTCAATCAATTCATCATCGAGGCGAGGCGTACATTTCTGAAAAAAATTGCCTCAGCCACTGGCAGGAAGCAACAAATGTCGTAGTAGGAGTCATAGTGTAATGAACACATGCTTGTATGCAATAAAACATTTTTAATAAAAGTGAAATAAAATTGAAATGCAGACACACTTTGATAGTATAGGGTGGGGCACGAAGTGTCATCCTTTGAAAATAGCATATACTTTTCATACTGTTGGGTGTTGGAGTACTGTATTTTCATACAACATGGCTTGGTTCATGCATGGTTCAACAGATGGTAGCTCACGATGATGTAATGCATAGGCACCCTGCCCCACCCGTGGTTGTAGTTTTGTACAACATGGCAGACAAGGGAAGATTGACACAAGCAGAATGTGCGATATTGGGTGAGCGATTGAAACTTATAGGGACAATGTGATACGTTCTAATCACAATTACTTCACGCGTCGTATTATTTTACTATTAATATTAACTTAATAATACTCAGCGGTGAACGATGAGACTCGGTGAAGTACACAGACTCCTCTCAGGTACAGGGATAGTGTTAGGCAAAGACAATATTCACAGCACAGAGAAATAAAACCACATTACTGCCGTATGTATAAACTGAGAAGTTTTATTCTTTATTTATTGCAATTATAATGCAACTATACTTGAGACGAAGGCGAGGATTTCGCTTTGTCGATGAATTGACTCAATTAAAACGCATAAACTCAATGTGTGGCTATCGGCAAGCCTATGATCACATAGACCTAGCTTGCGCCCCGAACTACCACACCAAGAGATATGCAATGATAACTGAGCCAATATTTGCTCTTTAGCCTTTTATTTCCAAATTAATCCTTAGGCTAACTTTATTTTTTGACATAGAATGGTTGCAGTATTGTGCATATCATCAATGCATGGCTATCGGCGTACCTATGATCACATAGGCCTAGCTTGCGCCCCGAACTACCATACGAAGATGTATGCACAACACCGAGGAGTTCTTTTTAAGTTTAAAAGCTTCGTCGATCCGTGGCGAAAAAGTGTGATGATTCTTACACGATATCCTCGTTTTTATACTATTTTCGAGAACACAGATTAAAGTACAGATGAATCATTCACTATCTACAAAAGGATACTACCAACAAAACTGACATCTATACATCTTTAGAAATACAAATTCATATAGTGCACTCTTGCAAACATGAAGATACATTAAACTACTCATAACAGAGCATAAAATACAATAAACATTAAACAAAACAAATACAAACAGGGTGCAATATTACATATAATAACAAAGAAATTACGCTTTCTTTTACAAAAATAAATACATTAGTGACATATCTTCTACTGGTGACGTCACATAAAAATGTGGATCATATCAAATGTGTGTGCGTGGGCTGCTATCTCAAGCCCTTTGTCCCTTTCTTTTTCAACAATAATGTCAAAAGTTTGCTTCCATGGTTATTGGCAAGTGGACTTCCCATCAAAACCCAATGGTTTTGGGCTTCGTGCACAATCAGTTTGGCCATCCTCTCATATCTAATAATTTTTCAAAACATTTTCCGGGTGGACTAATGTGGCCCCTACACAGCCCCGATATTAACCCATTGATATTGACTTCTTCTTGTGGAGCTACCTAAAGGGGAATGTACATAGGTACAGAGAGCTGCAACTACAGAGCAAGTGGAAGTCAACATCATTACCTTTTTCCAGGGATTGGGAGAGGATTTGTGTCGCCGAGTTATCAATAACATGAGATTGATTGATTTGGTATTTTAAGTCCACTTGAGAGTCTGTCTGGAAGAGGATCTGTGACAAGAAGGTGGACATTTTTAACATGTGCTGCATACTGGCTAGCTCTCCACACTATATAGTATGTGCAATCTAATTTATTTTTACTACGTATTTTGTTTAATAAACAATGTACAAACTCTTTTCAATGAATGACCGACCTTTCATACCCCACCGTATGTGGTAGGCTAAGACCAGAGATTTCATTTCTCATCACAGTCTGTGGGGAAATTGTACATGTGTGCTGTGATCAATTCAGGGCCATTATAACTGTAATAACCACAGATGGAACCAAGTTATGGAAAAGGCACTTCATGCTTGGAAGGATATATCTTATTGCAGCTAAAAAAATACAATATGGTTTTAAGTCAAAAGATGAATTGTGTAGCTTTTTCAATGAACACTGCAGTCATGCATGCAAATACAAATAAATTTTCATTATTGTGTAATGCTTCAAAAGAAGTTTCCATTTCTCCTCTCCTCTCTTTCTTCCTTTATATTACTACTCTTTTTTTCATTTTCTCTAATTTTAGGTCTAGAGCAATGTTTGGACAAAACATGGAAAGGTATTTGTGTATTCATCACACCTTATTTTGGTAGCTTTCTTTTTGATATGAGATTGGTTGAATGTAAGAAATTATTTTTTATTTATGCAGAGTGTACGCTCGCCAACATTAAAAATGGGACACCTGTATCCTGAAATACTCGCTTCCCTTAAGGTGTTATGTGTGTTGCATGACGCTATGGCAGTGGTAGAAGTTGTCATTGAAAATTTGCTATTAAAATCCACCTATCACCGTAGAGTTAGGCAACACATACAACTCTTTGCAGGGAAGCGAGCGTTTCAGGATCTAGGTGTCCCATTTGTATTGCCAGTGACTGTACATAGAGTCCTATTATGATTTCAATAAATAATCACATTGCAGTTATACAAGATGGAGGTTTTTTGAAGTGTTCTGCCACTTGAGAACTTTTTGAACCTGTAACCAGTAATTGGACTCAGCATACCAGGTGATGCTATGGGCTCCCTTCGTGTCACTATTTTTATTCAGTTCCTACAAATGAAAATAATTTGCACTGACTGCTCTATCTTGTATAGTTGCAAAATAATGATGTGGGCAAGAGGACTTTATGTATGCCTTCTGTGATATATTCATGAATTGCTGAAAGTAGTTTTTAGAGAGAAGAGGAAAACAAAACTATGTAAAGTAAATTACATGTAACGTATTTAATTTCTGGCCAGATCTTTTGTACAAGATGATAATGATCACTTCTTCAAAATTGTCTAAAATCGACGAGTTACAAATGAACACTGGACAAAAACAATGCACATGATGTTTTGTGTGACAATTGTGCATCATCAGGTTAAAACGGGACCAAAATAGCCAATTGAAATAGCAGGAGTCACAGTGAGAGGATGATCAGTTTGGAAGCAAACAGTTGTGATATCTGGCAGCTTGTTGGTATCCAATGCACTTGGAACTTGGTGCATTCTCTCGATTTTGTATGAAAGTATGAAAAATGAAGGTTTAAATGATCACTGCATATACAATTTGTATTTGGAGACTTGTTATTATGCCTTACTTTTCTGTCATTTTCTGTCAAACTGCTGTGCTGAGAAAGAATGATTCATTAGATGAAATACGAAGCAAAGTTCACCATAACTTTATTTAGGTTGGTCATGCTGCCTTCAGCGCTTGCATGCTGAAAGGTGATACTCTTGTGGTTACGTGGTCGAGGTTTTATCTTCATTGCTCCATTTTTCTTTCTTTTGTAACCATGGACGTCCGCAGGATTTTTTCCAGGGAGGGGCAAGGAAGATATTTTTTTCCAGGGGGGGGGGGCAACATGGCATATTTTCCCCAATAATAGTGTTCATCCCTCAAAAAACATTGCTTAAATTTGAATTTATCATGTTCGTGCAATAATTAACACACATTATTGTGGCTGAAATTAAATTATATGTAATTTTTGGTTGACTTTCGTTTTCCAGGGGGGGGGGGCCACGGCCCCCCCCTTGCCCCCCCTTCCGGACGCCCATGTTTGTAACAGAGTAAACATGGCTGCTCTACTGGCAGTGTGCACCAAGGGAGAACAGAGATCAGTGATGATTTCTCTGGTCTGAACTTCATTAGGGGCTTTCAGTACAATACGGTGACAGTGCTCTATCGCATAGAAGTGTGTGTGAGTGGATCGACAGGTTTAAAAATGGCCAGTTAAGCGTGAAGCACAAAGCAGGAGCAGGATGCCCATTAACCTCCACCACTGACGGAAAATTCAACAAGCTTGATAGATGATTCTCATGAACAGATGGGTCACAGTCAATGAGGTGGCATGTTCTCTGCAAATTAGTCATCAGTGGCAGTGGCGTACGCAAGGGGGGGTTACCAGGTTTAACCCCCCCCCCTTGAGCTTTTGAAATATTATGGAAAATGCTGTAGAAAAAAAATTAAAAATGGCTAATTTATCACAGTCAAAGATGCGACAGTAATAATAATAATGATAATTTGAATAATAATTTGAATTATTATTCCCATGCAGCATGAAGAGAAACACAACATTCCAAACACAATCTAAGCGACCGCAAAATTCAATTTTGCAATTTTCTTGCAAAAAGTCGTGCAGTGACTCTCGCGAGAATTGTGAAAATTCCTTGCTTCGTCGCAGTGTGTCGACCTTATTGCAATCGTTCTTCCCAGTACTGAATTCACATCCCCTTGTGAACTCTCAAGTGATGCTGAGTCTACATCCACATCATTACATAATGTTGGAATGTCTATAAACTTACTTTTCAACGAAAACATAGACTCAGTGGAATTTAGCAACATGTATTCTCGCGCTTCATCATCATCCTGGGCAAGTTCCATAGGTAAAGGTAATGTAAATTCCCCCGCGTATATAGCACCGTGCCATGAAGGCACACATAAAGGTGTGGTGGGCCCCAAAGATTCTCGATCTCGAACTATTTTGCAGGTGATGTGATCAGCACCATTCTCCGGCAGCCTTCATCCACCAAGGTTGCTCTCAGGTACCCATTGCTATGAGGCTGGGTGTGGAAGGCTGGGTAAATTCCAACCAATTCCGGGAATCGAACCCGGATATCCCACGAAGTTGTCAGACTAGACTAGACTCCTTGAATGAGTTTCATATTTCGATTATTTCAATAAATTTAATATATTTGCTTGTTTTTATGGATTTTGTTCACACTTAAAATGTCTCACTTATCATATACAAATAACCGTTGACTAGACAATTATTTTGAAACAAAAGAAATGTAATGTTCTATTTGTTTCATAAATAGCAGCTGCATTAGTAGTAATTATTAGTAGTAATTAAACTAATTAATTATAATAATTATTAATTAATTTATTATTATTATTATTAATTAAAGTATAATAAAACAATGGTAATGTGATTTGTAGAAAGTTTTCGAAATAACACCCCCCTTGATGAAATCCTGCGTATGCTACTGATCAGTGGTATGCTAAAGGGGTGGGGGAGGTTGGTGAGGATTATATCCTCCACCCTTTGTCCCAGTATTCCTATAAAACAACAATGGCTAAGATGGTTTTGATTGATTGATTGTTTTGTTTTAAGTCCACTTTGTGCACAGAAAGGCTAATCGGGACTGAACCTACAGTTTAAAGTGGGATTCGAACCACTATTTGCCTCCACCAGGTATCAAACCTTGATTGCAAGGCAGGACAAGATAGTAAAATAAGGTCCAACTACTAAACAAAGTATACATACCCCCCCCCCCTCCCTTCCAAAAATTCTGGGATGTTAGTCATGGTCCTGTGTGCAAAGTCATCCACAACATGATTCAGATCACAGATAACTGTTCTCCCTTGGTGCACACTTCCAGCAGAGCGACCATGTTTACTCTGCTACAAAGAAAGGAAAATCAAGTGATGATGATGAAACCTTGGCCACGTAACCACAAAAGTACCACCTTCCAGCATGCGAGTGCTGAAGGCAGTGTGGCCATCCTACAGAAAGTTATGGTGAAAGTGTGGATAATTTTTGACTTGCCCTAGTACAGTGAAGGGACAGTTACAAATGATCGCAAATATGCAGGCCAGTGTTCAAACGTGTTGAAGTTATGATTTGACCATTCAATTTGTTCAACCATTGGATAAGTTTAGCCACATATAGACTACGTCACTTCTAAAGCCATGGAAACACTTGTATTAATGTGTAGATATCACCCCTGTTTTTGACCTCAAAACCTACTTTACAACATTTGTTTTACTATTATTGGGTATGTTTTTTGTATTAGTTCCATGGTTTGTGAAAGCAATATAAAGGGAACTGACAAAGTAGTAAATTTCTTTATCAGAATAGTGAAACATAGATGCCCTCTCTTGCAAATCTCTCCAAACTTGAATTCTATGCAATCTGAATAAAAAATAAATAAAACCCTCTTCACTAGTGAACTCTCGCTGCTTTTTCATACCTGTATCACACATACCAACAACAAATATCGCACATTTGTTTACACGAAAGCTCCAAGTCTATCCTTACAACAAAAGCCACTTTTTTGTGGGCTACAAACCCCTCACAATTCATTATATGATCCTCCAGGCTTCCATCTCTCCAAACAACCTTCAAAACTGCATCCATCAAGCAGCTGAAGCATTAGTAATGCTGGTTTTACTATAGTTGTTATTGTCATTATTAATGTAGATTGTGTGCGTGTGTTCATCTTATTGTGTTATTTTTAATATCCTGGTATGAAATAGTTTTATTCTATATTCAAGATATTTCAAATAAATAAAATAAATATGCGAACAAATACAGACTCAAAATGCTTGCTAGTTGTTTTCAACCCTCTAAAATAATACATTGGAACCCCTATTTTACATTCTCTTGTTTTATATTTTCACACATTATATCGGGTGTTTCATAAATAATTGAGGATTTACAAACATTTATTTCAAGTAAACTATTGAACTTACGTTAATGAAACTAGTCCAGAATGATCGAGGAACGCAGACCTAAGTCAGCGTATCATTGCAGCGATAGATGTTATCAACAGGCCCATGTTGATGCAAGTGTGGCAAGAAGTAGACTATCATGTCGATGTGTGCCATGTCACTCGTGGTGCACACATTGAACATTTTATGCATGTTAAACTGGCTTGTTTAATGCATACGAACCTTGAAAGTGAGCATGCAGTGGAAGATTTCCGCCTTAAAGGTCTACTTAATGGCTATGGGCCAGCTATGCTATTCGAATGTACAGATACAATACTGTTCCAGATTATGCGAGTTTATTTCCATAATGTGCAAGCACAATTAAACTACATAAATAAAGTTTGTTCGACGATAAACGCTGAAAGAGAAACATTGTCTTATCACTTAGGACAGTTTGATGGATATTCATTTAACTAATTAATAATGAACTAAATCTGTCTTTTGAATGTCAAGTCACTTCTTCACATAAATAGAAGAGAAAGATCATGAACAAAATATAATTAAGTGAGGGCGTGCAAGATCGGAACTTAAAACATTTCGGAAAGTACTTATCCTTCTCCTCGATATCGTGGTTCCTCGGACACCTTCACAAAGTGTCTACCTTGAGGGAAACAACTTCCTCTTCTTGTGCCAGAATCAAAAATGCGCTGCCTGAAGGGCTGCAAGGTCGCACTGAGGCTTGCTTATTACATCATTGAATAACCAATTCTATTGACCTCTGGTGGCAAAATTAATAATGATTCCATCAATCTGGCACAAATGAAACAAAGATATAACAAAATGATGGCTCTGCGTGCACTACGGTCCATAATTTGTAGGTATGAAAAAAACTTTTTCCATTCTTCATTCATTCTGGACTGGTTTCATTAACATAATTTACATGCAATAAATATTTGTTACCTGTCAATTATTTCTGAAACACCCTGTACATTCAATCTTCTCGTCCTAATACAGCAAAAAACTAAAATTTTCCTGAATTTTACATTTTCCCACATTTTAGTTCTTACTCCTTGGTCCCATTAAAAACGTAAAATCAAGGTTCCACTATATCTATGGTTTTGAAAACATGGGTGAGAATTGAAGACTAAAATTGGTAAACGCTGTAAGTGCCACAATAATTCAGACACCGTTTTTCACGTTAAACTGTGAAATGTGCCATGCTTTATAAATGTGGTAAACGTGAAATGTGGCTGGTAGCCCTCTAAGTAGTTCAAAGGACATGTAAAGAGATCACTGGTGTGCACGTTATTACGGGCTGATGTGCGGAACGATGCGATTTCCCAGCACTTTCGCTTTTGGTACTTACAACGTTTACCACTTTTAGTCCTCAATTCTTATTTTTGCTCTAACACTTTAAGTATTTTCTTACGTATCAATGTTTTGGTTTCTGAAATAAATGTAACTCTGTTCATAACATTTTGTAAGAAGTGAAATTTTCATTTCTTTAGGTGCAGGACCAGTACCTGCCAAGAAGCGCCACCACAGTTCATGGTTAGAGACAGATCTCGATTCATTGGTTTCTCTGGATCGTGGCATTGAAATACCAGTGGCTCCTGTGAAGGTCAAAGATCTAAGAACCCCTTTGTATGTGAACACAGGAATTGAAAGACCTGCTGAAAATCAGGTACACCATTTTTCATTTATGATGCATCTTATTATCTGATAAGCCTTTTGTTTGCATTGAGTTTGAGTTTTTGTTTTAAGTCCACTTTATGCACAGATAGTCTAGGGCCTACAGTTTAAAGTGGGATCTGAACTAGGCTACTATGAATGGGTTTTGAACCCGGGATCCCTTGATTACAAGGGGACAGCATTACCACTACACCATCGGGAGGCTCTCTGGGTTGATACCACTTTGTACTAATAACAATGTAAAATTGTTTAGAATACAGGGTGTTTCAAAATTATTTGAATGATAATAGCACGTCCATGAACAATACAACGTAATCGCCAATCGAATATTCCGTGAAATATATTTGTACACATCTTTTAAGTTTTTTTTTCGGAATTGTCCCAGTAGTTCTAAATTCTGTCACCAGCTGCCAGGCTGACCGGTTGTAAAATGGCTGCCATTGGTGAGAAAATAGCATTTTATGAGAGTAGGTCAGTTGTGAGTGTACAACATCAGTTTCATATACAATTTCATAAAGATCCACCAGCAAAGAACTCTACTGCATTAGCGCTGTAGTGCAAACCATTGACGAGAGCATGCTGAAATGTGTCTGGATGGAACTAGATTACTGTATTGACATGTGCAGAGCAGAGTAATGAAGGGTGCTGACATTGAGCATTTGTAAGTCAACTTCATGATAAACATTGGCACTTAAACTTGGACAGTTACTTTACATATGTGTGAAACTGTATCTTATTTTAACAATTTATGAATTAAATATAATGAGTTGAAATCATTTACATCATTTTGAAACACGTATTTATGAATGTTAGTATGTAAATTTAGGAGCTGTGGTATCTCAGTTGGCAAAGCATCTGGCTACCATGTGGAAGACCCAGGTTCAAATCCCGGGGTAGGTGGTGGTCATTTCCTTGTTTCTGCATGGCGCTGAGGCCCATCAAACCTCATATAAATGGGCACCTTGAGGCAACCCTGGGGGGGTAAAAGTGGCCGGACATGATGCTGATCACATCATCCCAAGTATGGCCGAGAACAAGAATATGTGGAGCTCTATACGTCCACATCTCTCCATATGCCTTTACGTCATGTGCGCACTTTTACTTTTTTTTACCTTTACCTTTTAGTATATAAATATACCATTGCAACAACAAAATAACAAACTGCCAGAGCTTCAATTTAAAAATATTTATAGGTTCAAATGGAAGATAATCAGATAATCCATTTTTGCCACACGATGTTCATTCAAAATAAATTGAAATTACACATTTTGCATAATGTTGAGGATATTTATCCTCTCACCAATCCCACAAGATACTTAGAGACTTGAAAAGACTAATACCTAGACATGTACTATATGTACAGAAAGTAAATTCTTGGTTCATGATGGTGTTGCAAGTGAAAAATTAAGTATGAATAATATTAATACATAGACTGAACATGATATTTCCACTTCAAATTCTTAGAGAGAATTGCATTTTCTGGAAAGTATGCCCAAATATGAGTGTCAGATAGAAAATAAGTATATGTGGAAGAGAAGGGGCAACATAAAATAGAGAAGTATTGCAATTACAGAAATAACAGTAATTTCATCTGAAATAATAATATACAGTTATTTTTAGTGGGTTTTTTCCTGCAACATTTTGTTCTCATTTCCCAGAACTTTTTTAAGCATACACCAAGATAAACACACACACAACCTAGCCATGGAAGAATTAAGATTAAGTTCAGATTTTCATTTGACTCTCTGTCATTGTCTCGTTGGAACAAAATGATTTTAAAATTTTCCAGATTTTACGTTTTCCCACATTTTAAGTTTTTTCATCTTGATCCAATGAAAAAATGTGAAGTCAAGGTTCCACTGTATTTGGTTCCCCCTAACATTTTACATGGATTAATAGTTCCAAAGAAAACCAGTCATTTAATTAGATTGTAAATTGCGTGAATATGTTTGAGAAATCTAATATCATTTTAGTTGCTGATCTATACATCATTAGTTTGTGCTTAGTTCTATATCTTGACAAATTCATTTTCTTCTTGCACTGCTCTGATGGCTTGCGTGGTGTTCCTAACTCTTAGTTTTTGTGTAAGGGCATAAGTTGCCCATTTATTTCGTTCTGAAATTTACTAGGATATTGATTAAAAAAGCCTCCAATGTGTTCTCATATATGCACTTCTCCTCAGGTGGCAGATAAAGTATACTTCCATAAATGCCCATGTAAAAATTCTAGCTTCCGTCTTATACATGCATCTTTCTCATGTTTGGTTCCTCACTCTCCACGAAGGAAACTGTACCTCTCATCCTTTTTGGTAAATCATATATACTTAATACAATGAGTTCTCTGTGTGTCTGTTTCATTCGTGTCTGATGCATTACCTTATTTACACGTGTATAATGCACACCCTGGTTTTGATGTGGATGATTGACATACTAGCTGATTACCTGGCATTCTATTAAAGTTGTCCGTGGGAGAAACATGGCGATCTAAAATCCACTCCGCTGTACTTAATAGACTGCCCCTGTGACTTGTTGATTGTGATTGAGAAAGCAAGTGTGTGTGTGTGTGTGTGTCTCTCTCTCTCTCTCTCTCACTCTCCCCCTCTCTCACTCTCCCCCCTCTCTTCCTCTCTCTCCCTCTCTCTCCCCCCCTCTCTCTCCCTATATCTCACATCGTGAATGTCACCAATTAGCTTAAAGACTCCGAAAACTATGGATTCGGCACTAATGTATGTCATCTTTCACATTTTATTTTTTACCCCCATGCCGATAGGTGATGAACTTGGAGTTGAATGACTATTAATCTTAGCGACCTCGAAAACTATGGATTCCACACTAATATCGGTCGTTTTACATATCACCCCCTTCCCACTCCCACCCCTAGGGGTGCCAGGGGTGTCTTACCTCCACAATATTTTTTTCCAGATTGTAAGTCATATGTGTACTAGGGATGGCCAAACGGATCTGGATCTGGATCTGACAACCAGATCCCTTTGGATCCGGATCCAAAAGTTACGGATCTGGATCCGGATCCAAAAGTTACAGATCTGGATCCGGATCCAAAAATTCCGGATCCGGATCCAAGAGTTTCGTATCTCAATCTCATTGTAATATTACCACACCTTAAAAGGTATTATGATCTTCGATTACAAAGAAATTTTTCATTAGTTAGTCCTACAATAATTTTTTTCAAGTGTTGTTTCTAAAAAACTTTTAAAATAATCTTACTTGTTTAACGTAAAATGTCAGAGGTGATTTTGTAAATGCCATTGAAACGAGTATGTATTCATTCGAATGTATTGGAAATGGAAACACACATAAATGTGAGACATTCCATTCCAGGATGAAACCTTTAACACATATAACAAGATAGAAATGTTATACAAAAATTATACAATTTTCCTAGAGTTCCAGTTTTACAAATTAAAATAAAACATTATAATATATGCAGTGTTATATAATTACAAAGTGTAAGACTAACAAGGGAGGTTATCTAGGTGTCCCCCTCCCTCTCCGATTTCCATGAAACTTGGCAGGTGTATAGTGGGGCCCAGAGGAAGAAATAAGTGTTTTTTTTTTGTTTCGGTTAAAAACTGTTTTAGGGGGCAACCACCCTCAAATGTTAAGATGAGGACAAATTTAAGTGGGCACTTGACCCCTGTGTCCCCCTCCGATTTCCATGAAACTTGGCAGATTTATAGAGGGGCTCAAAGGAAGAAATACGTGTTTTTTTGTTTCGGCTAAAAATCTGTTCTAGGGGGCAACCTCCCCTCAAATGTCAAGATGAGGACAAACTGAAGTGGGGATCTGACCCCTATGTTCCCCTCTGATTTCCATGAAACGTGGAAGGTGTATAGAGGGGCCCAAAGGAAGAAATACGTGTTTTTCTGTTTCAGCTAAAAACTGTTTTAGGGGCAAAATCCCCTCAAATGTCAAGATGAGGACAAATTGAAGTAAGGATCTGACCCCTGTGTCCCCCTCCGATTCTCATGAAACTTCGCAGGTGTATAGAGGGGCCCAAATGAAGAAATACGTGTTTTTTTTGTTTCGGCTAAAAAACTGTTTTAGGGGGCCAAATCCGCCTCAAATGTCAATATGAGGACAAATTGACATGGGGATCATCTGACCCCTGTGTCCCCCTCTGATTCCCATGAAATTTGGCAGGTGTATAGAGAGGCCCTATGCCTCCTGTTTCTTCCTATGCCATATTTACGTGGTTTTGGGGTCAGATCCCCACTTCAGTTTCTCCTCATCTTGACATTTGAGGGGGGGTTGCCCTCTAAAACAGTTTTTTAGCTGAAACACAAAAACACGCACTTCTTCCTTTGGGCACCTCCATACACCTGCCAAATTTAATGGAAATCGAAGTGGCACAAAGGGGTCAGATCCCCGCATAAATTTGTCTTCATCTTGACCTTTGAGGGGGATTTTGCCCCCTAAAACAGTCTTTTTTTAGCTGAAACACAAAAACACGTATTTCTTCCCTTGGGCCCCTCTATACACCTGCCAAGTTTCATGGAAATCGGAGGGGGAGACTCAGACCTCCCTTGTAAGTGTATTAATTAATTACAAATCACACACACACACTATATATATGTGTGTGTATGTATTATATATATATATATATATATATATATATATATATATATATATATATATATACATATATATATATATATATATATATATATATATATATATATATATATATATATATATATATAAATCAAAGAAGGTAAAAGGAAACACTCACCGGACAGTAGAAAAATTCAAAATTTTTGCTAATTTCATAGCATCACCGGTATGAGAAGAAATAGAAGGAACCGGAAGTTGGGGCACTGCAGAGTTGCCAGGTCCCCATCGAAGAAGAAGCGGTGCGTAGAACGAAAAAAAAACAACACTGTTTCGTCAACAGGCTCGTTGTAAACTGTGAGTGTGTAGGAAGAGTTTTATGGGATGGTTTGGGAAGGAAGGTGGGTGAGGGATGGGCATTACTGGGTGGCCTTGTTCAGGCCAGGTGGAGTGGTTGCACTCATGGCCGATATATAGGCCCTCTCCCATCTTTTGCGAACAGAGGTGTTGGCTGGTTTGGCATGATGATGCTATGAAATTAGCGAAAATTTTGAATTTTTCTACTGTCCGGTGAGTGTTTCCTTTTACCTTCTTTGATTTTTACTTAGCCCTTTTCGCCCTCTTGCTTTTATCCATATATATGTGTGTGTGTGTGTGTGTGTGTGTGTGTGTGTGTGTGTGTATATATATATATATATATATATATATATATATATTAGCAGGTAACAATATGTTATATACACATTCTTACTTTCCAAAGAAGCGCATGTGGGATGGCAAAACGGATCCGGATCCGAAAGTTCTGGATCCAGATCCGAAAGTCTTGATCCGGATCTGAAAGTTCTGGATCCGGATCCGAAAAATTTTAGGAACCAACCGGATCCAGATTTTGGATCCGCTAGGATCCGGATCTGGCCATCCCTAATGTGTACCAAGTTTGGTTGAAATTGCTCCAGGCGTTCGAGAGTTATGCCAGAACAAACATACATATATACACACATATGTACATCCATTTTTATATATTAAGAAGATGTGATGTGCAGTACAATCTCTCTCCACTGTGTTTAGCATCCCAAAGATTTTACTTCTGTAACCACCTTGTTGATTCTGTAGTATTATAGAAGAAAGCAAGATCAAAATTACGTTATGGATTTACAGCACTCAGGAACTGATTTTCTATTATTTCTCCCCTGACAAATACCACTGATACACATCCCCTGTGACAGGAGGTGTATGCTTGAATTCTGCCAGAACAGCGCCATTTTGCTCGATATTGCAAAGCATTCCGTTACAAAGTGAAAAATCATGGGAAATGACCATTTCACTTTTATAGTGTTTTTTTAAAATATATTATTATTAAAGAAATACAACCTGGTAATTTGTATTTGCGTCTGTTGATATATACATATTATGCGCAGTGACATACTGCATGGTTTTGTGTTGGGTGCCGATTTTTTTCCGTTCATAATATGCATCACAGTTTTAGTGTGCAAAATTTTGTAAAGAAGTGGGCATTATACATGAGTAAATATGGTAATCTTGATTCAAACAGCATATACATGCATGCATGCAAGGATACATGAGCTACATTTTTTAAAACTTTCATTTTGTGTAAGATCTTGTCACAAATCCATTATTTTTTTTTCTTTTGTGTCCAGGATAAAGCATTACTGGGAGTGAAAAGCCCAGGAAGCAGCTGTGATTCGTTCTCTGGTCCTCCACCTTCCACAGTTGCAGAGCCAGCAGTGAATGCAGAGGAGGCAGCTCAGTATTATCACATGGACATAAGTGAAGCAGATGATCGCATGAAGAGATACTATGGTAACTTGTTGGCTTTATTCAACACATTCTCCTTCTAACACAATGCACTTTTCACATCACTGCTGCAATGCTTGCAGACCTTGCCAATAGAAGTTCGAAGATTGCTCTGCAAACCAAGCCTCTTTGTGATTAATGATGACATCTACGCCATCGAAATGCGTAACCTTTGGAACTATTTTTAAGTTGGGAAGAGATAATAGTCGGATGATGCCAAGTCTGGGTAATACTGGGGATGCCCCTGAATCTGGAACTGCAGCTGTTCCAGTTTGTTTTGTTTCCCCATTTGCCAGCTTTCCATGTCTCAAGGAAGAGTGCCACCTTCAGTTTGTCCACCAGAGATATGTAATATGTGGCATTGACGGTCGTGCCACATTGGAGGTAATCGGCCAGCAGGATGCCCTCACAATCTCAGAAGACCATGCCCTGACCTTTGGTCATCCTCCAGCCCAAATTGCCCACATTTGAAATTCCGTGCCCATTTCTTCACAGTGTTATATGATGGTGCCTTGTCTCTCAATGTCATGATCAGGTAGTTGTGGATCTCCTTCGGTGAGAGCCCCTTCAGGAAGAGGCACATGATGAAGACACACTGTTCAAATTTACTAATGTCTGGAATCTGAGCTGACATCCTCAATTTGGAGCCCGAAAAAGAAAACTTCTAGTTATTTTATGCAGACATGATTTTGCGTTATAGGTTCATGTATTATAAGCATTTAATTGATGGTGCTAGTTAGTGTACTGGTTTGCTTGAACCCCACATAAGCCATGAATTTTTGAACCTCCCCTCGTACATGTAAATAAGTAAAAACTCATGTGAGTTTTTCAAGTTGTGGAGAGAAAGTTATTTTTATGAGTAACAAATATTGTGTTTTTCATTGTTATTTTAGAATCTCTCACAGATTGATGGATTGTCCAGACAGTCTGCACTCACTCATTCACTCATATAATGTATTATCCTCTCATTGGTCATGCTGTATCTCGGAGATACATGCAACTAATATTGTTTATTTTTTTGGAAATAACCAGGCATGTGGTTCTAAACTTCTCAGTGGCTGTTTTTCTCAATGTCTGAATACAGATGACCACAGTCTCCGCCTTGTGTCCCTTCGTATCTTGACTTAGTAGGCTTTTTGTATCTGTGAGATACAGAGTGACCAATTTCATTCGGGTTTCATTCTACAGCCTGCTTGTAGGAAGGACTATTAGGATCTGGAAAATTGCTGAATTCATTCGTTACATGCTCAGCAGCAGTGATGGAGAATGCAATGAATACGATATCATCAGTGATAAGGGTCTCTCGGTGATTGTGATAATGCAGAAGGAAGGGAAGCTAATTTTGAGACTGGACTGGAATGTGATGATTCGTACAATGAATGGCAGAGTGATGCAGATAAATAACTGTTCATAAGGTGGCAATAAATATCATATGTAGTGTTAAAGACATGTTTTTAATGCACTTAAGGATCATTATATGTAGGTCTAAATTATAAGGTGAAAATTAAAAAGTAATCATGAATATTCATTAATTTGGCACACACAGGAGATGTACTACGTAGAATTTTCATCAAAATCTATGGCATAACGCGCCATTGCTCTACTACCGAGCTACCCAGACAGCCTGGCTTCACCTGATTTTTTGCTGCTGCTGTTTTACCTGTGTGGAATCGTCTCTGATAGTGCTACCGCATTGGGACCTGTTGCCTTTGAAACACTGTAGGCGTTGATGTTGCCTAGTTCCTCCCAGTGTAGAGATGTTAATTCATTAAATTAGGCACACGCAGGAGCCTGGTCAAGCCTGCATTTTTCGCTGCAAATTCTACGTAGTACATCTCCTGTGTGTGTATTATTTAATAAATTAACATCTCTACACTGGAAGGAACTAGGCAACAGTACATCTCCTGTGTGTGTCTAATTTAATGAATTAACATCTCTACACTGGAATGAACTAGGCAACATCAACACCTACAGTGTTTCAAAGGCAACAGGTCCCAGTAACACCAATTGTGTTACTTTTCCAGGTGTGACCGGTGAAGGGTTAAACTGGGTGAGGTGGATGACTGCTTGTAGATTTATACTTTAGGTTCAATAAATGCTATGTGAAACAAAGAAATGTTCATTGACATTTATCATTGATTTATATGCAATTATTGTTTGCTTATCTTCCAGGTATTATACCAAGAGAAAAACAAGAAATTAAAACTGTACGGATAGTGAAACGAGAATCTGAGAGAAGACAGCGAGATCGCACTAAGCGCGTGACGATTGATGATCCATCGTTGGGCCGTGTACAGGAGGAGGATGGTGAAGAGCTAGACTATTTGTTGGAGGAAGATCCTGCATTCATCCAGTTCCAGAGATCCATGTCGCTTCCTCGAGGATTCGGGAAGCAAAAGTATCACCAGGTACTTCAATGTCGTGTTCCTTCTTCCCAGTGTGATAGCAGTCCCCTTCAAAATTTTGGATATCATTGCTACAGTTCCAGGGTAAGATGGGAAAAGCTTCATACATACTTTATCTGCACCAATGAAATTTCATGTTCGCTTAATAGATTAATATTAGAATTCATTTGTGAATGAAACATTCTGCTGTAGCATTCCAGTTAGGGTAAAGTTGCATCCATCCATAGCTCATGAAACGACATTAAGGAACCCTGGAGATAACAGTTGGGCTGAAAAGTTCGTAGGCTGACTCATAGATGGCGTTACTAGAATTAAATCCATGTGATTTTTACTTAGTACTAACCTTCAAAAGATACGTGTATAAATTTCACAGCTGCCGGATAATTAGTTCGTGAGATATAGCATTGTGAGTGAAGCAGCTTTTGTTATTGTGAAAAAATGGATAAAAAATAATTTCGTGTGTTAATAAAGCATTGCTTTTTGGCGAAAAAAAATACTGTTGAAGCCAAGGCTTGGCTTGATAAACATTATTTGGACTCTGCACCAGGAAAATCAACGGTTGAGAAGTGGTTTGCTAAATTTAAACGAGGCAAAATGAGCATCGAAGACGATGCACGCAGTGGACGCCCCAAAGAGGCTGTTACCGACGAAAACATCAAAAAAGTCCACAAAATAATTTTAAATGATCATAAAGTGAAGTTGATCAAGATAGCTGAGACTTTAAAAATATCAAAGGAACGTGTTGGACATATTGTGCATGAATATTTGAACATGCGAAAGCTGTGTGCAAAATGGGTGCCGCGCGTGCTCACAATCGATCAAAAGCAACAACGTTTTGATGATTTGGAGCAATGTTTAGCGATATTCAACCGTAATAAAATTGCTTCCCCATCCACCATATTCTCCAGATCTGGCCCCCAGTGACTTTTTCCTGTTTGCAGACCTTAAAAGAATGCTCGCTGGAAAGAAATTTAGCACTGATGAAGAGGTAATCGCCGAAACTGAGGCCTATTTTGAGGCTAAAGAGAAATCGTACTATAAAAATGGCATCGAAAAATTGTATGACCGCTATAATCGTTGTATCGCCCTCGAAGGCAACTATATTGAATAATAAAATCGAAGTTTGTCAAAAAAATATTTTTTACTATGTTAGCCTACGAACTTTTCAGCCTAACTGTTATATGTATGTACCATTTATCAATGAGGAAGATCGATCATAAATTAACACATTCCTGCCTGAAACAGCCATGGTCATGGTATATGCTTGTATTTGCCTTTAAACAACTAAGGTCACTTAACTTTGGTGTCCATTTTTTTCAGGGTTTTCTGACATTATATGCCCCCATGTTGATTGGCGAACAAAAAGGGATACACCATGAGACTTTGGGGGGAGGTCCAATGCAGCACCCGGGAGCATGTCTGAGTCACCATTTTACCAAGGGCTCCAGGGGTCCCAACACGTTCGGATCCTTGGAGGACTAATGGGGGGTTATCGGTAGGGGACAGCAGCAGGTACCCTCGAAGAGGTCTGGTTCCTATCTGCTGGGTTGAAAAAGTCAACGAAAAAGCACCTTTTGCAGCTTGCAGGGTGCCATTTTGAAAACCTTGATGGCAGCCACATTTTTTTAGATAAGTTTTGATTCAGAAAATACCTGGGCTGGCCGTTTAAGTGCCCCTCCCAGAGCTGGGTGTGAATGTGTTCACAATTTGAAAATTGTGCACCAGGAATGAGCATACCATCCTAGTTCAAAATTATCACGTCTAGTGAGATAGGACCCAAAATTCATTACCCCAGACCTTAGTATACTATAAGTACTTTAAAACTACCTACAGTAACTAAACTTTTTAATTAAGATTTGTACACACATTTGCTTACACAACATTTCAAAATGTTGATTAATTATAAAGTTTAGTTACTACATGTGCAGTTTTATTGTTATTCTCTGTTTCTACAAGTGCAGTTTTATTGTTATTCTCTTTATTATGAACTTGACTACTCTACTCGGAATCATGAATTTGGTATTTCCTATCTAAATTGTGAATATCTGAATTTTCTTTGTAATATTTAGGCCTTTCAGAATTGATTGAGACTGTGCTCCGTGTGCCTGTATGCCACAACCGAGAACAGAAGTGAGGGTTGTGTGTAAGAGCAGTGAACTTCAACTGTGCGTCGCCAGAGTTTCATTTTCCTAGCTGCACACAGTGCCATGTAACAGGCATTTGTTTCTCACAGTGTAGTCGGAGTCGTGGACAAGTGAGGTGCTGCCAAGTGAAGGTGTACGATATCAGCATGGAAGGTCAAAGGTCCACGTGATTCCTGTGGAAAGAAGGAACCAGCCCTGGATGTCATCCTCATCTCGAAACCCTGGCATGATTCAACAGGTGTCTGACATAGAAATGGACGAAAGCCATTCCTTTCTTGGCACTCACGCTTCCAGCTGTGAAACCTGCCACCCAGTGGAACACAGTTGCATGACTTGGAGCGGATTCACCATAAATTTCTTGCAGAAGATTACGAATCATAGCTGCAGGCACACCTTCTTTCCACAGGAACCACGTGGCCCAACTTTAACCTTCAATGCTGATATTGTACACCTCCTCCACTTGGCAGCTCTTCACTTGTCCACGACTCCGACTACACTGTGATAAACAAATGCCTGTCACGTGGCACTGTGTGCAGCTAGGAAAATGAAACTCGGGCAGCACACAGTCCAAGGTCACAGCTATTACACACCACTCTATTTAGCATAGTGTGCTAACCCACCCCCGCAGTTTATCACGCAGAGGTCCCTATGCCATCCTCTTATTAAGTGCAGTACATCTTATTAGACCTTCGAGTGCACTATTTAGCATAGCGCTAACCCGCCCCCACAGTTTATCATGCAGAGGTCCCTACACATACGGCGCTTACTCTCTGTGTCTCGATGCATCCAAAAAAACGGTCTTAATTCATTGAGGGACGGCCACTTTCTGAGATCTGAGAGCCTGAGAATATGAGGGAGCGTAACAAGTCCGAACCCAGTATTTATACAAACAACTCACCCCCAATCACCGGGACAAGGTCCTATTGTTACCTTTCAAACAGGAAAGTCATTGAGGGAAAGCAGCCGTTGGCTTCCCTGGCTACTGGGCAAAAGGTAACCTAGGCAAGAGCAAACTTGTACACATATACTTTCCATTTTGCATTTTGCAGCTGCGTGCGTAAATACCACATCAGAATGTTTGCCCAAAATAGAAAAAAATGAACAAAGAACCAATTATAATTAAAAATTTGCTAACGACAGCAAGTATGCATGAAAAACACAATGTTATGAAAGAAATTAAATTTCTCAACTGTAAATATTGTGTTTTCAAGAAAATAATAGTATACTAAGAAATAAAGGATATGTAAAGCAGAATGGTAAACACACTGGCCCGTGAGGGTTTAGGTTCACTCTAAAATCAAAGGACCAGGGTAGAGAGGCCTTGCCGATATCATGAATTGTAACATTGTTACCTTGTAATCAAGTGGTCTTTAGTTCGATACCCGGTGGAGGCACATATTGGTTTCGATCTCAGTTCCTATTAGCCTATCTGTGCATAAGGTGGACTTCAAACAAGCTAATCATGGTAGGAAGTTAAATTGAGTTGAGTTGAAAGTTGCAAGTTAATGAGTGTAAATATAGAGTATTTTCACTTTCAATACAGAAATTGTGATTGAAAAATGTACTTTAATCTGGACATGAACATCTTGTGCCAATATTATACTCACTGCATTTGCTATGGCAATTCTAGCTGAAGTGCAATTTGTACTTGATTGTTTACTGGATATTTTATTGCATTTTGCAAGGACCCTGCAATCTGACTGTTTTGGCTCCACCATGTAGTTGGATCCAATGTGGTGGACAGGACAGTTTGCGAGAAGCAATTGCCAAAAGGGTTGGCAACATTGTGTGTGTGAGCAGCATTCGAGGCTGCAGGATGTCGTTATGTTATGTGTATGAATATCCCTTCACATCCTTCGATAGGGATTGTATTAATGTAAACTCATTATTGTGTGTTTATTATACATGGTATATAAGGTAATTGGTAATTGTCATTCCAAAGTGTTTCCTGCAAATCACCAAGTGTATTGGATTACAAACTGGAATGGGGCTAAACCCTCTCCAACAAACTGCAATGGTGCTGTGTGTCTCCCAGCTTTGAGTAGTGGTTTACACTGAATGAAATACACACTCACACAGGAGATGTTGAAATATTTTAGAATCCTTTTCATTTGCAACTTCCATGTGGCTTAAATTAGAATATGTTTGTTTTTAATTTGTTAAACTTCATTACATTGAGAAATTCTTATCATTTGTATCTTATTGTATTTTATTTGTGATGAAATTTGGGGTATTTTTATTATGAACGTAATAAGGACTGAATTTCCACAAAGTGGGTTTTAATTTCTAAAAGTTAAGTTTTCCTCATTTGCATTATTGAATATGTTCTTTAAACTTATTTGTAAATTTAATTTTTAGTAGTTTATGATTTCATTCAATATTATTGTATGCATAAATTATTATTATTATTGTTATTTAATTTCACTTACTCTTTTATCATTTTTAATTTAATTTATTATTTTTTAAAGTCTCTAAGTGAGGATCAATCATTGTCTGCGCACGAAAGGCTCTTTGGCTCCAATCAGGACCAGCCAGAGTACAGCCCAAATTCCTCACCGTCCAGATGCAGCTCTAATGGTTCGCAACAGTTGTCACCTTTAGAATCTCCTGTGTACAAAAGTGCAGCGGCCAGGGAAATCGTAATGGAGTTATCTCGAGAACAGGATGAGAGAAAGCGGGCAGTGCCAAAAGAGAAAAGGCGCCACCACACTGTCTCTAGCATTCACCCGGTTGCTATGGAGACTCTAGAGGCACTTAAAATGGTACTTCTTCTAAATTTTCTTTTGTTTTTACTATTCCTAAATGCTTTATATGAACGAGGACAGGATTGATTGATTGATTTGGTGTTTTAAGTCCACTTTATGCATAGTAAGGCTAATTAGGACTGGACTTACAGTTTAAAGTGGGATCCTAACCACTATGTGCCTCCACCGGGTATCGAACCTGGGAACTCTTGATTACAAGGCGACGATGTGCCATTGGAGGTGAATGAGGAGAGGACAATGGCAGATTGATCACTGGAAAGAATATTAATTTTGAATATTACTGTTTGAATTTTCCATAGTGATTACTACGGCTAGGATTTTTATGACCTAAAAGTCACCAAAATATGCAAAATAAGAAAAATGCTCTTATGATCTAAAATTTTAAAAAGTATGCAGAATAATTTGAAATATATATGCTGTTACAACTGAGTTGTTTCAAACATCAATATTTGGTCAGATATTTTCACATACTATTTTTAGATCACTTTATGAACCTTGAGTTGCAATGTACAATGAATACTTTCTGTAAATGAAAAATATTTTGCTGCAGTCCAGTAGCTACCTGCTTGTGGCAAAAAAATTGAAAGTGTTTGCATAAGAAGTTTTGGGGTATAGTCCATTTTGTGTACTGCGCATTGTAGTAGGGGAGGAAGGTAGTTCTAATAATTTTGCAGAAACAGAAACAGTGATATACACTTGCAAGAAATTGAACAATAAGCAAATATCTGCTCAGAGTTATTTTGGACCAAAGTCCATTTTCTGATTTCATTCCATTAGATAAAGAGACTGGTTTTCACCATTTTTCAGGAAATAAACTAGGACGTATAATTGTTGAGAATTCAACAACTTGAGTGAACATTGGAGTAAGAACGAACCCACTTCGAAAATGGCTGTATATTCCTTGAAAAGGCGAAAATATGCTGAATATGACCAAAAATCTATCAAAATATGCTTTATCATATACAAATGGTCAAGTATGTTCTTAAAAATCACCTAAATTTCATTAGTTTCTTAATGATATGAATTTCTATATATTTAGGGAACACATCACCCTTACAAAAATATATATATATATCCTACATTGTGAAAATTCTAGCCCTATTGATTACAACTAATGTTTTACATTAAATTCCATAAATATATTAGTTTCACTCCAGCAATGTGCAAAATTACAGTATGTTGCATATCACGCTTCAAAAAGCAGACAAGCAATTCATCAATCTTGGTGGTTGGATGCAGGTCTCGTACCTCAGTCTGTTGCATTTATGGTAGGAGAGTGCAGGGGATGAGTAGCCATTTTTGGACCAAGATGTTTCTGAAGTTTAGAGGGTGATGGAAAATGACTGTAGGTCTATCTGGAAAGTCATTCTTATCACGGAGGATAAGCTTGGTGTTGTATCAGGTTATTCATTCATTTTTTTTTCTTACTTTGCCTTTCTATCACTTTTGGCTAATTGTGAAGATGAGAATGAATAGTGATAAGATGAAATGGATGAAGGGACAATCACAATCATATATGGATGACACAACATGAGCCCCACAGGATTGATTACGCTGGCTGTGATTCCAGACTTGTACTACTTGGAAAAGAGGTTGACATTTGGGTGTCGTTGGATAGGGTCACCCTTGCACCCCAATATTGGGTTACTAACACTAATTATGCAATTACGAGGGTCACTATTTATATTTTGAGCCTTGGCAACACTGATTGAAGTTAGGCGCGATTTGACATTTGCACGGAATCGTCTGCCATTATTGACCATAACGTACTTCAAATGTTTTGTCAATAGCTTCATTTGTGTTGTTTATGTTGCCTTGGAGATTGTGCGACAACAATAAAATGTAATTAACTCGTGAACATTTTCGTGCGATGATTTTTTACGATTTTCGACGTGGATTATCAAGACAAGAGTGCATCGATCAACTTACTTCCACATTTGCCACTGTGAAACGCTGGTATAACGAATTTCATCGTGGCCGCCATTCGCTCACCGACGAGATTCGCGAAGGTCGTCCAAAATCAGTTGTTGTTCGAGAAAACATTGATGCTGTGCAAAACCTAATACTGCAAGATCGTCATGTGACATACTGTGAGATTGAGGCAACCATAGGCATTAGTTCCACCAGCATATATAAAATATTACATGATCATTTAGCTGTGAGAAAGGTATGTTCTCGTTGGATCCCACACAATTTGACAAAAACTCAAAAAGATGCTCGCGTCAATTGGTGCAAACAAATGCTCAATAAATACAATCGTGGTGCTTCAAAAGACGTGTATAAGATTGTAACAGGTGACGAATCATGGATATATGCATATGAGCCGGAACGTAAACAGCAGTCGACTGTATGGGTGTTTCAAGATGAACCCAATCCAACAAAAGTTGTTCGCGCTCGAAGCACATCGAAACAAATGGTTGCCTGTTTTTTCGGGAAAACTGGTCATGTGGCAACTGTGCCTTTAGAGGAACGTAGAACGGTCAACTCTGAATGGTACACAACAATTTGTTTGCCAGGGGTCTTTGGTCAAATACGGAAAACAAACAAACGCCGTCGGATCATTCTTCATCAAGACAATGCCAGCTGTCACACATCTCGTCTAACAACCGACTTTATGAACAGTCAAAAAATCGAATTGATGGGTTATCCGCAGTACAGTCCTGATTTGGCACCCAATGACTTCTTCTTGTTCCTGAATGTCAAGAATAAATTGCGTGGACAACGATTTTCGTCGGCGGAAGATGCCGTTGATGCGTTCAAAAACCATATTATGGAGGTGTCTCAAGAAGATTGGAAAAACTGCTTTGACAAATGGTTCGAATGCAAAAGTGTATTGACCATAAAGGAGAATACTTCGAAAAACAATAAAGCAGTTTTCAATGCCAAATTCCTATTTTTTCATTGTTAGGCTCAAAATATAAATAGTGACCCTCGTATATGTATGAGTGGAACCGTTCATCTAAAACCAATATGGATAGGAAAACATGTATCAACAATCCTGATACATAAGGACAGGGGAGAACTTGTCAGTAAAGTGAAAAAGTAAAGTGTCCCCCTGCACTTTGCACCATGACATGAAGGCATATTAGGGCCCCACACTTTCTTGATCACAGCCAAAGGTGAGGGTAATGTGACGAGCACCACATCCTTGGCTGCCTTTACCCCCCAGAGTTTCCTTCAGGTACTTACCCACTTTATACGATGCTGAGTGGGTTCCGGAGCTGCCTGAACACCAGCACCAGGGATTGAACTTGGGTCTTTCGCATGGTAGTCTGATGCCCTAACAACTGAGCTACCATGGCTAAAACTTGTCAGGCAGGGTTATAAATATGATGGCCATCTTGAAGTCCACTGTCTTGTCAAATTAATTTTCAAGTGGAAATGTGGTTATCTTAAGCTCAGCAGATGTACTAAGCTGTTCCGTTTTGTGTATGAATGTTAAGTCATATTACTCCAAACAATGCATCGGATTATTTTTCCAGTTTTCTTGTTTCCAGAACATGCCTCATTTCCACTTCTCTAAACTTGATGCACATTTACAGAAGGTGCTCTTCATCAGAACTTAATTAGTTTTTGTTTAAAGCAGGAATTTCTGAATAATATGTTTGTCTCGAAATCTGTAACTGGCTTCTCTTTGGTGTTATGTAACATTGTTTAAGGAGCTTGCTAATCTTTGGTGTTATTTAACGTATTTTAAAGAACTAGTTACTCCTCTATTCAATTGTCTTGAAGAATATATTTGTCTTGAATTTACAAACCAAATTTGTTTCTCCTTTCCTTTATTTTAAAAACTTTATCTGTGCAAAAAATTTATTTATTTCTGAATTTTTCATGTTACATTGTTATTGTAACACTTTTGACTAATTGTGATGATAAGAATGATGATTAAATGGAATTTATGAAGGAATTGTAAGAAAGTAACACCTATACACAGGCTAGGACTCTAACAAGGTTTTGAGTCAACCACCTGACACTTTTGACCACATATGCACCCATAACTACTTTTCTGCTTTTTCTTCTGATTTGTGATTTTTCCCATTTTGTCTATTCTGGTATTCAGTGTTTCACACCTGTATAGACTGAAAACTTCACATTTAAAACATTTTAATGAGTTTTTTTTAAATAATGTTTAACTCTGTAAGTTTCAGTTAATTTTTTATTGTCATAATGACCCAAGAACATTTGTTGGAAAATATTTTTAAAATCATCAGTCATTTTAATAACAAATAATGTAGAATTGTGAATATTAGAGAACAACAATTTTTTTTAAACTTAGTTTTAATTTATTCACAGCTTTTCTTTTGTTTTTAAATTCCTATTAGTCTGATGAGACTTGTATCGCATAATAAAACTATATGGTGAATAAGTCATCAAATTGAAATGAAGAGGAAAACTATAGAGATACTGTTCCTTGAAAGTGGTCACAAAATGAACTCCTCTTTGCTGTAACATGAAACATGTCCAGGCATATTGAAAGTGACAAAAGGTTGACTTCTTTTAACACTCAATCCTGTAATCAATGTTTTTAAAAGGATAAATATTAGGGCTGAACCGACACCACTTTGAATCAATACCAATACCGATGCTGATACTCTTACAGATTCCCACCAATACCGACACTTTGAAAATTGCAATAAATAAAAGTTGTTCAAAATATTGAACAATATTAGTGCATAAATATTCTTCTTCAATTATATGCATCAATTTACCAAGAATCTGTTTTAGAATATTCAAGAATTAGTTCAGAATATTAAAATAGATATTATATAACCACAACATCAGTTTTTCGTGCAAAATTGATACAAAATAAATAGAAAGTTTGGATTTTGCATAATTTCCAGGATAATTAGACACTGCGAAAGTGTCGCATGGCATTTTTGCAGACCTCGTGAAAGACTAAAGTATCAGCTGGTATCAGTAAATCAATTCTAAACAATACTTTCCGATACCAATCGGCATTGGCATCGACTTAGCCCTAATAAATATCAAATATTTTTATAAAGTATTTGGGGTACTGATCCCCTGGGTATGCCATTCCTACTCAACACAAACAATACTGAATCTGATATCAAAACATCATTCAGAGGATTTTTTGTCAAATAAACAACTGCATTTTTAAAAATAAATATTGAGAAACTAGTACTCACTTTTTCTTCGACTAGTTTCGCAGAAAAAGTGAGTACTAGTTCTCTGCATGTATCTACTACTGGGTCCCTAATTCCCCAAATATAAAGGCATTTGTTTTTGTAATTTTTTAAGCACTGGTAGAAATTCTCCAAAGCAAACACGCACACTTACTCACTATCTTGCAGTGTTTGGAAGTAACTAGTTACCCAGTTACAAGTAACAGTTACTTTTTTGAGAAAATGTAACTGTAAGTAGTTACTTTTAATAGTAAGTAGAGACCGGATGTTTAGGCACTAAAAACATAAAATAGGCAGGCAAATAAGCACTTATAATTTTCAAAATAGGCAGTAAAATAGGCATTAAAATACAAATAGGCAATAAAAAAGGCAATGAAATTTAACTCAAAATAATGAAGATAGACATACAAAAAAGAAATAGGTGTTTAAAAAATATAGAAACATACCTGTACATTCTTTATAGTTGCTTAAAATAAACCAGGAGCTCATCATAAGAGACAGCAGTCCAATATTGTACTTAATAAATCACTGCAGACAGGAGTCACGTCAGCCCAAAATTTTCCATTGTATAATGGATATACACAATAGTCTGACAAAAGAAATTGTTGGCTACTTCCAACCAGTACGCAAATTATTTAAATATACACTTTATCACTGCACACAGGGTTATTCCAGTTAAAAAAAAATTACAGATTCCACACAGCAGTTCGAACTAAGAATCTGTTTAAATGCATTTCAAGTTTGTACTGTATTGTTTGGCAGTCTCTGAATAAGAAGCACTAATTGTGGTTGCACATCACAACAAGGCATTTCTTCAGGTGATCAACCGACAAGTTATGTCTGCTATCGGATAACACATTTTTTAGAATTGGAAAAGATCTTTCAACCTCCACAGATCTTACCGGAGCATACTTAAAGCACGCGGGAACATGTGGATCTAACTTAGTTTGTATATTTTCACCTTTCAGAACTTGTTGAATTACCCTTAATTTGTCCAAGTCCTTATTAGCTGCAATAACTCGCTAACTGTTATTTTTAAATTTCTTGGAAGCATCGGAAACTAATCCTGGGAACAGGAAATCGTATGCACCGAGTTCAGTCATGTCCCAATTTTAAAGAAAATGCCTAAAATAGGCAATATCTGGCATTTATGAAATAATATAGGCGATATCGTATGAAATAGGCAAAATAGGCAAAATTAAATTGCCTTTAAATGAAGCTAATCCCTCCCCCCTTGCCTTCGCAATATTCGTTTTCATCATATCTCTAACAGGAAAGAATAGGCATTTTGCCTAACATCCGGTCTCTAATAGTAAGTAACTGTAACTGTAACAGAGTTACTTTTTATGATAGAAGTAACTTTTTAACAGTTTCTTTTACAGTTACTTTGTGACACTTAAATTGCTATGTAAGTGTCATAAATTATTGGTGATTTAGGACTTAAAGTGAGCCGGAATTCAGTTTCTGCGCTGATAAAAAGCCCATCCTTTGATACATTAATTCTTGCAAACAATAGATGAAGAGCAAAAGAGAAAGTTGTTGTACTAAATTTGTCTCCTGTCAGTGGGCAGTTGTAGGCTCCAGGTGTCAGGAATTTCAAGGTGACAGGTTTATCCTGTTTCATCTTTCGTTTGGTAGTCTTCAAATCCACAGCAATATGCATACATTGGGAGGAGACTTCTTTCCTATTGCTAACAGTTGCCATTGTCAGTTGTGTGCTGTGAAGTGTCTCTTGTTTCTCTTCTTTCTGTAGTTTGTTCCTCTGTGACCTTATAACTTCCTCCTTCTGTAAGCAGCATCCGATACTTTCTTATTTGCTATAATATCAGATTAAACTGGAAAGGGACATACTGCAATATTTCAGTGTTTTTATGAAAGAATTCCATGGTACTGGTACTATGAACGTAACTGAAGACGAGAGCTAGAAAGTGTACATATGAATGGTAAACAATGCAATTGTTTACATGTGATTTTAGTTCCTGATAATTTTAAAAAGGAAGTAAAATATTTCCAGTTAGAATTTGCTTATTTACAATTATTCAATACTTCTGGAAATTTCGAAACAAGTAATATATTTTGGTTAAGTGACTCATTTAAGTAAATGAGAACTCCGCCTTGTTATCAAGGGGTCCTGGGTTAGATACCCAGTGGAGGCACAAGTTGGTTGGATCCCACTTTAAACTGTAGGTTCAGTACCGATTAGCTCTACAGTGTGTAAAGTGGACTTAAAACACCAACTAAATTGTCACGTTTCGGGTTTTTGTCAAAAACAAAATATTCATACCTCTAATTATTACATCATTATCTGAATCACTTGTTTCCTGCGGCAATAGCAGCTCCAACTCCTATTACCTGCTACTGTGCCATTAAATAGGTTTAGAGCACATCCTACTTAGTTCACAATGTTCCAAGAGTATTTTACTTGACCATGTATTAAAGAGTAATTGAGAGCCACAGATAAGTTTTAGTGCAAGGAAATGGGCTCATTGAATGCAAATGGTACACAGTAGGCAATTCACCTCCAGGTTAAACACTTGCTGAGATGGAACAAACTCGATTTTGCTTAGTATCTTGAAAACAATCCCATGAAAGAAGTTTCCTTTCAAAAAGATCTCTATCGACAAAAAACTAAACTTTAATGAGCACATTACGAACACTACTAAAAGACCAATGCGTCTTCTTGGTCTTCTGTACAGGTTGACTGAAATAAAAAACCAATCACCCATCAGCATATTTTACAAATCCCTTATCTCCCATATTCTTGAATACTGCTCCTCTATCTGGACCATGGCTTCAAAAACTGTTCTCCCACCAGATTGATTCTGTCCTCAACTTTTCCCTCGCCATTGCTCGCCACAGAATATCTTCTCTCAGGCACCTTCACAAAACAGACATTATGTCTGTCTTGAATATACAACCACCACACACTCATCGCAAATTATCAGAAATGAAATTTTTTCACAAAATCTTAAATGGTAAAATTAAATCCGAATTTCTGCTCAACAAATTTCATCTACGAGCCCACAGGGCCAACCTGCAACATAAAGCTCTTTCACAATCCCACCACAAGGCTCTCCCTTCTACAGCAGTCTTTTCTACAGGCTTCCTCGCTCATATAATAACCTGCCTCCAAACGTTGACATATTCTTGCCAGAAGAAAGTTTTAGAAAACTGTTAACGATGTATGTATAATTTTGATTATTTTCTGTGCCATCTTGTACTCTATTTTGTTGTTGTTATATTGTTATTTTCCTGCTGTTACTGTTTCAGTGTAAAGTGGTCGCTCAGTACTGTATCTGAAACTTTAGGTAAAATAAATACTAATAAGTCAAAATGGATGAACTTTGAAATGAATGAATATAAATATTTCAAAATCCTAACTCTATTTTATCCAGATTTACAAGTATAAGACAGGGTACTCGTATTTGAAAAAGAATTGGTTTTATGGAGAATTGGTTTACAAGAGCTTTGATTATGGTTTTGTTTTATTGGTGTGAAATTAATTGCAATGTTCTAATAGTACATTTTTCTAAAGATAAAATCATCATTTGACTGTTTTTAAAAATATTTTTCAGGGATCAGCACGATCGCGGGATGACTTAGATATGGAAAGAGTATTAAGACCTCGATTGAATGCACCAGATGTTGTGAGATCTACAATGAGCCACAAAGACTTCAAATATAATGAGTATACAATTGACAATGTATTAGGCACTCCTAATAAGATACTTATACCAGAGCGATATATACCTGAACAGGTAGGTTCCTAATTTTCATCTGCATGTTTATTAAGAAATTCAAGTACATAAATATGTTTGTAAATGAAGATATCACAAGCACTTAATTTTCCATAATTTTCCTCAGTGTGATTGATTGATTGATTGATTTAGTTTATTTTACTTCACGTTTTGTGCCTCTTGGCTAATTTGCGAAGATGGGGATGAGTGATGAAATGATGAAATTGATGAATGGACATTTACAAACAATCAAGCCCAAGCGGGATTTAAACCCGGGACCCTTGGAGTCGCAGCACGATGTGATAACCTTTTCCTCAGTGTGAAACATGGGAAACAAACAGCGGCGTGCATTCTGGATACGCAAAGTACGCAATGCGTACCCACAACACAATAAGAAAATAATAAATATTTTATTCGCCTTCCCTGAACATGAAAATTATCGTTCCGAACTTCCACTGCAAGAAATTCAGTTTTCCGCACGAACACGCTACGGACTGCCTTGTGTCGTCTGCACCATCTGGCCTTCCTGGACGCAGTCCCGAACGATCCCGATGTGCCTTCGGCGAACGACCCGATCCGCGTTTGCCGATTTCCACGAGCAAACGCAGCCGCTTCTCTTGAGTACCCTAGAAATTCGGAAGGCAGCCCCATTGGCTCAGATCAGCCCCGACCATATGTTTGGGTCTGCCCGCTCTCGCCTCATCCTGCGTTTCCCTGTTCAAAGCACAGAGGTCTGGGAAGCCAGGGTACCAAGGATTTGGGCAGCGTTTGCAGTGTTGGCAGTAGTCAACATATATTTCTTTCTGGAATGTTTAGCTTACTCACATTTAGCAGTCACGCGTAGATAGATAGATCACTGTGCTCGATTGCAATAAAAAAAAAAAAGATTGCTAAGAGGAGGGCAAGGATATTTTGTGGTAGAATATTCGCGTAAACTATAAGATGTAAAATATTTATGCGAGGTTAAAATTACACTAGCAAGGTTTTTGCGTTAGGGAAACGAGGATAGCAGAATGGACTGAGTATTAACTTTTGCGCGTGAACCCCTTTTTGGCGGCGTCATTGTCTCAGGGGGAAATTATGTGAACAATTTGCAAATTTACACATTACTCAGAGTATGAGAGTATCTGTTTATCCCATTCCAGAGATCAACATTTTTTTAAGTTCATTTGCATTTCAGCCTATAAGTTGATGAGGATGGGTGTTGAGTTGACTGTTGACCCGACAATATGAATGAATAGAAAAACGAAAAACATAAGTAAACACAATGCTACTATGGGATTCGATAATGAGCCACTCCCTTCCCCCCTCCAAGACATTTAAAAATGTAATGTATATGGATGGTATATTGTGCCCAACATTTCTCTTTTAGCTCTTGAACTGTGCTGGGATGAATACCATTGTATGCTGACGCATTTTTCTCGTGAGCGTTATTATCATTTTTCTACAAAATATTTCATAGACCGGCAACTCCGAGCCATTCATCCACAAGAACGCGCTGTTTTCGGGGCGACAGACACTTGTTTGTTACCGTGGGAGGTTGACTTTTACTTTCTTCTGTGGTGTGAAATTTGCAGCAAGTGTTTCGTTTATATTATTTGCTTGTTTTTCGGTTTAGTGAATGGGGGAGGGGGGGGGGGGATTCGAGAGTTATTGATGACATTCTGGAGATGGGATTTTCGGCATAATAATAATAAAAGTGCAAACGATCCGAAATGGTAGATGTGTGTGTGTGTTCCTGATTTTCAGGACTTGTTTTAAGCAGGAGTTATGAATGATGGTAAGCAGTATGTTACGCATTTTCAGAAAAAAGAATTAAAAAAAATAGAACTATACAATTGACTGGCAGTAGAAAAAGCGGAAACTTTATTTGTTGGCCTTGTTCGTTGGTTTCCTCTGAGAAAGGTGTGTCAAATAGTAAAGGATACGGAGGATACTGACATTTATCAAATTTATCACATGCTATACGAAAGCACGAAAAATCATTATGTCAGTTCGTTCGCGTTCAATGTTAATTGCGCTGCATGTAGGAATTAATCGAAGTCAATTGGTGGACTGTACATAGCTACATCAGAATATACGTATTTGCGAATATAAATATAAAAGATCATACATATATCTTACCTCGTTACATTTGGATCTCTCTGGTAGCGTTTAAGATTATATCAGAGATTCCTTAGTTTTCTCGTTAATGCTTCAATAATTGACATCCTATTTTATTAAACTAGCTTCTGCTCCCCTTAATCTTCAGGACATGTTCCTCGTAAAAAAAATAATTAAAATATGGTGTGATTCTTTATTCTCAAGCAACAACTTTTGTGCGGGATTAATCAAGGTCTTACAAAAGGGTGCAAGGAGTGATAAATGCTGCTATGCCGTTCCAAAAAGTTATTCCTGTTATTTGAAAATTATGCAAGGATGATAAATTTTCGATTACAAAATTTCGAAAAAAGTAATTTTCTGTATAACACGATGGACTGGGGGGTCTGACCCCTCTAACCCCTCCCTTCAGTGCGACCATGTTGCGTACCCTGGTCTAAATGTCACCGCACGCCACTGGAAACAAAAGAAGTCAAAATTGATGTAATATCCTATTGTCCTGGTCCTGACATGCCCTCTGTTGAGGGAAGGTATTTCTTAATTTATTAATTGTTATTTATACAAATATGACCATATTAATTATTTTATATATATTGTGTTGAATAGAATGTGATGCTTCGAGTAAGGCCAAATAATTGATAGATATACAAAAACCTCTAATCATAAATATATATATTCCAATGTATGAGGGTGTATCAGGAATTAGTCCCATTAGTACTACACTATTTTATACAGTGAAATATCAGTTATACGTTTTATGGAGGACAGAAGGTGACGTGCATCTCCACTGGTCCTCTAGGGCCTGTGACTGGTCACAGCTGGGTTACCCCAAATCAGACTTCTTGGTTAGGCTAACAGGGTAAGAGATTATCAGGCCTGACTGGTCACTGGTGTCGGATTTATACATTTCCTTAGTTGGAAATAAAAGCTTATGGAAATTTCTTCCAATAAAGTCCTATTTATTGTTCTTTTGCACAATTACAACAAATCTTAATCACTGGCAATCCTGGATCAAGTTGACTGATGCAGAATCAATGGTTTGTTGGTATCGCAAGAACCTTGTTCGAAACCATAGAGTTATGAGGAGCCCAAGGCATAAGACGATTCGCCCATTCAGGGTGAGGGTAGTCCTCCCTACAAGGTTATCCTGTGCTACCAGCCTTACGGCAACCGGATAAGAAGGTCCAAAAGTACAGAATTTGGTCCCCTTTTGTACAGAAAGTTTGTTGACAAAATACCAATGTAACTTGGTCAATATTTACATGTATCCATGGATTTGCATAATTACTCTTGCACAAAAAAATATCAAAGATTTGATTCCCCATGTAACAGGAGAAGATGCTCACTTGATGACCACCAGAATGGTGCTGCTTTGTTTGGTGACAAATGTTGTTCTAATAGGAGGTGAAAAAACACCGCATAAGCAAATTTTAATGAAGGTTGTTTACAATATTTTCCTCCAAACATCAACTAACACACGGGCGTAATTTATATTTACGCCTGGTGATGTTTACAGGGTGAGTCAAAAGTCCTTGACCACCCCTTATAAAATGAAAGGGAGTGTAGATTGCAGCAATTGGTCATGGTAGTAATATGTTAGGCCTAGGGGGAAACTTTTTGGTGCATGTCATGACAACGTCCGCCATCTTGGATCCAACTTCATTTCTTTAAATGGGAAGGGGGCATGTGGAATATGGTTTTGGGCTAGAATTTCACCAGGAATTCAGTGGTGAAGTCAGATTTGTGAAAACTTTAATGATATGGAAGTTATGGGTATATAAAAGTTACACAATGAAAGTTACACAATCTGTTCAATATGCTGTCTTTCTTGTGTTATGCACATGTTGAGACGGTTGTCCCATGCTCTGTGAACACGGAGCAATCCCATGCTCTGTGGACACGGAGCAATATCTCAGGTGTGATTTGTGCACAGGCATCCAGTATCCATTGCTCCAAGTGACCCACATCCCAAATCTTTTCAGCATCAATGATTGACTTCACATGACCCCACAGGTAAAAATCGAGTAGGGTCAAATGTGGTGATCAGGGAGGCCATTCCACTGGCCCACGTCGACCAATCCTTCGACCAGGGAACTGGAAGTCCAGATAGTGACAAACCTGTGGTGGTGCCCCATTCTGCTGAAAATTTTAGGGGAAGCTGCCATCCTCCATCAAAACTGACGGAAAAATGTGTTCTTGTAACAACTGCAAGTAGCCCTCTTAATTTAAATTGTCATGAATGAAGAATGGGCCAATGATACGTGTCCTCCAGATCCCGGCCCACACCATATCCTTCCAGCACCAACCATATTGCTCGGATCTCTCCACAATGGGCCTCCCCGATGGCGCAGTGGTAGTGTCGTTGCCTTGTTATCAAGGGGTCCCAGGTTTGATATCCGGTGGAGGCACATAATGGTTCGGATCCCACTTTAAACTGTAGGTCCAGTCCCAATTAGCCTTTCTGTGCATAAAGTGGACTTAAATCATCAACTCAACAACAACTCTCCACAACGGGTTCTCGGAGGATCAATACCGCATGTTCTGTTAATTCACTTCCCCATTCATAATAAAATTTGCTTCATCAGAATGCAGAATATGCAGTGCAAAGTGTGGGTCCTGGCAAATTTGCTCCACAGCCCATTCACAAAACTGCATTCTCCTTTCCGGGTCATCCTCAGAGAGATGGTGCTGCAGCTGCAGCTTGTACGGGTGACACTTAACCATCTTTAACACCCTGCAAATGGGACTCTGGCTGACACCACATTGCACGGACATTCAACCTGTGCTGCGCTGCGGAGACTTGGCAAACGATGCTAGCACTGTCGTAGCTGTTCCTTCGTCAGTGGCAGTTCTGGGCCTACCAGATCGTGGCCTGTGCTGGACTGTACTACTCCCTTCAAACCTGGTCAGCAATTGGGATACTGCAACGTACAACACTGGGTTCTGTTGAGGGTTCGTTGAAATCAAGAGCTACAGCAGGGGCACTTCTGCCCCCCCTTCCCTCACAGCTTGATGATCTGGATTTGTTCGGCCTTGGTCAATAGCATGGTTCAGCACCTGCAAATTATACATAATTATCACTTTTATATGCCCATAACTTCCTTATCATTAAAGTTTTCATAAATCTGACTTCACCACTGAATTCCTGGTGAAATTCTAGCCCAAAACCATATTCCACATGCCCCCTTCCCATTTAAAGAAATGAAGTTGGATCCAAGATGGCGGACGTTGGTTGTCATGACATGCACCAAAAAGTTTCTCCCTAGGCCTAACATATTACTACCATGACCAATTGCTGCAATCTACACTCCCTTTCATTTTATAAGAGGTGGTCGGAATTTTGACTCACAAAAACACAAAATAACTTTTCCTGTGCCATTTACCGCAATGAGAAATAGAGAGTCATTGTTAGTGCACAAACAAAACCAATTGTTGTACAACAAAACTTTGAATCTTAATCTATCCAATGATGTGTGGATTATGTTTCTGCCATGTATTGTTTGGTTGAAATAACATTTTGAAATCTGCTCCTTCTTGTTGACTAACCATGTATATCTTTTTCCGACCTGCTTCAGTCAGATGCGACTCGCCCAACGCAATGCAATAAATAAAAATAGGATAAATTAGCATTTACCTATCTAATTAAAAGTGCAATTAAAAAGTTATGCATATTTCGATTTCTCTGCTGAAATCTGCTACAGCTGGAGAATGTAAATAACTTTGAAATTTGTAATTTTTATTATTCAGTAACAAAATCACAGTGCTTTCATCTTTTCACTCTATGATTTGGTTTAACAAACTTGTTTTTTCCAGGCACCAGAGCTCTCTGCAGAAGAACAGTTACATCGATTGAAAAAGGCTGATGCTATTCGGAAAATGCTCTCCGAGACAACATCTATTTCAGCACCAGAAGTAGAAGTAGAAGGTGAGGAATGCAGTGCTATAAGAAATTGCGACCCTAGTAAAATAATAGGGCAATATACAGGCACTGAAAGCAACTGAAAAAAAAACATTTCAGGAAGAAACCAGTTGCAAAACATGTGCAGTGTTCCATGCTTTGAAAAGAAAACAGCAACTGCAAGAAATGTAAAGTGAATATACATGTATTGCAGCTGTGTTGCAGAGTAGAAAAGTTATGTAACTGGCTGTGCACATTACAGAAGAAAAGTGCATGTAAAATACTGAAGACTGAACATGTAAAATGTCATCGATAATATATTTTATGTTCTACAGGTTTCCTGATAACCAGGAGTTAGAAACAGTGTTGCCAGCGTAACATATTTTACAGTAAAAGTAAAAATAAATAAATTGTGTAACATAGAGGACTTTTTTTTTTTTGTCCCCAGTTGCACACAAAAATATTGCAAAGTCTGCACCTCCTGCAAGTACAGTAACCAAAGACTATATTGTACAATTTTCATAAATTTTGAGATGGTTGTTTTTGAGAAAATGATTTCTAAAAAAGGGTCAAAATGGATTTTTAAAATTTTTTGCAAAGAATTTTCTACATAACGTTAGAAGTTAGTGCAGAAATGGCATTGCAAATAGTTAGTCCAGCTTCCATATTCCATTATCCCAGCAAAACTCATATCCTGTGGTTCTTCACTTTGGAATAAATAAATAAATAAAAAATAAAAAAGAACAACTTTGAAAAAATTGCAAATTTTTATATTTTGATTTTGAAGTTCTGAGTTGATAAGGATTTCATAAATATTCTCCTTAATAAGGTTTTGGAAGTGCTTTGAACACACTTTCAAATAAAGGATACCTTAAGCCTCTACAATTTTCTATTTTTTTTAATTTATAGTGGTTTGAAAATTGCATTATTTTCCTTGCGTAATTTTTTTTAGCCAAATGATCTTGTATCACTCTAACAAATCAACAGGAAAAGGAAAATATTTTATTTTTGGACATGTGTCATTTGGTTCTTTAACATATTTCTTTCAGCTAAATTCATGATAGTGAGTAGATAGCTCCTGTATGATTTGAGATGAAATCACCCTGGTGTGTGGTGTTATTTTGATGTAGTGATTACGTTGACTAGTATGGGGAGGTGTCTGGATAATTTTAATCACATAGTGTGTATGAGTGTGTATCATTGCTGATGACATTTTGAACATACTCTACACTTCTAGATCACAAGATATGAGGCTCTGAATTACATGATTGAAGGGTCTCGTTTGGAAAATACAATAAAATATAGGGATGGGCCAATATGAAATTTTGGTCGATACCGATAAACAGAGCCACATATTAAGGTCAAGATTTTGGTACAAAAACTTGGCATATAATGGGATCAAAAGCAGTATATTGGTGTTAAAATGGTGAATAAAAACCTATACATATACCGGTACATATTATACAAAATTAACATTTCACTTCTAATAGCACACATTTGCCAGTCCTCGTGGTGGAGTGATTAGCACATCGAACTGCAATGCCAGGGGTCCCGGGTTCGAATTCTGGGCAAGGATGTTTGTGAGTGTCCATTCATCAATTTCATCATATCATGACTCACCCCCATCTTCGCAAATTGGCCAAAAGTGGCACAAAAAGCAAAGTAAAATAAAGCAATTCAATCAATCTAATAGCACATTTATATTGTTATCAGAGTATTATGTTTATTCCTGTTTGTAGGAGTCCCTTTTTGCTTCTCAAATATTTACAGCAGAATTAATCAATTTTCTGTGATTTTCCTAAATTTATTGTTTGACAGTTTATTTCACATTTTGCACTTCATTTTGCATCATTTTGTGACAAAATTAGGTAGCTAAATACACCTCACACCTTTCAAAAACATTGAAAAATTAAAACTACAATGTATTATTTCACATTTCATGTTTTCATCAAAAACCAAATATGCATGCCCATACCGAGTACCAATATAAAATTTACCAGTACTGATAATTGACATTCTACCTATCTGATATAAAATTCCAAATGGTTCTTGAAGACCTGAATGGTTCATTGACCTCCTTCATAAATGTGTGTTTCGAGGTGTCTGAAGGGAAAATGAAGTTGCATATTTAGACATTTATTTTTTTAAAAAATTGGACATGGAGATTATTCATAGAAATTATAACAAAATGGCAGAATTTTTTACTAAATTATAAGATGTTTATCGATATATCGGATTGGTAAAATTATTTGTAATTTTACTAATAAATCGATATGTTTATATCGACCGATACTGATAAGTACCGATTAATCTGTCTCATTGCTACTAAAATATATTCTAGGTTATATTCTGTATCATGAAGTGTTATACAAGGGTAATGTTTACCAAGTACTAGAAAGAAAGGTGTAATTTCTGTCTTTCAGATAAGATAGAAGAAGAGGAGAAAACATCTACATTAAAGAAGAAAGTGGCTGAAGAAAAGAAGCAACGGGAACATCTTCTACAGCTTAATCAAATTTTGGCAAAACAAGTAATGGAGAAAAGCAAAATGGTGGCAGGTAAGGATATTTTCTGTATTTATTTGTCATCTCCCGTGATGCTATATTACATGATGAGCTAAAGATATAGAAAGAATGTTAAGCTAATGGAATTGAGGCTGGAACTATGATAATTTCTGAAATATTGCCTTCTTTAAAATTTACAATTAACCCTTTAACATCTTGATGATAATAACATCTTACACCTGCAAGCCTTTTACGATGGGATGTTTTGAAGCATGCATTTCTCCATAGGTGCCCATCTTCCCAAGGCTGATGGCACATCTCCCCTCAACATGTAAGGCCCCATGTTAGGAAAAGGAAAATATTTTATTTTTGGACATGTGTCATTTGGTTCTTTAACATATTTCAAACCATGTCGTAATAACCATAAAGTATTTAATTACAACAGCGTGTCTACTGAAAGTAACATTTTTCCTAGCTTTACTGAACACTATACTTGATCTGCCCCTTCTCCCTAAACAGTGGTGATGGGGATGCATTACTCCCCTAAAATAGTTAATCATAATCCCCCCAAAATAGTTTGGATGAATACACAATAATTTGTTTATTTGAATACAATACCATGTTAAACTGTCTACTTTTTTATTTGTTCAATTTTCTAAATAATCGAAAGCTAGCATATTGGTTAAATGTAATAAATTGAATTATATAAATATGTATTTAAACAGTGTTTGTGATGGAGAAAAAGATTTATAAAACACACAATTTGAGTATTTAACACAAATTGTTACACAACTTAAGATCGGTGACGGACCTCATGCCTACAGGAAAAATAGCTTCTCGTAGATTTCCGTGCTGGTTCGACTCCGAGGTGCGGGATGTACCGGCCAACAAGACACGAGCATGGCAACTTTGGAAGGACTTCCCGAGTGAACACACGCACAACACCTTTGCTGCTCTGCAACGGCACTCAAAGTATCTTCTTCGGAAAAAATACAAGGAACATATAGACAAGATCACTGCAACAATCTCGGAAAACCCAAAAAGCTTTTTTAATCTAATAAACTCAAGAAAAAATAATAGTAGGATTCCAGCTGAAATTACATAGGATAGTGAAAGTGTGATAAGCAACCAAAGGGCAGAACTCTTCAATGCTTATTTTCACGGTAACTTCCGCCCACCATCCTTTCTTGCAGCATTGCCAAACGTAGGTCCGGACGATATCAACACCGTGTTCCTCAGGAAAACAGTGCAATCCTTGTGTTATCCCCTCTCCATTCTCTTGAACAGATGTTTCTCGGAAGGCATCTTTCCTCAAGCTTTCAAGCAAACATCATGCCGATTCACAAAAGTGGCAACAAATATATTGTTGTCTCGTACCGACCAATCTCCTCTGTCCATCATCTGTGAAAAAATAATCAAAGACAGACTGTATAAATTTGTTTCTCCTTACTTAAGCTCAAACCAACATGGTTTTCTTCCTGGTAGCTCGTGTCTTACAAACCTGTCGGTTTTTCTCTCACATGCTATGAAATGTATTTCAAATAATTCACAATTAGATGTAATATACTTTGATCTGGCCAAAGCCTTTGATACTGCTAGTCACTGTCATCTGATTCACAAATTATGCAATAGATCCAACATTCATGGCAAATTTCTAACCCTTCTCACAGATTATCTTAGCGATCACCAACAATGTGTCGTTCTTCCAGGAACCGTATCTAACTTCCCTCCTGTCCTCTCTGGAGTTCCACAGGGTAGTGTTCTAGGACCTCTCTTATTCATATTATTCGTCGACGACCATCTCACAGCTCCCTCTAGCAATTACCTTCTTTTCGCAGATGACTGTAAAATATTCAGAGAAATCTCCACTTCTGACGATACTCATCTTCTTCAGAATGACAAAACAACATGTACTTCCTGGTGTCTAACATGGGACCTTACATTACATCCTGAAAAGTGTACTACTCACACCATCTCTCTCAAGAAGAACCTGTTAAAGTCATCTTATTCCGTGTCTGGCAATAACATCCAAGCAGTATCCTCTCACAAAGACCTAGGCATTGTTTTCGACCAAAAACTCACATTTGAAGAACATATAACAGGCACAACAAAAAAGGCCAAGCGCCTCTTAGGTTTACTGTATCATTTCACTGAAATTACTGACATCTCAGCCCTTACCTTATACTTCAAATCATTCATTTCCCCAATAATAGAATGCTGCTCTCCTGTCTGGTCCATGGCGTGTTCCACTCAACTTTCTAGAATCGATTCAGTTTTGCACTTCTTCCTAGCTATAGTTCAATACAGGGTTCCCTCATTATGCAATTTTTCATCTCCACATCTCTTGTCTTTTCTAAACCTACAAACTGCTTATCAGCGATCTTTGCAGAATGATTTCAGTTATTTATACAAAATTGTGAATGGCAAAATCCACTGCAACATACTCCTTGAGGAGTTCCACTTTCGAGTACCTGTGCGCACAACTCGCAACACAAGTTTATTTTATACAAAGAAACCTACACTACAATTCAAAAAAGATCCCTCTTTTACAGACTTGCCATACAATACAATGACCTCCCATCAAGAATCGACATATTTTCCTTAGAGTTTGCCTTTCGGTCTTCTATTAGAAGAAATGTTTGTAAATAATATCAAATAGTGCCATTTTTGCTTATTTTTTTGTCAATTTGCTATTCTCTTTGTGTTATTTTGTTACTTTTATTTATTATTTTTTAATATCTTTTTGCTTATTATTATTATTATGTTTTCATTGTTGAAAATTTCAGTGTAAAATGGCCCCCTGTGCTGTATCTGAAATTTTCTCAATAAATAAATAAATAGATAGAAAAATTCAGCCTGGGCAAATCAAATAACATGCTGCAGCTGTGTTACCGATTCAATTATTGTTTCACAAAATATTTTAGAACCCTAGCTAGAAATTCCTAAGCTCAGGGTGAGAATATAATACCGTTCCTCCTTCAAAGAACTTGCCCCCTCTGCTTGGGGTAAATGTAATAATTTTAGTAATCCATAGCAATAATTGCGTGGATTTTATCTTCAGTTCAAATTTCATTTGTTACAGTAAATTTGTCCTGTGACAAGAAGTTAGATATGCATTTTTTTTATTATTTATTTTTCTGTTTTATTGGGTAATGTACAAGGTGTTACTGTTTGAAGTACACTTAGCATATTACAGCATACAATAAAACAATAATATTACTAATAAAAGTACATCATCCAAATGATGCACCTGTTTTAAATTAAACAGTATACCAACACTAAGCATTATGTATTTTATGAAGTGATGTTATTAATCAGTATCGAGAATATCATTCATATCTTGTAATGCAGCTATAGTATAAAATTTCACATTCACCTGAGTAAAATGCGAAGCACACATTTTCGTAAAACATGATTGTGAGCAAAGAGAGGAAGAAAATTTTTCCATCCATTTCTTTACAGGCTTTCAAGAATAATAATTTAATGGGGTGACGATACATTCTTAGGATCCCGTGATATTTATTCCTTTCCAGCTTCTCTTTTTACACGTTCTGTGCCGAAAACGTGTGGATACCATATTGTTAAATATAATCCCCAAAACATAATATTCGAACTCTTCCCCTGTCCCCACTACAGAAATCCTTTGACAATCTAAGATTTAATGGTTTATCAAGAGCTTCATATCCCTCCCCTTAAATTTAATACTCAATTCTCTCACTAAAATTCCCATGCCAATTTTAGTGAAGAGTGGATATTTCTCAATCCCCCTATGAAATACCCACCACTTAAAGAGTTGTATATTGCCCCCCCCCCCCCTGGTAATATGTACCTGTAAAGTGATGCAACAATCTGAAATGAAGATGAATTAACAGGGTTCTCACCTGAAATCCTGGAACATCTTCTAAAGTGATGAATATACCTGTGTTAGGAAAGTCTTAAAAGCAATATTCCTGTGTTTAAGGAAATCTTAATAAAAATCAAGGAATACCAAACATGATTGCCATGTATGAGTTGAATATGAATTTTCCATGTACTTGTAAACAGTCTGTGTAGCAAAATTTATCTTACACAATTGACTTGAAAAAGTGTATGTGCAGTACTTCAAAATGTCAAACATATTAAAGAAATTCGGTCATTGAAGAAACCAAAGTTGTTATTAATAATTTATGTAAAAAACTAAACTAAAGAAGTATTTTACAACTGTATCAGCAATCTTATATTTGCATTCTTAAAATTGCCATTTAAATCTGGTGAATCTGTAGATGTCAGGGAATTTATTTTACCACAGTGTTTTATTTAAGCATTATTTAATTTCAATCAAGCCTCTCCTGGATTTGTTACTTTTTTAAATATAGTTTTTATTTTAATTTTTGTTGTTATTTTTATTAATATCTGTTTAATTTGTGTATTTTATTTTTCAATCAGTCAGCTCGAAACTGATATTTTTATGATTTTTGTTTTATCACAGGTACTGTAGCATCATCAAACGATTCCCGGGACTGATTTGATTTCCATAATATTTTTGTTGCAACAAGGCAAGTTATTTTATTTTAGTTATTTTTATTTTCATGGGGTTTGAAGGTACATTAGTACATAATTAATAATGATTTAAGCTGTAATCACTTCCTTGGATCTGGTGAAATTTAAAATAAGTCACCAAGGAAATGATCTGACTTGTTTTTGTTTTTTTAACCATTGAATGCTATGTTCCCATGTTTTCAAATACTGTACTGTGAACCTTCTTGAAGACAGGAGGTTTTCAAGTGCGTGCTTTTCTAATGTACAGATATGTGCAAACAAATCACATGGAGACAATTATTTATTTGTAAGGAATACAAATTACATTGTTGGGGGGTGGAAGGGGGTTAGGCTCTCATGCAAAGTGAAATTTGGACAGTACCTCCGATTATGCATCTTTCCCCATGGCATGGTAACTAATCGAGGAGCTCCAGGTTTGATAATGTGTAGTGGTTTGGATCATACTTTACACCATAAGTCCAGTCCCGATTGGCCTTTCTGAGCATAAAGTGCACTTAAAAATAAACTAAAAAACTCCTTCTAACATGCACAAAGGAAGAAGAAAAATAATAAAAATTTGAGGAAAAGCTCGACTTGTTCTATTCCCCCAATGAACCATATGCGACTTTTGCCTAAGTGATTTGCGATAAGATGAAATTCAGGAGAGGAGAATCACAAACGCACATGAGCAAGACACAACTCACATCCCACAGAGGATTATACTGGCTGTGAGCCCAGAGGACAGATCCTTTGTTGGTCTTCAATGATGTGGTCGAGCGTGTAGTACACCCCAGTGAACCAAAGTGAATAGAGAAATTCTAATGTATGTTAGAGAGCCACGATGGTCTAGTCTGACTGCCACGCAGTATACCCTGTCCCAGCTAACTGTAGAGCAGGGCCATGCATATTGGCAGAGGAGGAGGAGGAAAATCGAGTGGTGAAAGTGCAGCATTACCAACCATACGATCCTGACCATACATGTACGGACATACGGTCCTGACCTTAGTCCATATTCTAAATGCACGGCTTGTCAAAATTTGCTCTTGCAGTTTTATCCCTAATATTTCCCTAAGAAATTCTTAAACCAATCGTACAGATCTGGATACAAATATACAGTCCGTTTGCCATGTGCGTTCGGTAGTGAAGGAGGAAATCAGGTAACTCCCTTCTTTAGAGACTTGTTCTCATTCGCCTGGTCTACAGTTAGCTGGCACGGAGTTTAGACCTGGGTTTGATTCCCAAGGTGGGTGATCTAAGATCTGAATTGTTCCATCCTTCTCCCCACATAAAGTGGCTGTGGGGCTCAGCCAGCCTCAAATCAATGGGTTCCTGGGGACAACGCTGGGCAGTAAAGGCAGTCGGAGCATGGTGCTGTTTACATCATCTCCAAAATGTCCGAGATCGAGAATGTGTCTTCATGGCACAGTTCTATATGCACGGGGAACTTTTACCTTATGTATGGTACTGTTGTAGTAACTACAACATTGAAAAGTCAGATTGTTAGATATTTATTTTTTAGAAAAGAATGAAAATATTGAGGGTGAACCAATATGAAATTGTGGCTGATACCAATAAAGTACTGATATAAAATTTACCGATACCAGTAACCAATATTTTACCAATTCGATATAAAATTGCAAATGGTCCTTCAAGAATATATTAGGGTAAATCAAAAAAGTAAAGTCAGTTTTCACATAACATCTTTATTTCCACACAAGAAGATGAACTACACATATCACCTTTCCACATATGCCCCCTGCACGGCAATGCTCTTTTGGTATCGTGCAATCAGCTTCTGTATTCCGTCCGTGAAGAAGGTTTTTGGACCTCGACATCTGACCTGAACCAACGATCACGCAGCTTTAAAGCAGTCCACCCACTCATACACCTTTCGTTGAGTCATGGTGCTTGCTCCATACTGCGCTAACAGCCGACGGTGGGTGTCTGCCGGCTTGACTCCCTTCGACCACAGAAAGTGCACTACGGCATGCTGTTCCTCGATGGTACATTTGTGGAGTGGTGTGTCCATACGTGTGTCCTTTTAGCTCCGCAACACTCGACTGAATGGGGCAGTGATGGATACTCCTACTTCCATGTCACTCCAAGTATACACGTGGTGACATCAGACACACCCAGTCTTCGTTATTCTTGCAAAAACCCAAAATTGCCTTGGTTTTTTATTTACCTAGTAAATGCTTCATTCACCTCCTTAATAAATGTGTGTTAGCAGATGACTGCCATGCAAAATAAGCTGCGTATTTAAAGGTTTACTTTTAAGAAAAGTAGGGCTTGGAGATTGTAGGTTTATATCCATAAAAATTATAACAAAGTGGCAGAATATTGCACTTTTAGAGTCTAAGGAAGACCTTCATGTAAGGTTGAAACATAACATAAGTGTTCTCTTACTGAAATACTGACTGCCTTGGTCAGCATATTTACTGTTTTTTTCTCTCATGGAAACAAGGCTTAATCGTGTTACAACCAGAAATGTTATGATCTAAGCTATTTTTCCATTTCCACATGATTTCTTGTCTTCTCTTCTTTATTATGAGTTTTAGACATATTTCTTTTATTTGTCACATTCCCTTGTATGATAAGGTTGTGCTCAGTACCATTTTAATTCAAAATATTTAAGAATTATTTTAATTTTATGTGATTTTTTTAGTGAGGGCCCTGGCAACCCTGACTTTCAAAGAGCCAAGCATGGAAGAGGAGGACCTTTCACCAGTCCAGCCACTTCCTGTGGTGCAGCAGAGAGAGAATTACTTCTCATAGTTACAGGGATTAGCAATCATAGCTCTTTCGGTTGAAATACAACAAAGTGTGTATGATACCATGTTAATGGAATTGCAAGAAACATTGATTCCCCCCCCCCCCCCTTATTTGCATGTGAATGGAAATTGTACTTTCCACATGGTGTACATAATGTTTATATAAGTAAAATTTCATTTATGATTCATAACATTTGTATAGAAAGGCTACGCGTTGTGTGAATTTTATAAATGTTGTTTTAAAATTGGACAACTATAACATGAATGACAGATTAGTAGTGTAAATCACTGCTTGGGATATTTAGTGTATGTATGAAATATGTTGTGGAAGAATTTTGATGCATTATTGTTTAATACAGTGATTTGTCTTCCTACTGTATGGTTATGAAATCATCGAAATTATTAAGAAGTGTAATGGCATTCATTGCACAAGCCAAAATGCAATTTGTGATTATACAGAAATATGTGCAATTATCTTTTTTTAAAAAAATATGAAGTCAGAATATAGAAAGAGTGCCTATTTTCTTCGAATGTGCCATCATAGAATAAGCAGAGTTGTCATGAATCCTCAATAACAATCGTGTACATTAAGTAATGTATACTTAATGAGCAATTGATGTTAATTTTATAAAGTACTGTTCATGATTTTTAAATCATTAATATCAGTTGATGAGTGAATAGTTGGTTTTTATACATTTTACAAGCTGTTCTTGAGTACAATATTAAAAAGAAAGTATTAAAAAAGTATTAAAATAACTCTTATTATATATATACATAAAAATATGAGAATCAAAAGTTACAGTTGCATATAATAAAATGAAATATATATATATGTAAATTTGCTAAGCAATAAGACAAAGAAGCAACACAAAAGGTTTTTACAGATCTGCCCCTGGAGTATGACTTGAACCTTTTTGTAACTTTACACTGAAGTAACTGGGATTAAATAGTTGAAGAAGGTTCTCTCTTCTCTTGTGAATAAAAAGAACACAAATGCATTGTAAAAATGAACTTCAGCAGTATTTTACATAATATAAGTGCAATTTATTACTGTTCATAATTTTCATCCTCAGGTTCATAATTCATGTAGCACTGAAGATCATAATGTTTCATGAATTAAGCTCATATACGAGGGATGATCGGAAAATAAGAATACAAAGCCTGTAAAGTCCAGTAGGTATATAATAAAGGTCCCGGGTTCGATACCCGGTGGAGGCACAAGTGGTTCGGATCCCACTTTAAACTGTAGGTCCAGTCCCGATTAGCCTTACTGTGCATAAAGTGGACTTAAAACAGTAACTCAAACCAAACCAAGGTATATAATAAACTAATACAAACAAACTCGTGTGAAATTGTACTTCATACTACTACTTAACATAGTCTCCTTCCCAGTTTAGGCATTTATCCTAGAGCTTCGTGAGGTTCATGATGCCTGTTTCACAGAACTCTGGGTCCTGTTGTAGGAGACAAGCCCTTAGTTCGTGTTGCACAACATCATCCGAGTGAAACTGATGTTCTCTGAGATTCTACTTCAAAGGAGCAAAAAGATGGTAATCACTTGGAGCAAGGTCCAGGTTGTATGGTAGATGTTGGAGCACATGCCACCCAAAACCCACCAGGATGTCACGGGTCTGGTGAGCTGTGTTGTCATGCAGCAGAAAGACTCCTGCGGTGAGAAGTCTGGTCATCTTTTTCCGAATTGCTGTTCGTAGGTGCAGCAATGACAGGTTTCACTCAGATGATGTTCAGCAAGAAGTAAGGGTTGGGCTCTGACAACAGGACCTGGAGTTTTATGATACAGGGATCATGAACCTTGTGAAGCGCTGGGATACAGAACTGTGTTGAGTAGGATTGTATGCAGTATCCTTTCACGTGAGTCCGTTTGTATTTGTCTAATTAATACCTAGTGGAATTTACAGGCTTTGTATTATTTTTTTCTGATAATCCCTCGTATGATTTTTAATTTTTAAGTTTTTCAATAAAAAGTGACTGTGAATATTTACTTTGTCACTTCTGGCTGAAATATTGACAATGAATTTTCAAAAAAGAAAAAGTCTGTAAATGTATATCTATTTTTTTTTAACCATGATTTCTTTCATTGTTTAGGTGTAGTGGAAATTTGTTGTTTGTTGCGTATCATGTACAGTGTGAAATTTGTAACCAAAAGGGACTGTGTGTAAACTCTTGTGATAATTTCCCCTTTGATAGTGTGAAAAGAGAAAATAAAATTGTATCCAGTCCTCAAAATAGTAACAATTAGGATTTTCATGAGATTGACGAAACATAAATATGTGCTCTGGTTGTTTGTGCATTGTTTTATATCCCAGGGTTCTTCATATTAATAACAGTGCAATTATATTTCTGGTGGTGATTGTAAACAACTGGGTGAATAGAGATTTGTAACAAAACTTTACATTCATCACTTTTGGTATGCATGTGTGTGTATATACATTTATAATCATGTTGAAAACTAACAACTTTGTGAGGAAACCAGTATTGTAAAAGGATACGTTAGGTAAAAATTACTGCATAAGTAACTGCCTTTGCTTCACTACCTCTCTCAGGTTGTCTGCTTATGCTCCTCAAATACTCCACAGGGTAGTGACTGAACGAATATTACAAGCAAGGTGAACATACCCAGTTGTATGGGTGGATTTGCCATTGCAAACACTTTTGTGTTGTATTCTTAATGTATGTATTACATGAATATAATAAAGATTGAGATATATATTTTTCTATTTAAAATTAAGAGTTATTGTGCCTCAATTCTTGAGTGAACCTATTCTGGCATTTGCACAGAATGATCCCAGTACAACAGTGGCTTTTTTGCACCTCCTCTGCATCTCCCTTAGAATTACTGCTCAAGGTGAATTGGCTTAAAAAAATATCATTATTCTCACTCCACATGCCTAAATACTTAACTACCGAAGTAGTGTCATGTTCACTTTTGGTCATGTGGTCACTTTCATGTTCACTTTCATCCACTAAGCTTGCAAAATGATGTTAACTTTATACTATAATGTGGCTTAGAAGTGCAACAGAACAACACAGCTGAGGTTGGAACAAAGATATAGAAGAACGTTCAGCTACACAAAAGCACCCATGTGCAGTATAGTTAGTTCATGGTGCTGCAATTTTGCAATGAATATCGATGGGAGACACGTGTACATCTTCCGCCTAACGGAAGGTTAAAGTGTAGGCCACGAAATCCTCCCCTGGTAGCGTCGTTGGCTTATAATCAAGGGTTCCCAGGTTTGATACCCGGTGGAGGCACACAGTGGTTCAGATTCCTCTTTAAACTGTAGGTCCAGTCCCGATTAGCCTTACAGTGCATAAAGTGGACTTAAAACACCAAATCAATCATGAAATCCTCCCCCTCCTCCTCCTTCTGCTTGTGGAAATAATTTTCGCTTTGTTGACTCCCATTTTTATTATCTGAAAACAAATAACAACTTCCCTAGCCTAAAGTGTACTTGTAAGAAAATGTTTTTCATTTGAGATGGTGAAGTAAGAAATTTTTAGCATTCAATAATGCTATTCATTCATCATACAATAAAGCTAACTTCGATTGTTGATACATCCAATTTCACTGACGGTAAAAAGTACTCAACTAAAAAATGGAAAGCATTTCAATTTGCATTTTGGCATTGTTGACTTAGTAACTTAGTTTGCACTTTAGCATAATGTTTCCAGTCAACAGAAGAAATTAAATTCCCTGCCTTCTTCAGGTTTTCCATTACAAATTTTGCATATCTGTGTATGGTGAAGAAGTACAGAGAAAGAGAAAGAGAAAGGAAAAGTCAAATGCATTTTCTATTTAAATAGTGGACTCGGGTCTGAACTTGACAACAAGACCACAGTATTTTCAATTCATTTCAATTTTATTGTTTGTAAACCAATAATAATAATAATAAGTATAGTATTTGTATTTATGACTGAAGAGCAAGATATGAAATCTTACTATACCCTTCCACCCATGGGCAGCGACACTGCTTCTGCCATGTGCTTGAAGTGGTAGCCGTGAGGAGGCTTTGCCCACTTTGCTTGTTTGTATCAACTTAAGAGAAAATGCACTTTGTCGGGGATGCCTATGCAAATTATCCCAGTGGAGGAGATGCTTTATGAAAATTTTGTTAACTGGGGAAAAGCATGCTCCCACATTCTCCTGTGGGAAGCCTTGGGATCTACTGTCGGATTAAAGATTATAGACACTAGAGCTTGAACTCCAAAATTAACCAGTAGACCTTCATAAGAACAAGTTATATCAAAATTTAGCTTATTCAATTCTACATTAATTTATGCTAACCATTTTTTTCAAGTATGCCTTCGTTTTTTTTCATCATGAAAAAAGAAAATGTGCTGATTTTTGTACTTTTGCAAACGATTGTTCTCTTTGAAATTCTATCAATAAAAAACTGTTTGTCCGATCATGATGGAATTTTAGTATGGTGCAGGCAGAAAGGTTTAAAAAACACAATTCTTAATTTTCAGATTTTCAATTTGTTAAAAAACAGTTCTTATCAATATTGCGAAACAACTTTTTCTTGTGGATGCGGTAAATGGAGTTTAATTACTTACGTGAAATTTTGAAATTTTGTATTTCCACGTTGCACAATTTAATGGTTATATCCTATTAATTTCGAAGACCCTCTGTCTTCATTCACTAGAAACAAATACGATATAACCATTAAATTGTGCAACGTGGAAATACGAAATTTCAAAATTTCATGTGAGAGTCATTCCATATGATATCAACACAGCCCGCAACCTGACCATCTCCAATTTTCATGAAATTTTGGGAGTTGAAACTATGCATGGAACTCAGTAACCATGAAAAGTTTTAGTTTCCTTTGTCTTGTAATTGTTAAATTATTCAAGGTCAAACTTCGCATAAATTGCCCTTTTTGAGCCCGCTTAGCTATACTAAATGTATTGTAACGCCGCCCCTATTTCGCCTAGGAAGCTCAAATCAAGCTTATTGTACAGGGAATTGAACAAGCTTTCCAGTGATATATAACAAGTCTACCTTTGGATAAAAATATACTTTTGTCACGTAACCTTGACTTATGACCTTGAATATCCCAAAACATGTCCACCAAAAATCGTGATAAAAATATATTTGGTCCCTCATGCCATACTCTAAAACATATCAAAAAATCATTCTGGGACTGCAATGGGATCAGAAGATACAAAATAATATGTGTAACTGTGTGACTGATAAAAGCCTCATTACATGAACTATGACGAGTCAAATGTCCCTTAACACCCCCTACAAAATGTAAAGGAGTTAGTTATCCTGGGTATAATTGGTCATGAGAGAAATAGGTTAGGTACAGGGAGATCCCTAGCTGTGTGTGTCAAGCGCAGGTCCAGCATATTGTTGACCGCCATATTGAATTCAACGAAAAAATTTCAAAGGAAATGGGGTGATGTGAAATATCAAATCAGGCTAGAATTTCACGAGAAATGAAGCGGCGAAGGTTTTTTCAACGTATCTTTAGCCAGCAAAAAGTTATTACTGAATGCTTGTAACCATCTTCTCCTTTTCGAGGTGTTAAAAACAAAGAATTAGAATGCTCCTAACGTGTTAGGAACTCAAGATCACGCTTGACATCTCGGGAGAGAAAGAAGTTTCCGCACCATTGCATATGATTTTAATCAGCCACATTCACCAAATAGTTGAATAGTGAAAAATATTTGGAAAAGTATCTCAAACTATTATGTGACACTTCCTTTGGAATGAAAAATTATTCAGTGACCATAATTTTTATGTTCACGGTGAAGTTAATAAAAAGAGTATGCAATACCTGTGATTTGATAATCTACAGTAGACAGATCCCAGCCGTATGGTTGTTCCTGGTAAGCTAATGATGTGGTATAGTGTATGGAGAAAGGGAATGGTTGGTCCATATTCAACCTTAAATGGTGAGGGCTTCTGGGATTTGTTAAGTGAACAGGATTTTCATCCTTGCTTACGGGATATGGCACTTTTCCAGAGTTTTGAAACAGGACAGAGTGTGACCCCACTATGTGGACATTGTGGCAACTTCTTCATAAAAATTTCTAGGTATATTGATGTGCAGACAGGGATCTATTAAAAGGCATGCACATTACCCAGATCTAACACCTTAGGAGGACTTTTACCTTCAGAAACATTTGAAGAGAATGGTGCATGCACTAAAAGTACGTGATATTGACCATCTGAGAGAAGGCATAGTTGCCGCTTGTGATGATATTGCACCTGCTACATTGCCAAATGTTCTATGTGAGTGTGAGAAACATCAACAAGTATGCTCACAGGAACATTGACAACATTATAATGTGCATATATCGTAACTTATTGCTGGCTAAAGATACGTTGGAAAAACCTTCGCTGCTTCATTTCTCCTGAAATTCTAGCCTGATTTGATATTATCACATCGCCCCATTTCCTTTGAAATTCTTGCGTTGAATTCAATATGGCGGTCAACAATATGCTGGACCTGCGCTTGACACACACAGCTAGGGATCTCCCTGTACCTAACCTATTTCTCTCATGACCAATTATACCCAGGATAACTAACTCCTTTACATTTTGTAGGGGGTGTTAAGGGACATTTGACTCGTCATAGTTCATGTAATGAGGCTTTTATCAGTCACATAGTTACACATATTATTTTGTATCTTCTGATCCCATTGCAGTCCCAGAATGATTTTTTGATATGTTTTAGAGTATGGCATGAGGGACAAAATATATTTTTATCACGTTTTTTGGTGATGACATGTTTTGAGATATTCAAGGTCAAAAGTCAAGGTTACGTGACAAAAGTATATTTTTATCCAAAGGTAGACTTGTTATATATCACTGGATAGCTTGATTTGATCTTCCTAGGCGAAATAGGGGCGGAGTTACAACACATTTAGTATAGCTAAGCGGGCTCAAAAAGGGCAATTTATGCAAACTTTGACCTTGAATAATTTAACAATTACAAGACAAATGAAACTAAAACTTTTCGTAGTTACTAAGTTCCATGCATAGTTTCAACTCCCAAAATTTCATGAAAATCGGAGATGGTCAGGTTGGAATTTGCACATATCTGTGTTGATTTGGCATGGAATGACTCGTAAGTAACTTTTTCTTAGTATTGGGTAGTCCTACAAATACACTTTCAGTCTTGTTTTGAAGCTCTTTCAATCTGTTTTCAAAATCCATTATCACTGTCAATTCACATTCTGAAACCGATTTTATACAGATTTTTATTCAACGGAGTAAAGATGTATGTAGAATGTGGCAACACCACACACAGTGATGTCTGTTAAACCGTGGAAACTGCGAGCTGTCACTGAGAGTCAGTGCGAGATACATGATTTCCATAAAGCATCCCTCCACCTATCTCAAAGCCAGAACAAACTGCCAATAATTTCTTTTATTTCAAGCATTTTGGCATCGCAACAATGACTTAAAAGTGTTCAATAATGATATAGGAACAATGTTGTTCTTTTATAGAAACGAAATTATGGTATAAAATTTCAGAGGATGTGAAACAAAAGTAAAATTGAAAATTCTAAGTAGAAATGCCAGGTAAACAGAAACTGAGTACTGGCAGTGCTGGTTCTGCCGTGTCCATGTCCTGGGTGAGCATAATTTACACTTTGCTTCTTATTTGGGCCAAGATGGAGGAGGAGGGGGAAGATTTAAAGATTCATGGATTATTTGGGGTTGCACTCTCTACTGTCCCCTTTCTGGTTCCTCGCTGCTAACACTGAAGAATTACTAGCAAATTGAACAGATTTTTTTCATTTCTATGTATTGCAATTCTTTTCATTGATTTTTCCAAATTTAGTAATATAAATAAATACGGAGAAACTAGAAAAAACAGCTTCGTTGATAAAAATGAGTACTAGTTTCTCCATATTTATATACTACCGCGTCTCTCTTTTCCCAATTATGAAATTAGTAATAGAGTTAACAAAGTATTGAATTGGTAGTAGTGCCAGGCCAAGATAAAAGAAACATACAATTTACAACAATTATTTATACTTATTATGTATTATTTGGCAACACTGTCAGGCACGAGCAGTGTCAGTTGGACCTTGTGTCAATACGTGGAGCCAAAAGTGGTCAGTGCAGTGATTGTTGGTTGCATGATGGGTAACAGTATGAGGAGTGATTTAGTTTATTTTACTTCGCTTTTCTTCATATTTTGGCTAACCTCAAAGATGAGAATGAGTGATGATATGATTGAATTTTTGAAAAGACACTTACACTTGCACAGTCGGGGATTCGAACTCAGGACCCCTGCATTGTAGCATGCTGTGATAACCTCTCGGCGATGGATGTCGATGAAAATGTGCGAGGGCAAATCGAAAGTCGTTGTCCCAATTTTTTTCATCCAAAATAATAAACATGCAGGGAAATCATAAAATAGGAATTGTTCTGTGTACCTTGTTCTATTTTTCCACATAGTCACCACAGTGGTTCAGGCATTTGTCCCATTGCACCACTAGTTTGAAGATGTCGCTGTTGTAGAATTTGGCTGGTTGATCGTGGAACCACCGCCAGACATAGGTCTTCGCTTCATCGGTGCAAATGAACCTCTGTCCTGCCAGGAACTTCTTCAGTGGACCGAACACGTGGAAATCACTGGGGACGAGGTCTGGTTATACGGTGCATGCTCCAGAATCTCCCATTCAAATGACTGAAGTCTGTCTATGGTCCTGTTTGCCACATGAGGCCTGGCCGTATCGTGGAGGATAAACACATTATCCACATCGAGAATCCCTTGGCGCTTTTTCCTAATGGCAGCTCGCCGACACCAGAATGTGCTACAATAGCTGTCAGCATCGATGGTGTCACCTTGTGAAACGAAATCCAGCAGGAGTGCTCCTCGGTGATCCCAGAAGACCCGTGAGCATCAACGTTCGAACAGATGGCATTCTGCGGAATTTCTTTGTAACAGGCGAGTGTGTATGTTTCTACACCATGATCTGCTGCTTTGATTCTGGAGTGAAATGCAATACCCACGTTTCATCTCCAGTGACAATTAAGATCCAGGGAACTTTCACCCTCCTCGGCATAACACTGTAAATGTTTCAGTGAAGCCCCCTTGGTCAGGTCATCCAAAAGCTTAGGCACCCACCAACATGAAATCTTGCGATACCCCAAGGATTCGTGAACGATATCGTACACAATGCCATAAGAAATGCCAAGCTCCCTGGAAATGTTAATCAGATGCACACGACAATCCGCTTTCACCATTGCATCCACACGGGCAACGTTTTCCGTTGTGCTCATTGTCATGAAAGTCTTCTCGGCCATTTTTAAACTCACAACATCACCACTGCACACTTCTCAAATCAAAGTCAACATACTTCGGCTGCATTTCACTATGGATCTCGATGGGCGTTCGTCCCTCCCTCCATAGAAAACAAATAAGACTTTGCAGCTCATACGACATTGGACGTGTTGAGTACTACAGCCATCTTTGTGAACAGATATCAATGCCGTGGTGCAGACCAGCCAAGAGTTAACGCTGGGCTGGTTTAAAAAAAAGAAAAACTATTGCATTGAATATATATATATCTCTGTTTCTCAATCACACTCATATTTCGGCTGAAAAAAAAAAAAAATAGGGGCAAACACTTTTCGATTTGCTCTAGTACATGACTTCAAATTTTTATGTATTAATCCTGTATTCTTTAAAAACTCAGAAGCATCAATCTCAATTTCAAATACATATTGGTGGAACAAGATTGACATAAACAATATTTTATGCATACAAATATACGAAGGATATTTGGAAAGTAAAGAACGTTTCGATATACATAGATATTAATTTGATAACACTACAGAAACAGCACATGCATGTTTTGCTCCATACCTTCATTTACTACTCCACATTCGGGGGGGGGGGGGGGGGTGTAAGGGGTGCTCCTTCCACGTAGTGCACCCAATAGTCAACCTCACTTCCGCATAGTACACCCTGGACTGCAGATTAACGAGGCTCTGGCGACTGGCCCCGTGGCCAGTATAATTTTGTTTGTGTGTCCTTATTCGTGCTGAGTGCTCCTTTACAGTCTCAGCTTTTAACGAAAGTCAGAAGATTTTAATATTTTATTATTTTATTTATGCAACGTTAGAGTTCTTATGTGTAGCGATAAGGGGCTGGACTCCGTATATTGTGACGGGTGCAAAATAGCCTTAGTGCTGATCTAAAATTTTAAATTCACATTCAAATTCAAATCCACATTCAGGCACTTGTCGTACCTCGACACAATTTAACTTTTGTGGCCACCTGACACTAAGGGATGGACAATATTGGAAATTTGATTTTGCGATATATCGAGACTATGTATACAGCAAAAATATCATGATGATATATCGCCGATACGATATATATATATATATATATATATAGCCAAATAATGTGACGATTTATCGTCTAGTTGATATCGCCTGGACAATATTTTTTCAATATCGCGATATATTGTTTGGATCATAGGCGTAGCTACGGGGTGTGCCGGGTGTGCCTAGGTACATGCTAATAGCTGCTTTATCGAAGAGAATTAAAGACAGATATTTCAATAAGAGAGAAAATAAGCGGCAGTTTGTAAGAAGTTGAAAATGTCATTACTTGGTACAAACGTGTGCATTATCGCTGATGAAACGGGTGTCTATAGATTTTCGATTTTTTGATGTCATTAGAGGAAAAAGATATTTACTGCATTCTACTCTGTACTGCAGCACCTTTCTTCTATACCTGTCACAAGCTGCAAGTGTGACAGAGCTTTCTCCAAGCTTACCTAAGTTAAAACTAAATTAAGAGCAACTCAGAAGCAGGATAGATTGGAAGCCCTGCTCTTGCTATTTGTGGAAGAGGAAAAAGCTTAGTCTATTGATGTAAATGAAGTTACTAATGAGTTTAAGAACATTGTACCTTTTGACAGACGTCTCTTGTTATAAATTATGTGTATTTTGATGTATTTGTTTGTAACATTTAGGAACATTTTTGTGTATGTGTAATTTCTATGCAATTGGATTTTTCCTACTACATATATTCAGAAATTTTCAACACTGTCATTTAGTGAATTTATATTCCTTTACAAACATCAGTGCAGTTAAAGAGCCAAGTGATTGTGTTGCAAAATATGCTATTAAATAGGTACAAGACCTCATTTTTTCCTTTGTGCACACCCAAATAAAAAGTTCTAGCTATGCCTATGGTTTGGTGATATATCTCCCAACACTAGTGACGAGTCAACCAGACTGTAAGTCCCCATCATCTGCAAAGCGTTAACCAACAAAGTTCATCTTCGGAAAAAGACAAGAGTACGAAGGTGCCAGGCAGGTCCGGACTGTAGGTCCGTGGCCCTGGCTAATGTTTCTGTATTTTACTGAAAATTTTACTGTGTTGGCAAATATTGCAAAATTGTTCTTCACTAAATTTTGCTTACAGTTTGAAACACTGCTCTTAAACTTTCCGCAGCATGAACCCCAAACCAAGATGCAGCTTTGGTGGTAAAGTTGTACAAGTACCATTTATCAGTGGCGTACGGAAGGGAGGGGGTTACCGGGTTTACCCCCCCCCCCTTGAGCTTTTGAATAATATGGAAAGGCTGTAGAAAAAAATAAAAATGGCTAATTTATTATAGTCAAAGATCTGCGAAAGTAATAATAATAATAATAATAATAATAATAATAATAGTCTACTACTAATAATAATAATTTGAATTATTATTCCCATGCAGCATGGAGAAAAACATAACATTCCAAACACAATCTAAGCGACCGTAAAGTTCAATTTTGCAATTTTTTTTGCAAAAAGTCGCGCAGCGACTCTCGCGAGAATTGTGAAAATTCCTTGCTTCGTCGCAGTGTGCCGACCTTATTGCAAACGTTCTTCCCGGTACTGATTTCACATCCCCTTGTGAACTCTCAAGTGATGCTGAGTCTACATCCACATCATTAAATAATGTTGAAGAAGTGCTTTGTGAATCACCTAGAAGTGATAAATGTGTTGGAATATCTATAAACTTACTTTTGAACGAAAACATAGACTCAGTGGAATTTGGCAACATGTATTCTCGTGCTTCATCATCATCCTGGGTGAGTTCCATAGGTAAAGGTAATGTAAATTTCCCCGTGCATATAACACCGTGCCATGAAGGCACACGTAGTGGTGTGGTGGGCCCCACACATTCTCGATATCGGTCATTTTGCAGGGGATCAGCACCATGCTCCGGCAGCCTTTATCTCCCAGGGTTGCTCTCAGGTACCCATTGATATGAGGCTGGGTGCGGAGACAAGGCTGGATAAATTCCAACCAATTCCGGGAATTGAACCTGGATCTCCCAGGAGGTTGTCAGACTAGACCACCGCGGCTACTTGAATGAGTTTCATATTTTGATTATTTCAATAAATTTAATATATTTGCTTGTTTTCATGGATTTTCTTCACACTTGAAATGTCTCACCTATCATATACAAATAACCGTTGACTAGACAATTATTTTGTAACAAAGAAACAAAAAAAATGTAATTTTGTTATATTGCTTTCATAAATATATTTATGTAGATCTCTACTACTTAATAATAGTAGTGATATAAGTAGTAACATCAGCTGCATTAGTAGTATTATTAGTAGCAATTAAACTAATTAATTAATTATAAGTATTATTAATTAATTAATTAAAGTATAATAAAACAATGGTAATGTGAATTTGTAGAAAGTTTTCGAAATAACCCCCCCCCCCTTGATGAAATCCTGCGTACGCTACTGGTTACACACATACACGTGCTCTTGCGGTCGCAGTAAAACACCAATATTATTTAAAATCTGGAGGTTGAGACTGCGAGAGGTGTTTATGGAGGGTGCTCTTCCTGCATTGTTGCAGATCAATGAGGCTCCGGTATGTGGACCCACAGCCAGTATAATCATCTGACGGGTTCTGTTGTGTCTTGTCCAGGATCCTTCGTGATTGTCCTTTCATCTTATCACCCACCATTCGTCCTCAACGTTGAGATCACAGATTAGAGTTGAGATTGAAGCCAGCGTCTTTTAGAATCAGACATTATCGTAGGAATAAAAGCGGAAAAGCAAAAGCAGTAAATGTTTCCACAATTTCCAAGTTCTTCCCTGCAATATGCATAGCCTATATTCACATTTCTTATTCTTTTTTTAATAAAGCTACTTTCCTATCATCAATTTCATCTAACCACCATTCATCATCGTCGTTGCGATTAGCCGTAGCCGAATGTGTAAATAAAGTGACGCAAAACAAAGAAAAATATAGTAAAATGCAAAGCAATGAAGTCAATACATGTACCACCAAGTGCCTAAGTGCATTTTCATCACTTTTAGTGCCTAAATGCCTGCCGTTTTAAAAGTTTTTAGCTACTGCAAATCTGCCCTCCTGCTCCTTACTCTTAGGAAATAACAGAATTTCTACGCGTATGAGATGGTCGGAAGGCAGTTTCCTCTTGACGCCAGAAAAACCCTGCCACGGTTGTAAACACAAGGGGGTGGAAAAGAGCCAAGTGGGCCTTCGGGTCCTTAAGGCGAGGAGGGACAATTACGCACTAGTTGTGCATTTATTTCAATATCGTCAGATTGGGCACTGCTATTTAAAAAAGAGTTTAGTATGCAAGAGAGTATGAATTTCTCTCCATGTTGCAAGTGGAAACTGTTTTTCAAGTTGATTAGTAAGCTAGACACCATGTTTGAAAAATACGATTAATAAGTATTTACAGAATCCCATGTATCCCTTATGGGAAATTAACTTAAACTTCAAATTACGGCTAATCAAATGCGAATTTCGATTTTTCCTTCTACTATGACATAGTTCAACGTGTCCTTTTTCGTTCATGTACTTTTCTGCGACATTGGATGTTTGATATTCTCGAGAGAAGGAATAAAATGATGGTCCCATAAACCTAATGCATTTCTCCTTGCCTCATACGGCCATCCTGGCAGTGTTGCCAAACCTGATGTGCATAAAAGAGCTACATTTCACCATTAATAGAACTAAAGATGACTTTGAAGGAACTAGATTAACGAAGGCTACATGAAGAGCCTCCTAGGGTAATTTTAGGTGTCAGAGGGGTGGGGGCGCTGCTATTGCCGTTAGCTTTAAAGTGATGGCAAGTTATTCTTAGTTTTCACCGCCTAGATTTGGCGGCATACTCATCTCTAATCCAATGATGCTCATATGAAATCGAAAATAAAGAATACCCGGATAATAATATTGTCATCTTCGCCTTAGCCACAGCGCTATATATATAAAAATACGTGTGGAGGAAAAAGGTGTGGGTGATGCAGCCTATATATACATACCACGTCACGTGCAAAATGTACGCTTATGGTAAAGGTTGGTCTTTATGGACCGGAGCCAGTGGTGGCATCATGGTGGAGCAGAGGACGGGTGCCACAGTTCACAGTCAAACGAGTGCACGAAAGAGCCAGATCTGGCTCCAAAAGAGCGAAGTTGGCAACAGTATCTTTATCGCCTTGTAACCAAGGGTTCCCGGGTTTGATACCCGGTGGAGGCACATATAGTGGGTCGGATCCAACTTTAAACTGTAGGCCCAGTCCTGATTATCCTCATTGTGCATAAAGCAGACTTAAAAGGTCAACTCAATCAATTAAGCAAACCCCCTTAAAATTTCCCCAGATTGCATTTTTTTCTGAGTACAATTTTAATAGAGTGAAAAAGCTCCAAGTAAACGAAATAAAATATATACCCCTCTCCACTAGAATGGCGTTATTTATTCATTTTTACAATTGTATCTCCCCGCCCTGAAAAAATCCTGCGAACGCTGGTGAGTGACGCGCGTGTGTATATACGAAATGGTATCCCAAACTCTCAATCATTGCATGTGCTGACCCATAGGACATGTGCACTGCATCAGAAATTTCCTGGATGGTGATGGTCTATCCTATCGAATGAGCTCATCATCCCCGTGGCGGTTGTCGTCGGTCCACGACGTTGATGGCCTGCCACTCCTTGTCATGTCCACACTTTCGGTTTCTCCCACTTCGAACTTTACTTATAAGACTGAGCTAAGTCTGTGCTTTGTGGCATGAGATTCGATGACCTACAGGAGGTTTAAACAGCTCTGAACAATGGAGCAGGGAGTGTTCTGTGGAATTTTTCCAAACTGATTTTGAGGGCTGGATAAAATGCTGGCACAAATGCATCGAACGTGATGGGAACTGTGTGGAAGGGTAATTATGAGTAGAGGACACTACAGGCAAACTATATGTATGTTCATTGTTTCAATCTTTCCATTATTAAACAAATTATACTTCAACAGGCAAAACTTTTTGACACCCACTCGAATGAGTTGTTTTTAAATTTAACGTCTCTCTCTCTCTCACATATGAGTGATTTGGTTTATTTTATTTCGCTTTTGTGACACTTTTGGCTTTTGTCATGGATCTGAACAATGCCCCTGCGGAGGTTCTGAAAATACTATGTAAAAGGTGGAGCTACTGCAGAGCATTTCACTCCTCTGATTCCTCTCGACCATCCGGTTACGCTGATGGTATGTTAATTTGAATCGGCTAAGATGAGATTCTTTTACAAGGGAAAATTGTGACGGCTGTGCAGCATATGATTGCACAGTCTGATCGGGAACAAATTTATTGAGTCACTTAACTTTGGGGGAGGGGGTTGAAATGTTTTTCATCCCATAAAAATAGTGTCCAGGATTATTTGATAAATAACTGTTACATTTGTGAAATGATAAATATTATTGTTTATTACTCAGCTCCTCAGGTCTTAGCGTTAACAAAAGTATCCTTAACTTGTAAATTTTAACAAACTTGATTTTTTTTTGGGGAGGGGGCAAGCGCCATCCTTGTCCCGCCCCCAAGTTCGCCAATGGAGTGAAGTATCATTCCTGTTGGAAATTTCTACTGTTTACAGCAGACAGAATCTACTGTTATCAATTGTAGGCAGTGTCCGTGACTGTACTCTTGTGCGTCTTGTAAATTACTGAAACTCGATGGTTTCCTACTGAACATAGTATGTGTCTAGCTCAACGTACTAGCTGTAAATATAACTTTTCATTCCTCCTAATTTACAATTTGTTTTTATATATACTTGAAAATCTAAACACAGTATATGTTTCAAAACACCTATTGATCTACTGGAAACAGGAGACAAAATTTTCAGTGGAGGAAGAACATCGACATCCAACTCAACACAGCATTTTGTTATAAACATGTGGATCGTTTATCTGTGCATGGTTTTGTGGTGAAAATCACGTCTCTTAGGGAGGTTCTAGACCGTGGCAACAAGTGACACGTGACCGCGGGGGTTCACAACGAAGTAACAAGCGCCATTCCTTCAGTCTACATGCAAGCATTTACCGTGCATGGGCGAGCAACAGACCGAGGCGGCATTTGGAGAAGGGTCCAGTTTTTTGCTTAGGTCTTCCTCGAAGCGACAAGCGTCAGCGGTGGTTTACACCAAAGTGATAAGCGACACTGGACGCAAGGAAGCATTCGCTGCAAAGCATTCATGCTCAAACAATGGACCGAAGCGACACGATGCCTATTGAGAAAACAACCCAGTGCAGCTTTTGCCGATTCGCTTCGACAGGGAGCTTTCAGACCAAAGCGAACCAAACTTCAGGAATGGACGAAACCTTCCGAACCGAAGCAACGTGACGAGATTTCCGAGAGTCCATTTGTGAAACGTGGAGTCACTAACACTACTCAACATGGATACGAAGAAAGAAAGCCCTTCTATTGATCAACACAACGGTTAGTTCATTGAACTCTCCAGCCTAACTATTGCCTATTTTTGGAAGAGCAGGAAAAGGTCGGTAAGTGCCGGGCTTTACCTTCTTGGAGATGAGGCGTGCTGCGGAGAGAGGTAACATGCTTCGACTGCGATCGGCCATCTTACATCTTATAATCGTTCGATAACCGATCAATTGCAAGAGATATGGCCAAAAAAATCAAAGAGATGCATAAAATCCAACATGACTGGGAAATCTTGTGAAGTTTCAGGATACGTTCAGGATGGCTGGTTTAACATATCCCAGACAGTTTCGCTTTGTCATTTTTGTTCGGGTTAATCCCAAAATATGTCTAATGTGTCTAACTTCACTTTCAATCAGAGATGGCAATTTTTTTTCAAAATAAACAAAACATTTTTTCTTTTAAACAAGTTTTAAACGTTTTAAACAGTATTTTAAAAATGATCCGAAAAAAAAACACGTTTTAAACAAATAAAACATTTAAAACATCATGCCAAGATGACTTATTTTCTAAGAATAATGATTAATAAGGAATCTGTTAATTATCCAAGGATGGACTGTGTTCCTATTATAAAGTAAACGCTTGCCAAAATTCTTAAAATATACATTTATGTTAGTCTTAAATCTCGCATGTAGGCTGTTCGAGAAGCTTCAACTACTCCACAGTTGATAGGCCCCACTCAGTCCACGTGGTAGCTACTTTTTATTTTTTATTTTCTTTAATACGACATTTTATCGTGAATGCAACTAAATACTGACATTAAGATGCGCATTTTGCAGTGTGTTAAGTGAGGAACAAAACGGTTTCATCCATGTAGCATTCAATTTAAAAAACATTTTAAACACCTTTAAAAAAAACATAGCCAGGTGTTTTAAACGTGACCCACGGGTATTCATCACGATATGTTTCTTCGTTAATTGAACTTACATTTTCAGCCACCGAACAGATTTATATGCACAATAAACAGTATGACACGCATTAAATGAAAAGGCATAGTTAGAAAACACGCAAATAACCACAAACTCAAACATCAAGTATCAAAATGTGTTATAAACAAGTCTGAAAAAAAAAACACGTTTAAAACACTTTGTTTTAAACGTTTTAAACATTTGTGAAAAAGACAAAGCTGTGTGTTTCAAACGTTTAAAACAAGTTGTTTAAAACATGCCCACCCTGCTTCTAATGTTTATACATATCCACCACACCTTCACAGAAAATAGGGTGGTTGGGAGGAGCGTTATTAGGGGCGACAATATTTGTGTCTGGCGGTTAATAAAGAGGAAGAAATCCAACTTAAAAAACCCAAAACCTCAAATACAGTAACAACAGCAATAATAATAATAATAATAACAGTAAATAATAATAATAATAATAATAGCATCATCATCTTAGGCTATAACCTATTCTCCGGCCGCCGTACCAATCGGTGTCCATTCATAACGTAGAACTGTTATTTTCACAAAATCCTGTTTCTCTGCTGGCTCCTTTGGGGAGGGGATTTTTAAGACTGTCGCTTCTTGCCAAAGCAGTAGGCCTAATTTATTGTTTGACCGCGAGTTCCTTCGTAGGCTAAAGTACCCTTTTTGTGGCTATATTTTAAGGCCCGCTTTAGACGGAAGCATTTCCTTTAACATTTTTGCTAGCATAAATGCTATGTAAATATCTCCAAAAATCATTTCATGTAACATTTCGGTTAGCTTTTACGATTACAATATATACAGCATGAAAGGCAATTCTGGTTACACCATCTATGGTGAGTGCAAGGTGTTCACATTTGAAACAACTAAAATATTCTTCCATACGTGTACTGTGTACGTTATGAAGTGTGTATTTAAGCAACGCCATTGCTTTGTACTACGTAATACTGTTTTAAAGGACACGCCATCCCTCTCAGTTGAATAGTTATCTGGTTTTAAAAATGTGAAGTGATATTATTTACATCTCACGCTGCCGCCATTACATCTGCACTCGTGACCAAGAGCTCGCTACTGATTGGTTATGCTACGAAAAATGCTGGAAAAAGTCGGGAAATTTTCGGGACGGGAAATGTTCGAAATTTCCTGAAACTCTGGGAATCTCGAATTCGACACGTCATTTTCTAACAATTTCCGATAAGTTCGAGACACTTACAATACAGAAAACATCGAGAATTAACGACTTTTTAAAATGACCATTCGGTATTTCCCAACTGGTCGGGATCCCGAAAAGTCGGAAAGTCGTTTCCCGAAGTCGGGATCGGGATGGGATTTTTTTTTTTTTTTTTGCGGAAGACGGAAAACGATTTTTCGGGATCCCGCACACAACCTTGTGTAAACTGTAAAGTGCTATCTGCTATAAGATTTTTGCAAGCATTTGCATTTATGCTAGCAAAAACGTAAAGGAAATGCTTCCGTCTTAAGTGGGCCTTAACGTTAATTCTACCCTGTTCTTGCAGAGCCCTGGTCACGGCGAGGGCAAAGCTTCCAAGAGAAGCCCCTTGAGCAAGTTCCGAGCCTACATCCGTCTGGTGCTCGCCAACATCCACTGGCTGAAGGAGGGCGAGGACCCCAAGCCCCAGGTGGCGCTCAAGTATAACGTCAAGGTCATCGTGCGGAAAACAGCGGAGAAGCAAGTGGTCAGGCCAGACGTAAGGACGCTTCGGCATTTTCATTTGTGAAACAATTTCTGCATTTTTTTCCTTGCGTAAAGTATAATGCTCGCCGAAAGTGCAACTGTCGAAGCGAGGGTGCGACATTGAAATCTGTTGGAGGGAAGAGGTTCTTAGCTACTTTTATCATGTATTTCTTGAGCTTGGTATTAATCTCATATCTTGACTTGTCGGTAGATTTTCATGGAATCGTTTTTGATCGTATATATAGGCTTTGTTTGAAAGTTTTGAAAATATATCATCTGGCAATATTCTGGAGGCAATAAATCCTAATTTTCACAGGTAAATGTAGAAACACATTGTATTTTATATTAATAAACAATATATAACAACTTAGTATATTGTTTTCCTTGCAGGAGAGAGCGATTCTGCTGAAGCCTCGTGCCGAGAGAACCCCTGAAAACCTGCAGGTTCTATACGACCTGGTCGGCCGCCTTCACGGCTTGGACCAGTATCCTCAGGTAAGAATGGAGCACGACCGGAAATATGCAAAATAATTATTAGTTACATTGACCTCCTAAATACTTGGTGTATATAGCCGTGGTTCTTATTTTTTCTAATACAACTATTTCAATAGACATGTAGGTAAGGAGCATTAAGTACTGCTAATCGTGGTAACAAGCAATATAAAGATTACCTAAGTTCAAACAAGAACTGTTGTTCCGAAGGAAGTCTTGAAAGTTAAACAATGGCAATCAGTAGTTATGCACCCGCGTAGAGTCCGATAAATCAATTGATTGGAAAAGATCGATCAAAGATCAATTGATGACCAAGCAGTGTGGGCAAGCAAGGGTGGGGGTTTTGAGCGTTTTGATTGGTTGTTGGGAAAAAGTGGGCGGGGCTTAATGATATGGATTTCCTGTTGTTAATGAGAAGATTGATAAGTGGGTTTGGGGGGCGTTTTGGGGCTTTGATAAGATTGCGGGTTTCCTGTTGTTATTGAGGACTTGATAAGGGTTTCCGGTGTTGATGAGATAGGTGGCTATTTTTGGGGGGCGTTTCCCGTTTGAGACCGTTGATAAGTCTGAGATTCCTGGAAATGGGTGTAACGGTTTTTCTGTCTGAATAGAACATGTCCGAACATGTTTTGGGCGTAGGTTTGGATGAATTTGCAATTTCTGGGAGTCACGTGACTGTTTGTAACGTCACAAAATGGAAGTCACGTGACCAGATTATATTATTAAATTATTATTAATTTAAATATTATTATATTATTATTATGAATTGTTTTAATTTCTGTGATGCCATTTTGTTTTTGTTACGCTATTTTGGCGTGTGACGTCATATATAAATTGGAGTACGTTTTTCCGGTGTTTGAAAACAGATGGCGTTGATGTGTTGTTAATGAGTGATTGATGTGGGTTTCCGGTTGTTGATGAGATGGGTGGCTATTTTTGGGGGGCGTTTCCCGTTTGAGACCGTTGATGAGTCTGAGATTCCTGGAAATGGGTGTAACGGTTTTCTGTCTGAATAGAACATGTCCGAACATGTTTTGGGCGTAGGTTTGGATGAATTTGCAATTTCTGGGTGGTGTAACGGTTCTGTGTGAACATGCCCGAACATGTTTTGGGCGTAGCCTTGTAGTTTTAAGTCTGTTTAACGGAAATGGTGACGTAGGAGGGAAAAGGGTATAAATAGAAAGGAAAGAGGATCTTAGTATCATGTGAGGATGGATGTAAGCGGTACACGTTTGTCTGATAATGGTGTGAATTTCTACGAGATCAGCTACGAAGAGTTCTGGGAACTTGTTCGGTCTTGCGGCGATCTGGACAGCGATCGAACGGCCCTGGATCGGTTGCTGAGTTATTTCCCGTTTATGTATGTAGCGATACCTGAATCTCCCTGGTGTGGATGTCACGTGGTCAACGGATCAGGAAAAATAATTCACCGTCGCTGCGAGACTTTGAAGGAGATAGAAGAGAGGAAAAGAAGAGGTGACGAGAGAACAGGATTTCCGAGTCACGGGTGTATCTGCGAACTACGTCGCAGGAAGGAAGAGTTGGGCGAAGCTTTGAAGAAGGGAGTGAAAGAGTGGCTTTCTTTGTTGGCAGACAGAAATTCCGTGTGGTGTTCTGGCTGTGATCGTCCATTGTTACTTAACTTAGAAGGTCATCCTTGTTTCCCTGTGGTTCCTCCCGAAGGTTTCGATTTTCGCAGACGGCTGTTCCCCGACGATCCTGAGGATATTCTGGCTGAACCTTTATCGCCGATACCAAGGACCCCGTCACCTACAGTATCAGACGAGTTTTCTTTGTTCGACATATGAGAGTGTATACTTACCATACTCGTCTGATAGCAGGCGGTCCTTTTACCGCCGATTATATGTCGGTGAATGCGAGATACAAGACTTACAGAAAGTGGCCAATAGGATTACGTCAGACTGCTGAAGAATTAGTCACTGCAGGTTTTTATTATTCAGGATTCAGTGATAGGGTAATATGTTTCCATTGTGGGTACGGAGTGTGTGATTGGACATCCGAAGATTGCCCGATTCTAGAACATTACCAGGCAATACCAGCCTGTAGTTACATACAGAGTGTTGCAGCGTTACACAGTGATTCGAAAAGTTGCAAATATTGCGCCAGTGTGGAAACTACTGAAAAAACATCCGATAATCAGAGTGTGGATTCTGTGCTACTCTGTAAAATATGTTTTGAAAACTCTTGCAGTGTGGTAATTCTTCCGTGTCGACATTTTGTAGCCTGTGGTCTCTGTGCCTCTCAATTGGACAAGTGTGCGATATGTCGGGGCAGTATTGATGATACATTGACAGTGTTCACCTGTTGAACAAAATGTATGCCTGTTTTTTGGACATTCAAGGTTTTCGAGGAGTCGAAGGAGAATTTGTGTGTAAAGAAGTAGGAATTTTAAAATTTCCTTTCGACAGTGCATTTGACTGTTTAGTGAAACCTCCATATGGTTTACACTTGTTGAGTGAAAAGTATCGCCGAGTGAATTACTGGCTCCGTACCAACAAACATGGTCTCGATTGGAATGATGGATGGCTACCGTACGAGAAATTAGAAGATCTTCTGTATTTAGTGCTTATGAATCAGCAAGTTTATGTTAAAGGTACGGAGAAAATGGAATGGGTGAAAACATTAGTGGGGAAAAAAGGTGAGGGTAAGATGACTGTATGCAATATCGAAGAACTTGAATGTCCAAAGTTAAGCAGTGTCAAAAACAGTTCAGAAAGTTTAAAATGTAAAGAACATGGTAAAGGTGAAAAAACCTGTGCAGTTGAAAATGTCTGGAAAATGTACACTTTTTATTGTAATAAATAAAAGAAATGTTCAAAATATACAAATGTTTTATTTATAATCGATAGTATGGATATAGAATAACACAAATGTTTTATTTACAATTGATGATATAGAAGGTTTACAATACCTGAAGGGTTATATTACAATACATAAAATAACAAAGACTGATTTACAATACATAAAAGAACAAAGACTGATTTACAATACATAAAAATAACAATGGAATACAATATGGAATAGATTTACAATGGATATTTTACAACAGCAAATATATAACAGATTTTATTTACAATACCAATGTGTGTCCAAGATTGTTCTCAAGATATATTTCAATCATCAGTTCGTTGTACCAAAGTACATAAAAATAGTTCAATACATCGGGTACTTCTTTTTTTTCTGAAACCATATTCTTTTTTATGCAATATACAAAAGCCTCCATTTCGGGTTGTAATTTATGATAACGTTCGTTCATTAATTTTTGCAGAGGTCTGAAAAGATTACACATAAATAGATGTAGTTCAGAGGCTGTGAAAATGAAAGCATCCGGTGAATGATGTTGATACATCGAGATGCAACGTTTCCCGAAAAAATTTACACCACTAACGGTGATATTTCCAGTAACCAAATAATTGAATCGTCGACCAGTGTTGACGTAATTCAGTAAGTCAGATTTTAAAGCACACAGTTCTCTAATCTGTTTAAAATCGATGCGTACGGGTGATCTCCCCTGTTGCGAAAACACCCACACCAAATTGAAAGGGGATTTCTTTTCGAATCCTATGGCTACGTACTTGTTTTTTTCCTTATTCAGAAAATATGTGTTTGCAAGATAGAGATCTAAACATGCATCTACGTCATGTAGTTTAGGACACTCGATTTTGTCTGTGGAAAAACCAATTTCCCTACGTCTCTTTATGAAATCACAGTCCGTAGTCACATCCATTCCTTCGTCAGCCGTTTCGTTCTTGATAGTAACGGTTTCTAATTTAATGGGTTGCACACGTTTTCGAGGTTTACGTTTGGAAACATCATCCTGATTGGTCATGCGTGTCACAAGTTTGTCGTGTTTCTCCATTATAGAGACACCAGGAGGTTCCATGGTGCGTTCACTAGAACTGTCTCGATGGCACTGAGAGAAAGATACGCAGCACACATTTTAAATAGATTTCTTCATGACACGAGCCCGGATCGTGTGGATAGAGCAACACGTTTGTTCCCCTCTGGGACAGGTTCGGAAGGTACGAGTTCTCCATTTTTCACAAGATGGAAAGAAGATAGGTTAAAACTTCTAAAGTCGAACGGATTTTTCTTACTGTCTCCGAGAAAGCTGGCGGTGGATACCATAGCAAAAAGAACAACATTCGGAAAAGGACCTTGAAAAGCATTATCGATCGAAATCTGCTGCGTTCCGGCGACGTAAGAATAAGCTTTGATGACGCTTCTGGTGAACGGATAATGAGCAGGAGCGTAAGTGAGTGCTCTGTCTATGGTCAAACTGGTGGTAGGAGTAGGAATGATGTGATTTATTTCGAGAACAGCCTTTAAAATTTTTATTCTGACTGTAGGTGATGTCTGGTCTCCCCAGATGTAAAAAGCGTCACGTGATCTAGCTAGATCGATGCGTACTTCAACACCGTTGAGCAGGTATTTAGACTGGTGGAAGAAATCTATGTGAAGTTTTCCCATAAGGTCGACCACGGCTGTCACTTCCGTAGGATTTCCAGTCGTCGGAACATACTGGAAATTTTTTTTCTGGTGGTGAAACCTGTGTTGTCGGCAGTGATTTCATCTTGATGTTCAGGTGTGTCCAAATACCATAGGGCATTCGTGAGATGCGTGTTTGCGGCATCGCTTCCGTAATTGATAGCTGCTTCGAAGATCGCTTTATATGCGTAATTGTTATCGGCGGTTGTTACAGCAATGCTGTTGAGAGTCACTGTACATTGGGAAAAGAGTGAATGGAGAAGATAATTCACGACCCCGCAGTTTTTTGTGAGGGCATTTTCGGTTTCGGAAGCACTCATGGGACTTCCATCCTGTTTAACCATTTGCGTTTGCAGACGGAGATAGGCAGATGAAAGATCGAGAAAATCAGTTCCTGCCCCCGGTATGACAAACTGAATTATATTCTGATTGTCGATGGAAGCGATAGGTTTGTAGGTGGCTGTGTACGTTTTTTCCACATTTTGCTGAATAGGTTTTTTCCGGAAGAGGTCGAACTGCGAGATCATGCACATGTTATCCTCCATCATTATCCAAAAATATCTTTCCCTGAGACCTTGTGTTTGATTTTTCTTTTACGTGTTCTCCTAGATTTTGCGGATGTTTTCCTCCGTTGTTTGGATGCTCGTTTTTTACGGATCGTAGATGTTCTAATACGGGTGGCTGAACGTTTTAACATCAACTGAGCAATTCTTGTTGCAGGTTTTCTTCTTATAGCGGAACCTACCAGAGAGTCGATTTTCCGTTGTGCTTTACTTTGAAGATTTTGACCTGCTTCACGTACCCGTTGACGAACAATAGTTTTCGGAGTTTGTTGGGTTGTTGCAATGTCGGTGATAATGTTAGCTCCTGTTTTTAAAGCTTCTCTTCCGATCGTCTTTGCACCGCTCCAGAGTAGAGGTTTCACCATTCTAAACAGTCCTGCGAAAAGTGACCCCAATCCTCTCCCTTTTTGATTTCTAGTTGAACGGTAGATGGGACCAATTCCTCCACGGATTTGGTTACTATAATATTCGGTCTGCGAATTCATGGTGATTCATTCGCTTTTCGACAAAGACTGAGAGAAATAGCTGTCTACTGTTTTTTAAAAGGACTTTGCTTTTTTCTACGAAAATGTAAAACAGCGATTGTGGGTACGGACCCAGTTCTCAAAGGTAAGAAATCTCCTTTTCTATCGTACAACGCAATTTCTATTGTTTCGAAAGAGGCTTTATCCAGAGGAACGTACTGAATCGGGTCGAATGTTTGATGGGCTACGGGTACTGTGCAAGACGTATTTGTGTCCGACCACTGTTTTCGTGTAAGACGCAAGAGACGTACCATTTCTCCCCCGACCAATTGTTGTTTCACCAGATCGGAGTAAATGAATATATATGGGTTTTTATCCACAACGCTATTGGACATTGCGTGCGTAGAATAAATAGATTTCAATATGTCATATCGAAATTTAGCATAGTCATCAGTTTCGTCTATGGGTGTAACGGTATTTGTTGGAGCATCGTCAGGTTCAGGCTTCGGAACCCCTATCACGGATAGATGTTTGTACACGGCCTGTTTGAAGAAAAACCTGAGATGAGTAGGAACAGCTACATTAGCAGGGTCTGTTTTCAGGAAATACACCAGATCCTCTATCGTATATGTTGTTGCAGGAAAATAAAATGGTTGTTCGTTAATATAGAGTGTGTTATCCGCACAGACAGTAGATCCAAATGTTCCCCATTGCGGTTCCGTCAAAAAATGCCAGAATTTCTCGAGAACGGATCTCCTTATTTCCAGGTCGTCGGGGAGAGATTCGATGATGGTAGAGACCAGGTCCTCAGCACTTGCATATGTCCGAACAGGAAGAGTTAACATTCCAGAATCAGTTTCCAAAACATTGTCGTATAGAGTTGAATAATGTAGTTCTGCCAATCCGACTTCCCACAATTCTGGAGACAGATCGATCCGTTTAGCAAGTTTTACGGTGAAATGGGTGAGTGTGTTGTCTGGAAAATATTCCTCCGATGCAGATGATAGGAGGTAAACGTAGAAATTATCGTCCATTCTCGCCGAACACAGAGGACTCACTGGATCGCAGTAACGTCATATTTTGATATAAATATGTTTTGGAAATTATTTTCCCTATAACTGTTTTACGGAAGATGCCTTGATCCATGAATCGAAACTAGGCGGATATCCGAGCCAGCGAACCAGGTATTCCAAATTTTTACCTTTTCCCCGGGTGTTCAAAATCTTATCAATTTTATACTCTTCTTCAGGATCCGAATAAACTTTCTGCAGTTCGTGTTTGTAAAATGTACCTTTTACAGGTTCTTCATTTAAGTCGTCTAATATGTATACAGGTACGGGTGTTCGCTGAACAAGGGAATGGATTTTGAAAAGTTCTCGTGACCACGATTGTTCGTATCCTTTCTCAAAATGTCCTTTGACGACAGAAATTCGTACAATATCACCAACATTAACATCTGAAGACTGTTGGGAAACATGTTTGTCAGGTTTGTTAAGTCTTTTCCACACAATGTAAACATTTGTTTCGTTGACATCTCGAGGGGCCATTCCTATGGAACTGTGGATCGCTGTATTGTAACCTTCGAGAAGTTGCGGTAAAATATCTACATAACGTCTTGTTTGTTTTGAGGTGAAATATTTCCACATCCGTTCTTTTAATGTTCTGTTGAAACGTTCCACTACACTCGCTTTCACAGGATAATTTGTTGCTGTCGAGAACTGTACATGTTCATTTTTTAAAAATTTCTGGAATGTAGAATTTGTAAATTCCGTTCCTTGGTCGGTCTGTAGTGTAACAGGTTTCCGTCTGTTTTCTTCGAAAATAGTTTTGAAAGCTTCGGTTACCGAATTGCTTGTTTTATTTTTTAGCGGTAATGCAAAGGCATATTTTGAAAATACGTCGATCACTGTCAGAAGATATTTGTATCCGTCGTTATGTTTTTGAATCGATGCCATGTCGTTGAGATCAGCTTCCCAAAGCATGTCTATGTTCCATACATTGTAATGATTTCGAGGAAACCTTTTTCTTGCAGGTTTGTGGAGAGTGTAGGTTTCCTGATGCATCAGCCATTTTTTCACCGTATCGCGAGATATATTTTTATCCCGTACCGCTTTCCACAGACGATCTACAGATGAGAATGAAGCATGGTGTCGGGGATCGTAATATATTTTGGTGAGAATTTTATTGTGTTTCAACTTAGGGACTCCCATGACCGATCTCTCTGTCTACGGCTTTTTCTCAGAGGAACCAGTTTGTAAGCGTCAGGTGTTCTCAGAAAAGGTGTAGTTTTCCTGGAAACACGGACGGTCACTTTCTTCTTCTTCTTCTGTCGATGAGACGGTCCAGGGCTTTCCGTTGGCGACGATGAGAAGTTCAACGTTTTCGGATCCGGAAGTGTTTTTTTCTGACGTTCGTCTATCAAATGTTGTGCCGTAGATTGGTACTCATCTATGATATTCTGTAACTGATGACGTGTATTACGGGGTAATGTCTCTGCCAGGTTCTGAGGAAAATACGTTGATTCTGGTGAAATAGTAGAAGAACCGTCGTTATCTTGAACAATTGGAATCTGTAATGGTTCTTTGGATTTTCGACTCAGCCATAAATACTCGTCTAGTTCCTTTCTGTAAAGACGCCATTTTTGATCGTCTGATATATTTTTCATTTTTAGAATATCGTTCATCTTCTTATCTAGAACGGATAATTTTTGAGTTACAGACAATTCGGAACCACGGATACGTGCTAACTGTTCCGGTGAGAGGACGATCATTTTCTTGTAAGAAGATGTCATTTCTCAATGAGGAATGAGAGTACCGAGAAGACCCGATAACAAGGAGCCTAGAAGTAAAGGTAGAAATCCTCCTTTTTGAACAAGAAGCTTTCTGCGTTTCTCAATGTTCACTTTCGGTTTCACAAGATTGCGTATGACCGACTTGTAAGGTGTCAGACGACGTTTTGCGGACGGTTTAATTTTCACGTTTCCTTTTAAAACGTTCAGGCAGCATTCGCTGATGAAACGTATTGTCTTTTTCGGAGCACTTTTCAATAATGATTTACGGATTTTGGGCGGTGAATTCTTTAACACGTGCAAGAAAGGTGAATGTTTCTTGAAAGAAGTCGAATGTCTATTCCTGTTAGAACGTGAGTTGGTACGTGTCTTCCTCGTTTTCCTCATCTCGATGTTTTAAACATTCCTGAGGAAGATATACAGTTGAGTAATTCTGGTTGAAAACGTCTGTCTGATAACGTAAAGGATCCGGTGTTGACTGTGAGAGATCAATATACAAATAACTGTAAGGTTGCGTGGTAGCATCTATATATACTTTTTCGAGTTCCTTCATGCGGTGAGGATGAAGTTGTCGTGCAAAAACAGTGAATTGGTTCATATCTCGAGGATTTTTAAAAATAACAAAGTGCTTCACGTTCAACGAAATGTCCCTGCAATTTTTTCCTTGGTGAAAAAGATTCTGTGTTATGAACACCACCGAAATGTTTTTGTGATGGCTAACTTTTGTGAAAAGGTCGGCGACTTTTTCCCCTTGTGCAACCATCATAAGATCATCCAGGATTATGAGTGTAGGAGTTTTTCCGTTCCACGACTGCCAATCGATGATACCTTTATGATATTGCACATCTCGAAGACTTTGTGGAATACTGTTCTCCTGATCGTAACACCATATGATTTTCTTGACGGATCCTTCTACAAGATGAACGATGGAATCGACCATATTTGTCACAAAAGTAGTTTTTCCACTTCCTGATGCTCCGCAAACCATCATGGTGAAAGGATGAGAAAGTTTAGGAATCATGCTGAAGAAACGTCTTACAGATTCTGAAGAAAAATGAAGGTCTGGCAGTCTGCAAACACGTTTTATATCAGACCACGAAGGGTTCGAACTCTGGACCGTTACAGACATATTTTAGTCTGCACAGTATCCGAAAGGAAACGATAAATGTTCATGGTCGAATTGTCGTTTCAACAATACTGGCTGAAACAGCTTTTTTCATTTGTACTGATGACTTGGAACTGTTTTGTTCTTCTGATTCGGAAAATATTTTCGACCATAACTTCAGGTTTCTCATTGTTTATCATGTCGCACATGGTATCGAAATTAATCAATTCTGATGTGGAGGTATTCAATGTAATCCCTTTCACTTTACAGATATACTGTGCTTCGGAGAACGGTTTTGTTATTTTCATGCTGTAACTTTTCGGTCCCGTTGAAACAAACTGTTCACAAACCGCATCGGTGCCGAAATCTGCCAATTCATCGGTGAGTTCTCCTAGTGCGTCACCTGTCTGGGGATGGTATTCCATTTGAGGACTATCTATGTAAATTACTGAATCTGTATCACAATAACATACCCTGTCACCCAATTTTTCTAGAAGTTCATAAAGTTTCAGACGAGCATGACATGTTGTGAAGGCAGCGATAGGAACGTTTACTTTCCTGTTCTGACTGACTGCCTCTTTAACATATTTCCAGTTCACTAAAACGGTGTCCTGATTGATGAATACGACTCCTCCGATTATGATATTTGGGTCAGTCATTTTATCGAGGAAATCCTTCGATTCCTTGATGATGGTTGTCTGGGAAAGATAGTCCCGTTGGCAGAACTTGCCCCATAAAGAATTGAGGCAGAGTTTAGCCAGTGTACGTTTCCCGGGATTGACTTCGATACTGTTTTCTTCAAACAGAATACCCTCCTTATCGAAATATTCCTGTATGTATTTCTGCTTATCCTCGTTGTTCTGACACCATAAAGGCCACCCGCTCGCTTCCTGTTTTATTTTCAAGAAGGTGTTGACATAACCAGAAAAAAGTCCTCCACTCTTTGTGACAGGGTCGTACATCGATGTTTCATACTTCCACACTTCCGACACTGACAGCACGTTGTAGCCTAAACTGCAAGCTTTACGCACCTCGGCTATGACCCAAGTTCCTGAAAGTATACGCTGATCATCGGAATGGCTGCATGTACCTTCACATTTTAATCTAAAAGCACATTCCTTGCACAATACAAACATCAGTTTTCCGTGCATTTTTGTAGGTAAAACAGGATGTAAAAGGGTTTTCGGTGGCAGAATAGTACATTTGTTGAGTCCCTCCATGTTCAAAACCTCATTTACCGGAAGAATAGAATTTCCTAGAAATATTGTAGGATGTCCGACAGGATAGGCACAGTATTTGTTCACATAGGGGTACAAACTTGTAAAATCGTTGTACTGCAATTTCTCGTTTTCCTTGATCTTGTAATAAGTCCTGACTGTTTCAACTCTTCCTCCATATAAGGCGTCTCGTGGATTTAAAGGAATGCAGCAGACAATAGGATGTGTCGATAGATATCTATTCAGTTCAGGATCTGCTTTCAATATTTTGTTGAAATCCCATTCCCACATAGTGACGACATGGTATCCTTCAGAACGTAAAGACGCAAGTTTACGACATGTTGTCTCGTATCTGAAGGCTGCTGTGTTCAACATGTCACTGTGTTTCTGACTGTTACTATCCTGATCGGTTTCATCTTCATCTTTCGGATACATATCCCTGTTAACGGATATGCAACGTTGACAACCATGCCAGTAACAGCCCAGGGCCTCATACACTGTCCTCGTCTCCTCGTGATAACCGTCCACTCTGTAACGTCCTCCTATGACATATTTTTCACGAGTACGTCCGCCGTGAAGAAGTATTACATCATTCTGTTCTTCAACGTAGGTTAGCCATTTCAATGCAAACTTGGACATCTGATCTGCATGATGGTAACCTCCTTTAGGAATTATTCCTATAGTGTTAGCAGGCATAAATTTCTGTCTGTAAATTAGTGAACAGGCAGATGCTATTGTGAGGCAATCCTTGAAAATGTCTATTTTGCATATGTCTAGGAAATTCTGTCTCAGCTTCAGACATCCTTGTCTCAACAGGGTAACATCCTTGATGCAGTATTGGAGAAGTTGGTTTCTGTTGTTGAAAGGTATGTTTCGCATGCATTCGACGTCATACCAAGACATGAAACGGTGTTGATCTTCAACTGTTTTCATGTATTCATAACCGTATGCAGAAGGAGGAGGCATCGGTCCAATGTAATTTCTGTTCTTGTAGGTGTTCCACAAATGCGGATAATATCCTTTCTGAACAGGCAAACCGAAAAGTTTCGAAAAGCCTGCAAGATTTGCCTGAACGTAGTTGAGACTGTCCACAAAATGAAGATTTTGGTATGTCATGCTGATGATTTTGGTACCATCTAAGATGACACGAGGTTTCATTTCTCTCTCCAACATTCTCCGTAATAGAAATGTACAATCGTAACCTCGTGCATTATGTGCACAGATGATTATGTCGGAAAACTTATGCTGCAATTCCAGATAGGACAGAAATGTGTCTACAGGATCATCCCAGAATATAAACTCTCTTGTTCCACAAACAGAACACGGAACCGTTAAATCCTCTTTTTTGTAACATGCGTGACAGGCCGTCTGCACCACAATAAGATTCGGAACGTGAAGAAAAGTTTTTTCTTTCTCAAGAAAAGGAATGTCAGTGTAGCATTCAAAGTCGTAAAACACAAATAGAAATTTTGAGTTCTGTTTAGGTTTCGGTATAGACATGTAACAGAAATGATTTACAGGTTTCACACAATTACATACCGTACAATATTTCATGTTGCATCTATGTACTTTCTCATATCTATTGTTCGTGAGAATAATTCTGAAACATCGGGGACACTGTTGGATTTCGCTGCAGACAGTACCGTTTCGGAACGGGGTTGAAACATGATTCGTGAAGCAGTTCTCATTTTTGAAAATTCTGTTACATGTTTGACATATTCTACGAACACCCTGTTCAGGCACACACGGTGGAGTTGAACGGCACATAGAACATAACTGTTTACACAGATGGTTATGAGCTTTCTGAAATATGAGTTCGTTACACCCGCGACATTCTTGTTTTGCCGCAAATGCTCCAACACGGTTCACTATCACATCATAATGCTGTCTCAGGTTATCGTAGAGAAGGTATATAAATTTGGAAGCGTTTTCAACCTGTCCTTCAAACAAAACATCTTTAACGTCACGAAGATTGTTGTATACAATAATTTTATATTCTGGGAGAACTTGCTGAAATTTTCTCAGTTCGGGAATTCCACTTCCGGCACACGTATTGTCTGTCAGATCTACATCTGCTTTTCGCATAATTTCGAAAACAGTTTTGAGAAGATTTCTGTTTTTTCTGTATTGAGTATAGGAAGGATCGTTATCAGCATAGGCTTTCCCTATGACCAGCGCTTCAGCTAAACAGAGTGGTTTTTTTCTATTTGGCACACCGACGATACTTCTTTTTTGAGTGCTTAACATATAATTAGGTAAACAATATGTTCGATTACCCCCACCACCTCCAACAGGTATATTGACATGGTCTGCTCGTAAAATTAAACGATCTGTAGCAGTGAAGGTTTTCGCACTTTGTAGTATTTTGTACATAATGTTCCACACCATATCACTATGCAACTGATCACATCTATGCCACCCGATGTAAATATCTTTCACAGTTGGGTCAGATATGTTAGACAAAGTTAAACCTATTTTGTCTTCATCCTTGGTGTCTTTTTTAACGTAGATGAGAAGATTTTCAACACCTTCGCGAATCCAAGTGTGAGGATCGACATTTTCTGGTGGCTGTGAGAAACTGAATTCAACACGTCGTCCCTTGGAACGGAATTTAGGATATTCACGTTCTTGAATGTTATGTAATGTTATATTCCCTATCTGTTCACGAGACACTGAAGCACGTTTCCTTTTCTTACCTTTCCCATTTGATGGCTGTTCTGCTGGTGGGTCCGGTCTCCATGACGGTCCTGGCAAAGGCTCCGGGTGTGATCTGGATGCAGCGTTTGTAGAAGTTCCTGTGTCGGATGCCTGCGTCTCCTTGGTGACTCGGGATACAGGATCAGGTGTCGATGGGTGGCCTGGGGACTCTTCGGGAATACCTGTCCATCCTCCTCCTGCTGGTGGGTCCGGTCTCCATGACGGTCCTGGCAAAGGCTCCGGGTGTGATCTGGATGCAGCGTTTGTAGAAGTTCCTGTGTCGGATGCCTGCGTCTCCTTGGTGACTCGGGATACAGGATCAGGTGTCGATGGGGGGCCTGAGGACTCTTCGGGAATACCTGTCCATCCTCCTCCTGAAAGATCGGGTGCGGATGTTGTCACTGTCCGTAGTAAGTGGTCATACTCCTCGACCAATGAGATACTTTCTCCCGCGATGATTTTGTGCGCAATGATCGCCAACACTTCCCGTAATTGTGCAGATGTTGTGTAATATCCGTCACGATATAGCACTAACAGATCGTCAGCGGATAACTGTACGTCCATGATCGTACAATGATTATTTCACGAAGACTGTCTTGTGGAGAGAACGCCGTTTTTTATATATGCAAGCATGACGCAACAGTTATCTCCGATCCTAACGGTTCTACTGACCCTATGTAATTATCCCGGAAATGGTTAACAGGCTTCACCACATGTTTTCCTCTTTGATATCACTATGTAACGGTTTTTATGTTTATCTGAAAACGCGGGTTACAGGATGTAGATAAATGCTTAACGAAGGAACGTCTGAAATGTTTATCTATCGACAAAGGAAGAAGGACGTAGATAAGGAAATAGCTCGGCTCCTAATTGAGCTAGACCGGAAGTGATGACATATTCTCTCCACCACATGTTTTCCTCGTAGATATCGCTATGTAACGGTTTTCATGTTTATCTGTAAACACAGGACACAGGATGTAGATAAATTCTTAACGAAGGAACGTCTGAAATGTTTATCTATCGGTAAAGGAAGAAGGACGTAGATAAGGAAATAGCTCGGCTCCTAATTGAGCTAGACCGGAAGTGATGACAAATTCGTAATCTGCACGTCGAGACCTTTCAGTAGAGTGGTCGGAAGGGTTGTCTACGATTGAAAATAAAGAAAGTAGGAAACGGCCGGTCCTAGAACAATGAAACCTGGTTCACCGGATAGAGGACGTCACTCCGAGTCCAACAAGCTATCAATCATCCTCCTAGCTCAATTAGGAGTCGAGATATAGCGATTTTAAGTTTTCGCACAAAGGTCAAGGTCAAGGCCAAGGTCAAGGTCAAGGTCAAGGTCATCTCAAGGTCAAGGTCATCTCAAGGTCAAGGTCATGGTCAAGGTCAAGGCCAAGGTCAAGGTCATGGTCAAGGTCAAGGTGTATATGTATATGTAATATATATATATATACTCTGACATATGTGTGTGTGTGTGATATATATATATACACTGTTATTAGCGGTCGTTAACTTACGATTACAAATATATATATATATATATATATACTGTTATTAGCGGTCATTAACTTACGGTTACAAAGGTATACGGTTTTACACTTTAACCATGAGTTATGTGTGTTAGCGGGTTCTGTGACATACTGCGAATGGTTTGTCATTCTCGTTAGCAGAATATGATACCGCTATCCACCCACTTCCGTACAGAGATATCAACATCCACCCATTTCCTTACAGAGATATCAACATCCACCCATTTCCTTTTGATATTGCGAATGGAAAATGAAACTTGTCGAATACACTGGCAGTGTTTGTTCTGACATCTTATAGAAGCCATCAAGAATATGGAGAGAGAGAACTTTGTAAGTATTCCAAGTAAATAATTAACATAATCATTTTTATATATATTCAATATATGTTTATTATTTCCATTTATTCAAAATACATATATGGATCAGAAAAAACAGTGTTACTCTGCACACATGTCAAGTTATATACATTACATATATAGAAATAACGAAAATTGAATAAGATGATTAGTGTGTTAGCATTGTTAGTTTTTAGTTATCCAATTTTCGTTTTTTCAAAATCTCTAGCATCCTCTTCTCCATGTCACCTTCTGTACCCCCCATTTTATCTATACCTCTCTGCTTCCGCACACCTTTGAAAACTTCCATCAGTTCAAAACACACTTTCATGCTGAAGTGGGATGGTACATAGGTAACTTTTCTTATATTTTCAATAAACCCCTCGAACACCGGACTTGTTTGTTTCTTGTCGAATATGTACGTGAACAGCTTGACGAGGTTGTCGAGCCTAACCTCCATATCCTTGCACACCTCTTCCAGATTTTCCAACAACTCTCCAGTTAAACCATTCTCCTCGCAAAAATCTACAAAGCACACAATCTGCTTCTCAGCCTGCTTCGCTTGGGTCTTGCTCCATAGATTCCTTCTCTCACCTCCACGTTCAGCTTCATTTTTCACATTCGCGTGTAGGAGGTCAAATTCGAACGGTAGGGATGCCATCTGGAAATAAGAAACAAAAAGTAAGACATATGTTTTTGTTTTCAGGAATAGTTTTTCACCATGGGCAACATGATGAACACACAGTTCATATTAATGCAGATGTTCGGTGTGATGACGGGTACGGAACAGACGTTTCTCAGAAAAATAAGGAATATATCGGCGAAATATGACAGGATAAATCAGCAAAACAGAAATTTCTTCAAGCAAAAAATAGACGCCATGAGGGGGGCAGTTGGACCAGATGGAAGAGGAGCTGGACCGGAGATTCGGTACTCATGATATGCAGAACGAGATTCTGGACGAGTGCCGTACCCACCAAACAGGGTAAATACCATATTTTATAATACAATATTTTGACACGTCTATTATATTGGAATACATTTTTTCTGGAATTCTCAAATTATAATTTCTTATACACGCATATTTACAATTTTTCGATTAAAGTATCTGATAATTCCCGATTCACACATAGAAACATACTTTTCTATACTTACAAACGTTCTTCTAAATTTAAACATTTTAATCATTACTAATTCGTTCTATATATTTATATGCATTTTCTCACAAAATATTTCTATCTATTTACAGGTTCGATACTCTCCGAAAAATACATGTAAGACGTTACCAGCATCTAGCATCAGGGAAGAGTTTAAGACGAAAACAAACTTCTTCATCTTCCACAACAGTAAACCCCCCACCCCCTCTGTCCCGAATACCTACGTCTCCGTCACCTTTCGACCGTTCCAAACCTTCTACCTCTACTACTCACACTTTTGCTACAGAACCCGTGCCTCTCAAACCTGCAGCTCTTCCACAAATTCCCCCTCCGAGTTCTGCTCTATTTTTCGCACGCCTGTCCTCCCCCCTGATACCGAATGCTGGTAAGTCTACTACTTCACTATCTTCGGGTGGAAATAACCCCCAACCGGAGATAGTGGAGATACTTTCCGGAGAAGAAGAAGAAGAAGCTCAACAGGTATAAGTACCGAATCTCCGGTGAGTTTTCTGTTTTTTATATTCTATCGCTTCTAACTTTGTATTCATAGCTCATTTTAAATATATATGTACACGTTTATTACTATTTCTAAATATCGATCTTTTTTATTTTACCCTCAGTTTCGGAAATTATACCCTACTCCGGAATACAGAACAAAAACAATATGCTTTCTCACCGTTCACTCTTCGTCAATTTCTGAGGTGTCCGTCTCTTCTATGATATCTGGGTACCGCCGTGTCGGTGGTGTTCTACTTCCGGAAAACTGTTCCTCCACTTTGTATATGCTGGAAAGGAAAATGAATATTCTTTTTAGTCCACTTATTGTCGGATCGTTACCGTACTCCAGTAATTCCGCAGGATCCAAAACATGGCCGTTCACACCCATTACCGTGCCTATCGACTCGTTTAACATTATACCGGTGTGAAACCATTTGAAAATCTCGTTCAACGTTAATACAGAGTCTCGGTAACTTTTTCGAAACATCTGCATTAACGTTGAAACGTCACAGTAATCAACTATCATGTAGGACTTGTGGCACCCTACTCGGTAGACACGTGGGATTTCCTCACTAACTAGCTCCTCCAAATTCTCATAGCGAACCATCTCGATGCCTGAAACAGAATGTCTCAAGTTCTCGCCGGCTTGCATCAGATATTTTGTGGCAACACATTGAGGAGGAACATGCAGATAATCTACATTTATATGCTCGGAATTTAACTCCGTCTCTGTTTCCTGGCATATACAGTTAGTTGAGGTAACCCCCGTAACTACAATGAACGGCCCTGCCTGGTACCCGTGTGCAGCTATATCATCTGCTACCTTCTCCGACCACACACAGTACGGTAAGTGGCTGTACACGGGAGCTCTTTCTGTAACAAAATGTGTCTCGCATAATCCGTGCGTACGATGTCCGGAATAGAACATACTGATCGCAAATCCATCATTGTCCAATTCCAAAAACCTTTCACGCGATACATTCCTGCTGTAATATGTGACCAGAAGAGATTCTCGGAATCTTACAGGTGCATCTATAATCAGCAACTCACAATTTTTCCCACCAGACAATTTTGGTTTGACCGACGACTTCACTTTCCCTAGACCAGAAATCGTAGCAGGGTATGCCAGACACGTTGTTTTACATGGAGAGTACTCCGTATAGCCATATAAGGGGTTAGACACAACATTCTTCAGAATATTCTGTTTCCTCCTCCTTGAATGTTTACCGTCATCATCGATACGTTTTCCTCTACAGCGTTTTAGTTTCTCGTATACATGATGGGCGGCATTTTTTTCCTCCCAACTACGTCGAAATTCTGCTTCGCTAATACAACTACCCTCATACCATTTCTCTTCCGTACTCCCACCTGGACGTATCGATGATTCCGGTAAACTTTCAGGAGCAGGTACGTCACTACTACAATCCGAAACTGGTTCAGCTGGGGATAATTTTCCAATCACCCCACCGAAAAACGTCAACACCCAGGACACCAAACCCATCATACTTACCTTCGAATAGCGGTTCTATCGCTTCCTCCGGTAACAACTATCTCCAATGATGTACACAGCTGAAGATGTCTGGTGAATAGTGAACTTCAAACACAACGGAACTTTTTATATACCTACCTACCCCTCCTCTTCCTCGCTGATAACTTCTCCCTGAAGTTCCTTGCGCATCCTCTCGCGCAGAGCGTCGAGTGCCCACGTACCTCGTCGATCCTCCTCCCCCGGTATCGCATACACATCCACCTCTTCGGAGAAACGTGCTTTTTTCTTTTCTTTCCTTCCATTCTCCATCCAGCAAAAACAGTATCACATTTTCTCTATCTTTGCATTTACAGTCCCAACCGGAATCAGCACATGTTCCTACACAAATAGCATTTATCTCAACTAAACTGATAACCAACGCCCCTAAAAACCTATTAGACACATCCGCTCTTTTCCTTCTTGCCCGCTCTCCATTTCGCCGCCTACTAACGTATCCTGCACACAGTCATACCTTATCAACGTTCCCACAAACTTCTACACGCCCATTCCAAGAAACATCCGACATGTCCAAACACGTGTTCCACAATCTCTCCATATCACTTCAACATCCCAACACATTTCCTTTCCAACTCCTTTATCTTCTCATCCGTCGACTCTTATCAACTTCAACAGTCATTTACGCCACCCAACCGGAAACCCATATCATCATTCCCAGAAAACCGTCACTTCCTCATTAACAACAGGAAACCCCAACCCATATCAACATTCCCAGAAAACCGTCACCTCATCATTAACAACAGGAAACCATCTTATCAATTCCCCAACCGCCACCGACTTTTCCTCCTCCCCCCAACAACCAATCAAAACACTCCTCACAAATTAATCACAACCCATTCAATGACGTCACACCAATGAAATCCCTCCTAACAAAATAAACCCCACCCATTTATGACGTCATCACCCAAAACCAACACCCTTGCTTGCCCACACTGCTTGGTCATCAATTGATCTTTGATCGATCTTTTCCAATCAATTGATTTATCGGACTCTACGCGGGTGCATAACTACTCAATCTTCTAATTATTCACGCAACTTGAGTTTAACAACACACACCCTGATATTTTGCCTTCCAACAACTTTTCAGTTGATTTTCGTGACGTGAAGATTTAATAAATGTGATGTATGAATTCTCTGCATCTTCGATTGACATACCTCTAACTGCTCTCCCAAAGTCAGAAACGTCCCGATTAGCTTTCTGTTCATAAAGTGGACTTAAAACTCAAATGAAACCAAACCAAAGTCAGAAACACCAATGGTCGAATACCAGCAGAGATTTTTAGAGATTCGCAAACAGTACTCCAATTTTCACGTGTTTTATACGGATAGGTCCAAGTCAGTCGAGTCAGTTGGTTGCGCTCCCCTTCGTCATAGACTCCCAAAGTTCCAGTTACTCGATAGATACTGCCCATCTTTGTACGCCATCCTGAAGGCACTGGACTTGGCTGCCTTGTCTGCAGTGATTCTACCGGTGTGCGTCAGACTCTGGAATCGCCGAATTCCCGGCATCCGGTAATGCAGCGCATCTTTTGACGGCTCGTATCCTTATCTGCCAGTGCTTTTGTCCGCTTCTCCTTGATGGATCCCTAGTCACGTGGGCATCAAGGGGAACGAATCAGCCGATGCTGCCGCCAATTCTGCAGATGCTGATGGTGACGTTCTCGTCCACCTTCTGCCAGCTACCGACCTGCAGAATGTGATTCGTTGTTGCCTTCTTGACACTTGGCAGGAAGAGTAGGGTGCGGTAATGGGGAACAAGCTTCACGATATGAAGGCCACCAGTTTCTCGTCCCGTCCCTCTCGTTGAGAAGAAGATCTTGATATTGACACAGCCGTCTAACCCATGGTCACTTGCTGCAAGGTCTGGACCCTCCGTTGTGTCGTGTTTGTAATGTTGTTTTAAGTATTCGGCATATTCTTGATGAATGTGCCGATTTTGCTTTCCTCAGGGACACTTTTAGACTTCCCAACTGTTTTCATCCTTGTTGGGCGATGACAACAGTGTTTTATCAAAGGTGTTTAGATTTTCCTGGCACTAAAATGGTTAAGGACCGGTTTTTCAATGTTCAGTTAAGGTTCTGGTTAGCACGTAACTGGAAGTTAATGAAAATTTCGGTTTTTCAATGTACAGTTAGCTCTTAACTGGAACTCTGGTGGCGATTATCTTTACTGGTACTTCTTCTTGCAGTTACCAGCCTAATTGGAAGTTGCGAAGCAACATGGATGCCTTGTGCAGCTATCGAACACACTCGCAACTTCTGTCAGATTAAACAAGATATGATTCATAAAACTTTAAATTCGTACAGAAAAAGACTTATTTTGTTTAGCAGAGCTTACTAATGTCCATGCAAATATGGAAATTAAGCAGCCTAGTTGCTAGAATTCGCTTGGCAAGGTTGTGTTAGAGAATTTGTGGCCAGGATATCCGGTCTACCATGCGGGACAATATCTGAACAGTAATTTGGTGTAGTGGTTAGCTGCACCACCTTTCGGAGCGTGTTGTCTTTTGTAATATGAGTCCTGGTCACGGGTATGTTTTTTCTTGTCAATTATTTATTACGTTTGTTGCATTCAATTCACGATATATTGTTGAATGATCTTCTCGGATAAATATTAGCCTACAGTAAATTTTAAAATTATTTTTACTCGTACCTCCATATTTTTAGAAGTTTAGAAAGCATGCTTACTATTAACATGTTGTTTTTTCCACCATCGTGAGGAAATTGGGGAGCTCCGAATGAGTGAGTGTAATCCGGTCGCGAAGTCCTACAACGGCTGGGGGTCGGCTGACGGCTGACCACCCGTCCCCCTAGTCTGGCTGCAGATCTCCACGCCCCCTTGGTGGCTCGCGTGGGAGGGAGGCCAGCAGTCGGTCGGTAGGTAAGCCTTGGCACGATATTGGGCTGTTGCGCTATTGGATTATTATGGATTTTTCGCTCAAGAACATGCATAGAGAGGTACAAAGCATGCAGTCAACTGTACAATATTTACATATTAACAATAATAATAGTGTTTATATCAACAAACAGGTATTATTAATGTCTCCACTTTCGATTTCTTCACGCTTCTTCTACAAGAAAGTATCTGTGCTTGCGCCTCATAACATCATTTCTCCCACGTGGAATTGGCCTTTATTAGAAGAAAACCAAATTTGTAATGCTGTCTTTCGCTAATTTATTTCGTAAGCATACAAAATGGATACTCAGCCATTGTTCCTATCGTTTCACAATGCAATAACGTGCTTTCGCGCGCGGCGTGCTTGTAGTTCTATATTTAAACGCCAGGCTGTGTGCCAGTCGACGCGGTTTGAAACTATACTAACAGATGGCGCGCAGATCGATTTCCTGTAATTTCCGTGCTTCAGAATTGCCAACACACTGTTTTGGAGAACGAACCATGGTTTAGTTAACTAGCAGTTACTTTCACATTGAAAAACCCGGTGCTGGTTAAGACTGGCTGTTATCTCCAACTGGCAGTTAGTTAACAGAAGAATTAACAGGACATTGAAAAACTGGCCCTAAATAAATTTATTCTCGTTCGAGGAGATATAGATCGACCACAAGGAAATAAACCTTGGGACGAAAAGTCCCCGCGCAGCTTTCCCTTCTTCCCTCCACCTCGGGCCATACGGAAGCATGGTTCACTCTCCCCCTCCCCTACTCGCGGGAGTAGGGTGCACAGGAGTCGCGGGTCTGCGCAGGTTGTTTCGCTCGTGGTTCCACTATAGCCCCTCCTAGCACTTGGTGATTTAGGAGTTACGTAAGTAGGCAACACTGATTGCAACTGTCCACGTGAGAAGAATCGCCCGAAGCAACACACTGCCTGAGGGCTGTTTCCTTCCAGCGATTTTTGCAGACCTTCCGGGTCTTGTTGAATGCCCAGTTACCTTGTAAGCGTAGAGCACCTTGAAGAGGATGAACCTGGATAAAGATGCAAGTCGACTAGTTGGCACGGGCAGGACAGCAGGAAAACCTTTTCTAACAAGCAATAAGCGGCGCGTTGGCGAAACTGGGAGTTTGCACTGATCTCATGGTCACGTTCTCGTCTCACAGTACTCTTGTAATTGTTATACTAAGAGCAGTGGTATGCATCTCCGCGTAAACATTGATTGTCTACATTCTACGCTCGGCGTTGCCCGTGCAAGGCACGCGCATCGTTCTAGAAGCAGCAACCAGCATCAGCAGGTGGACATAGAAAGCGTGAAATATAGATGGATTTCATGTGACGTTAGAATTCGCACCGCCGCCATGTTTGCGGCCGAGTTGTTTGTCGTCTGCAAGGAAATACCCACCACCTGGCGGTAATTTTTCGTGTTTAAGCTCTTTGCGCAGTCGACACAAAAGGATATGAAGAAATGGCGACGTTTTGCGGTAGATCCATATGAACTGGACGATAACCGAAATGAAAAGGGGCCTAAACCTTTGACCAACTCTATTTCACGTGTGTTTAAATAGTACTTGACCCAGCTACCTGGAATCAATTTGTTTTCATATTTATTAGCGGTTCGGATTCTGCTTAAAATCCAGTACAGATTTACTAATATTTTCAAGGCTCTGCCATTATCGTCTCTGTTTCCCTTGAAGATTTGTTCAAGAGCTGTAACTTAAAATGTTGAGTTGCTCAAAAACAGTAATTTTACTTTAACAATTTGGGATGTACCGGCCTCCGTGGCGGAGTGGTTAACACAGCGCGCTACGATGCCAGGGCTCCCGGGTTCGAATCCCGGTCTAGGCATGAGCTTTCTTTGTGAGTTTCCCTTATTCAATTTCATCATATCATCACTCAGTCTTGTCTTCACGATTAGCCAAAACTGACAGAAAACCCAAGTAAAATAAATCACATCAATCAATTAATTTGGGATACTTTGATGTATCATTAATGTGTTTTAATCAAGCAGTGCTCTTTTCTATTGCAGTACGCAAAGCCTACTACCCGCACCTTTTCTCATGGATCGGCTAAAAATTAATAACAGTTTGTGTTAAATAACGAAATATAAATAATGAAGTACAAACGTAAAATTATCAATATGAATTTAACGTTGAATCTTATCTTTTTTATCGTCAAATTTATCGGAAGTATCAGCACCTTTCTACCAAAGAAAAACAAACAAACACTACTTGCAAATATGATTAAGCACACCAGCTTGATCCATTTGTACTAAAAATCACAGAGAAAGGTAAAAAAAAAAAAAGGTAAAGTGCTCCCCTGTGCATAGCACCACGCCATGAAGGCGTATAGGGGGTATGGGGGTAACGCCCCACACTTTCTTGATCCGGTCGTAAGTGGAGGTAATGTGATCAGCATCACGCCCCTGACCGCCTTTACCCCCCAGGGTTTCCCCCAGGTACCCATGTTATTCGACGCTGGGTGGGCGCCGGGGCCGCTTCCATCGTTAGAAAAGTTCCCGGATTTGAACCGGCCGGGGATCGAACCCGGGACCTTTAGCATGGTAGTCAGACGCGTTACCGACTGAGCCACCGCGGCCTGTTACAGAGAAAGGTGATATATGAACTTACCTGAAAGAAAATGTCCACTCTACAGTCTGTAATGTTTGCTTTGTTCATTAATGTTGACAATTTATTCTCGCCAATCTTCTGATCAACAATTATCGAGTTGCATGACGTGAAGCACACCAGCTGTTTTTTCTCGGAAAATATGAGGAATACTGCACAATGTACCATCGTAAACAAGGGTCAAACCTCCTACCCGCTTGAATTCCGTATGCTTACAAGAACCGCCCTCAATCATGGCTGCTCGATCCCACAATGCAACAGTTTGTGACGTAGGTGAAACACACCTATTCCACCCAGAAATAAGTGTTGTAAGCAGGGCTCGAAAAATCCCGGTCGCCATGGCGACTAAAAATTTCAGCCTGGCGACTGTGATCTTTTGCTGTAATATGTACGAAATTTTGATGATTCTAATCGCAGTACATCGTAAGTTAGCAAATTATTTTTTTTTCTCAACGTTGTGAACATTCCATAGAGTCAGTAACAATTTCTTACCCTTTGTCCCCCCAACACCCCATTTCCTGCTTTCTCAAATAATTTAGCAATGTTTTGAATACCGTGATGTTCAGCATCTTATGCAGAGTGCTTCAAAAGTCGCACAACCCAAACTTTGGAAATGTATATCATGAAAACCGTAAGAGATATTTGCACCGGGGTTTTTGCATTATAAAGCCTCATTCATTGAGATAGTTTTCAATGTTATAATTCAGTTCACTCTGTACAGAAAATTACATAAATTAATAACTGATGGAAAGCAGCATTCAAATTTTTCCAGAAATGAACTTCTGAGTAAGAGAGATATGTAAGAAATGATAGGAGGTTCATAATTAGACATTTGATGACTGTCTGTCATTTGCGACAAATATTGGTCATGTGCAACATTTGACTGGCGATTTTATGGGTTGAGTGAAAAGTGCCAATTTTTGGGACATATCTCCATATATGGCAACACTAGCAGGTTGAAATATTGCAAACAGTCGCATGCAACATGTGTCTAAGTATTGTCTATACATTTACGTGAAAAATCGTAAATCAAGATTTTGTGCCGAAATAGAATCCTAGGCTGCCCCTGGTTACATTGAATTATCTTCGCTCACTTGCGCCGGTACTGTGCCTGTTATTTTAATTGATTCAGCATGGCGTGTTCATTGGAGCAGTGCGTGTGCATTTCTGAAGAGTATTTTACTACTCATTCTTACACTCATGTGCAAGAGGTTTTCCAATAAAAATGCTCTGCTTCTGCTGTACCTCACAAAGCAACTATTTTAAAACCAGTCAAACACCAACATATGATCACACAAATTGTTTAAGAGTTGGTATTTATTGTTGAAAATCAGTTCTCAGATGTTTTCAGCAAATTAACAATGTTTTTTAAAATAATGTAATTGCTTTTATTTAGATAAATGCTAACATAAATTTATGAACCCAGTGATAGCCTGCAGGATTAGTTTAGTGCAGAAAACGCGGTGTAAATATCTCTTACGATTTTCATGATATACATTTTCAAAGTTTAGATTGCGCGACTTTCGAAACATACTGTAGTATGCACAATTGCTAATAGGTGGTTTTCTGGTGCCTGATTTTCAGAGCTTTGAAGAAAATTTTTCGAGCACTGGTTGTAAGTATTTATTTACGTTCAACCAATTCACTACGTATTAATTGAACTGCCAAATAACCTTGTCGCGACATAACCAAAGAAATGCGATGTCCGTTGTAGAATAACAACATTTGTTTTATTTCTATTTCCACCATTTCACATGTGGAAATTTCATACGTTGAAAAATCTGCTTTAAAGACACATGCACTTTCCTATGCAGTAATAAGACACAAAACTACTTTTAGCCTTGCCTTTTGTCAGTGTAAAAAATGTCAATTTTCACTATGGCTGTCATTTGTTTTTCTTTCGGTAGTCCCTTTTCCCATTTTTCAATAACTTTCATTACGTCGGATGGTCTTAAGTTGGTTATCGACATGTTTGAAGAAAGAAATACTTTCTCTTTCAAAGACCACTGGGATTTCTTTCTTCCCTGTTGTTTGCATTATCTACAGTAGACTATGTAAACTATAAGCCAATGTAATCTTTGTGTAGATAACGCATGTAGACGTAAACTTATAGTCTACGACACATCACTGACTAAGAGTGACCAGGCCACCGGATGCAACTGAAAGTAATAATATACATCGATTTTAACCATATTTCATAAACAGATTGAGGAAATTCATGTTTTAATGAAAATTATTAATTTCTTACGAGATCTGACAAAAAATGTAAAGAAAACCATAATGATGTTGAATATTTTTTCATAAGTGCATATTTTTTGAGAACTTGTCAGGGTGGTTACTACTTTTAGCGAAATATAAGCTTTCTAAAATTGGAAACCAGTTTGGCATGTCACCTTAATTAATCCATAACAACCAACAACTATGTGGATGAAATCAAAGTCATTGAGGTACCCTATTTTACAGGGAGAGTCGGGAGTCTTGCTGGATGACACAATGCAGCTGAAACCTTGTATTTTAGGGTAATATTTTTGTTAATCGTTTCTGTTATTTAGTATCGTTTTTTCTTCCTGAGCTCCAAAATGTGAAAAAGAAAGCGCCCTTTCAGTTCAAATAATTGAAAGTGTATCTTGGAAAGAAATGATAATTGTAAAGGGTGTTGTTCCAAATTAGATGCAGGATTCAATTTAAGAAAAAAAAAACTTGTATTTATTTATTAGATGGCAAAGTTCTGACAAATGTTCTCCACGACGCATTTGACACTCTCGAATTCTTTTTGACAAAATTCTGGTTCACTTTTTCTCATAACTGCGACTCAATGCCGTCGATACCTCTTTGAATGTCCGCTTTCAATTCAGGAATCGCTCTTATATTTTCGCAGCAGAAACTTTGGACTTCATGAGTTCGCAGATGAAAATATCGCACGGTGTGAGGTCGCATGAACTTGGTGGGCAATTCACTTCGCTGTTGCGCGAGATGAGTCGCCCATTTAAATACTGCTTCAACAACTGGAGCGTGTAGCGCTCCATATTGACTAACTGCAACATGTTTACTACAACATGTGAACTCGCAGAACGCTGCCAACCCTACGGAAAACATGGCGCACAATTAAATGCTGCGTTAATTTTGGGACACCCTTTATATGATTTATTGTCAGCATCTTTATTACAATAACATTTTTAGTAGAAATGGGTAAATCATGTTTTGTTTACGTAGTATTTTCACTTTTTTCACTATTCTGTAGGATGGCACTTTTGTAATTGATGTTCAAACTAATTTTTATTTTTAATATACTTAAACTTTTGCTTTAAATTCTCAGCCTAATTATGACATGAAATAGGACGAAATACGAATGCTTTTGAATAATTACAGGATTTTTAGAATTGCAGATGCATATATTTTTTTCAGAATGTGCAACGAAGTTTAGCTGAAGTGACTTATTTCGCTTCGTATAGCCCGAACAGGGTAATAATAAAAGAGGGTCATCCAGCATTCGCGATGTACTTCGTGGTTGGTGGAGAACTGAACGATGGAGTGACGCAGGTGGATCCTATAACTGGTGAAACGTCACAGGTGATAGTTGGAACCATTGACGAGGGGCAAATATTTGGCGAATTGGCTCTTCTTCTTGGAATACCCCGCACTTCAACTGTTACCACTAAAAGTAAGTAACCGTCTTGATAGAGCATACTTGAAGGAAAACTGTTCCAGTCCTGTATATAGGCATGCAATATCTCGTGTGAAAGAGCCCTTCAAGATCTCTCCAACGCCGTCCGAATCACTTTTATAGGTGCCCTGGTTGCCGAAATATTGCAATTTAAAGTTAACAAGATGTTGAAAAGAAATGTCAAAATCGCACAGTTTGCGCCACTGTAAATTCGTAAATACATGTACAAAAGATATGGATCTGCTAATTTGCATATTTTCCTGCCTCAGGTGCCCCTTCCAGTATGGGAAATTTCAAATTAATCAAAAAATGTAAGGTTGTTGATTTGACATGTAATGACCCTACAGCAAGTGTTTCAAAATTATGTGTAAATGATATCATAAGATTTAATGACATAGGTCAGAACTTAGGTACTTAGAACCGGTATGCAATAGAGTTTACTGACTGGTAACATGTAGGCCTATGCAAATTTAAATACCCAAAAAACCTACGTCCCAAAATAAAACCATAAATACGCCACTGAGTGGCTATCCCCCAAAGCAAAAAGCTTAATTATCACAGTGGTTGAAGTTGATTGATTGATTGATTTAGTTTATTTTACTTCGCGTTTTGTGCCTCTTGGCTAATTTGCGAAGATGGGGATGAGTGATGAAATGATGAAATTGATGAATGGACATTCACAAACAACCAAGCCCGACCGGGATTCGAACCCTTGGCGTCGCAGCGCGATGTGCTAAACACTCGGCCACAGGGTCGGGCAGTGGTTGAAGTGTTGCATGAGTGACCCTGTTCTGATTTTCTGGCGTTATTGGTTATCTGCTCGCGAGCATCCAAAGTGAAGTGTGGAAGAAGGGAAATTGAAGGTGAAAGGAAATTACACAGGGTCGGAAATATTCTGCGGCTCTCCCAGAAAACAATTCTACATCCACCTATGGGTGGGGGATGCCTACGCAAATTATATTAGCTTGGGATATGCTTACATGGAGGAATAGCGAACACTGACAGAAATACAATATTAAGTATTGTTGCTTTTTTTTCAGCTAACTGTGAATTACTGTGCTTAGGAAAACATGATTTTGATTGCATATTGAAGGCCACTCTAGAAAAGGACTGGGACCGTATGAAAACCACTTTAGGCCTGTTTCCGTACTTCAATGATTGGTCAGCCATGGCAGTTAGAGAGTGCTGCATGAAAGGAGTTCTTAAGACATTTGAAAAGGATGACGTCATTCTGAGTAAGTATTTTGAGCAAAAGTACCCAAGTAACCACAACGGTCGGGCCAATTTCAGTTTTTACATGTGAAAGGTTGGGTTTATGTTGATTGGTAAATTCAAGTTGGTCTTACGTTGGGCCAATAGTTGTTGCCAACCCTTGTCCAACCACGTTTAAAAACTACTTTCTCCTAAGGCATCTTTTAAGAGTGTGCTGTAAATTCTAGTGTAAAATAAGTGACAGGTAACAGTGTTTCTTTTCGAAAATTTTAGTCAAAGTTTGTACTGGAAATATAATAATTTGTTAATAAAAGTAGAAGCCAATTTTAACCTGTAGTCACTCGCGACACCTTTGTCAGCCACCATGAGAGATATTTCGTGTTGGGAATTGCGTATGGTTTGTCTGTTTAGCTGTGGCAGAACAAGAACATTCTTGTGAAGGCTGTTCAAGATCCATATATGTAAAATAAACAATGTTATGTGCAGACTCAGTTCTATGAAAGGTGGAAAACTAAAGCCTGAATCACATGGAACTGGATTTCCAGTAGGAATTCCCTAGTTGGCGCTGGACTGGCTACCCATTTGCTAGTTTTCGCCTCACAAGATACTTGTTACCGTACTTGTCGATAGATTTTTGTTCCCATAAGAGCTGACAATATGTAAAGATGGACAAGCAATTTGAAGAATATTGAGAATTACTGTTTTGTGCTTTTATTAGAAATTAAAAAAGAAAAGAATGGACTAGAGATTGGCTCGAAAAAAATTATAGTAATCAATGCGTACCGAACAAACTTTTTAATTAACTCGGGTATACATGAGATTCGCAGAATTCATTCACAAATTTTAAAAAATCAAACATTTAATTTAATACACTTGTAAGTTGTAATAATAAGGATTTTCATTTTCGGCTAATCATATTTGTCACGTACACATCTCATCGCTTTGCATAAAAACCTAAATATTAATGAACTGAACACGAATGCACCGCACGTCATCTCTTTCATTTTTTTAATCGAGAAACTAACAAAAACAGCCAAGACTCGGAAACCACAAACAAAAAACTCCCCTTTGCAAACTCAAAGATTATCTTCACATGACCAAACTTTGGGGTATGATTGGCTGTTCCACAGTATCCAGTCGAGGAAAGCCAGTAGCAATTAGAACATGTCCTATTCCTCCAAACCAGACAAGCAGTCAGCCAGGCAACCATCACATCCGGGCAGGTAGCCAGTTCAGCGCCAACTAACTGGATACGCGTATCCAGTTCGGCTTTAAGTAAACTCTAGAAAGTGTTTTGCGCTACCACTTGAAGGTACCTTGAAAACAATGATACCATATGAATGAGAAAGTGTTGTGTATTATTTATATTTTACGCAAATAATTTGTACTAAAGTGTATATTTCGCCTCTCAATAGATTATATATATATCAGAACACGAACCTATCTATAATTTACTTTTCAGTAGCTCGACGTAAAAACCACACGTTGCGCCAACGTTGGAACCACTGCCAACGGCATGTTCTTACTTTTGGCCAACCATTTTCAGTACGGTTGGCTTAACGTTGGGCCAATCACTTTTGGTTACTTGGGTATATTATATGCACCTTTCTTTGTTTCTAATCACTAATCAGTGGTCGACATGGCAGCCGTTAGGAAATATCGTGCGAATATGTCTGCAAGGCATATGTACATAATTTAAGATATGTACATAATTTAAGACATGATCCCCTTCCCATTTCAAAATCTGGAGGTAATTCCAAGATTGCGGCTTTAAATATGGCCACCATGATGCATACTAGCTCCATGTGGTGTGCCCCACCCCATCATCCTCCGTCAAGCCGTTTTCAAATTAAAAGGGTGGTGCTGGACTTTTGCCTCACACTGTACAATCAATTTTAGTGTGGTTCTTCACAACGTTAACTGGCTTTACATTATTCCGTACAGTGCAAACACAAGTACTCTATTTTTCTAATTGACACGTTGTACAAAAATTGAAATTCAGAATTTGCGTCTGTAATGTGCGTAGTCCAAGAACCCTGTTCGTTCAGCCACTACTCCCGACCGGATCAAGAAAGTGTGGGGCGTTACCCCCACACCCCCTATACGCCTTCTTGGCCTGGTGCTAAGCACAAGGGAGCACTTTACATTTCTTTTACTACTTGAAATTTAGCCATTGTTGACTTTTTATTAGAGCTCATATTTCAGTCGAGAACAATAGTGATCCACAAGACCATTCAAAGAATATATATATATATATATATATATATATATATATATATATATATATATATATATATATATATATATTAGCGAAGGCCAAATCCGGATTTTTTAAAATCTGGAATCCGGATAGTAAAAACGGAGAATCTGAATTTCGAATTTCGGAGCGATTCCGGATTTCGGAGGGAATTCGGATTTCGAATTCTATCCATCCTGGTTCCAGGCTATCACTTATTTTAATAGCAAGTTCAATAGCACTGAATATGTTTGCAGGCAATTTCAGACTGAGAAAGAGTAGTTGGATTAGTGAAAAGCAATGGGATTAGTGCAGTTGCAGCAGAATTGTAAAGCTACAGCAGTTCTTTGTTTCGACCAAACATGGCCATATTGCCCGATGGCTCCTTATCTGCCGTAGCAGTTGCACAAGAGCGGGATTTTGATAGATTGGACAAGTTCGTGCTTTAGGTCAATGCGCAAGCACCCTCTGATGCCAAAACAATATAATCATTTGCATCGGCTCCCTGAGATTACATGCTTCGGAGCTCGAACAATGGAATTGTATGCAACACAAAATGTATATTTCCTTCTGCTTTCTACCAAACTTTTCCCTCTGTCAGTCATACGTGCAAAAAAAAATCAGATTACTTTTGCCGAGCTAACCTCATGTACGTACCAACGTTTTGTTAATTACCAATTATTGTTGACAAAAAAAATAAAACATAACGTAATGAAATCATTTCTTACTAAGCGAAGTCGGCTTCCTTCCTAAACCTGTTTTGCCTCCGTAATTCTTTTGCTCTTAAATCTGTTTTGTCTCTGACAGAAGGATTTCATCCAAAATCCGGATAGTAAATTTTCCGGATTCCGGATTTTTTTTGGCCGTCCTTAACAAGTACATGTTTCTAAAATATTTTATAAATATATGAAGTGGGTGTGTCATGACCACTAAAAACGAATTTGATTTTTTTATGAAACAAAATAACAAAAGTAAGATTCTAAGATATGTATTTCTGTTTGATTTCGTCACATCCAATTGAAATGCACTAGATTTAGAATTTCCTCCCTACTGTAATGTGTTGAGTGGAATACCTTGTGAATTTTCATTAAGCGAACCAGAATACTTCAAAAGTGACATTCTCGCTATAACACCACAGAAAGTTTGACCAATAATGGGTAAAATCGGTAATATTCTATGGATCAAAATAGTAATCCAGGCAACCAATGACGGGAGTTTTTCCACGCGACCACTGCAGTGTTAAGACGCCAGTTACTCCCTTGAAGGCGGTAACTTACTTTCAATGCCATGTAACATTTGTGTATTGTTTAGTTCTTTGCAAGGAATCCTTTTCCTTTTTCAGGTAAGACGTTGGGTTCATCCGACTTCGTCCATTTTGTTGTCGACGGTTTATGCGTGGTTATACACGAGATGCTGATTGATCAGCATGTTAATCGATACGGAGAAACCATATTCAGATTGGTTGGTGTTAAAGAGGCCACTCAGCAAAAGGACACAGCACTTAAGCGTTACATGCAAGCCTGTTTCTTTAGCAGAGGAGAAACCTTCTGTATTGGTAAGTGCCTTCAATAGGTCCTCATCAGCTTCTTTTGTGTGAGTGTTACTTCTCTTAGAAATATCCCCCTTTATAGGAGGACACAAGGAATACAAATAAAGTTGGTTCAAGCAGAGAAATCAACTTAAATAAGGCAGTGGAATACTAGCAATAAAAGGTTTAAGATTAAAGCCTTAAAATTGTAGGTTTTGTGAAGAAATACATAATAGATAAATTAATGAGGTTTATGTGACAATTATCACGACGCGATTTAGACAATATAAAGAGTGTGAATATGAAATATTAGCTCCAAATGACAATCAGTAACTTACTTATTCCAGAAACAAGATTATGGAAACCAAATGACAATGAAATCTTTACATAAACCTTCTGTTTTATGCATTTAATATCCCAATGACTTCCAGTTGGTTTAATTTAACCTAAAGTATTTTCCGTTTATTTCATTTTAATACCCACTTCTTAATATTCATTTTTGGCAAAGGACCTGGCTTAACACTAGCTTATCCGTGCCGCACGAGAAACTTATACCCTGTCCAAGCTAACTGTAGAGCAGGGCCGCGTATATCGGCAGAGGAGGAGAAGGAAAATCGAGTGGTGAGAGCGCAACGTTGCCAACCGTACGGTTCAGACCTTAGTCCGTACGCTAAATTAACGGCTTGTCAAAATTTGCTCTTGCAAATTTCCTAAGAAATTCTTAAACCAATCGTACGGACCTGGAGACAAAAATACGGTTCGTTTGCCATGTGCGTTCGGTATTATCCTTTTCAAAAGTTTGCAACGCTGCATAGCGGAGGGGGAAATCTGGTAACTCCCGTCGCCCATCACACAATCCCGTTTCTCTCACTGTTCATTGGTGGAGCCGTCTCGCGTCACCACTTGCGCAGAGACTTGTTCTCGTTCCTTGGTCTACAGTTAGCTGGTACGGAGTTTATTTACCTGAGAGGGGGCTCACAGGCCCACATTTTTTTAAATCACTAAAATTCAACAAACCATTTTACTATTGAATTGCTTCATGCTTTCTTGTTTATAGAAGTTTAGTTATTTAGATATTGATTACAAAAATTGCCATCATTAATAAAAAATAATGACAAATTATTGCATGAGTATCGCACCCATATTTTACAATTCCCTAAAACTAAAAAAAACAAGAATATTTTTTATTAATGCTTCTTTGTTTATAGTTGATTGATTGATTTGCTTTATTTTACTTCGTTTTTGTGCCACTCGTGGCTAATTGCGAAGATGAAGATTAGTGATGATGTGATGAAATAGATGAATGGACATTCACAAACATCCATTCCCACGCCTTGATTCGAACCCGGGACCCCTAGCGTCGTAGCGCGATGTGGTAACTACTCACCACGGGAGCCGGCTTCTTTGATTACAGACGGACAGTTGTATATTAATTATAATAATTACAAAAAATACCTACATTAACAAACAATTGTACACTATCACTAGAATGAGTGTCTCGAATAACATTTAAAAATGGCGCCTGATACGCCCTCCTATTTACCTTACGTTTATGTTTTCTATGAACAAAACTAATACAGAATATTCATAACACCATAGGGAACAATGTAATTCATTTTTTAATAAAAATTGTCACTGTTGAAAAATAGAGGTGGTGGACCTGACAGGTAGACTAGGGTTAAAACTGAAAAAAGAGTGATGTGAATTATCAAAAAATACCCAACTCTACAAAAAACAACTTAAAAATACTGAACCACTTCAATAACATCACTACTCCCTGTCTTTGTTCTAATTTAATGTCCTTTTTGACACTTAGGAGAAACTCAAATTATGGGGTGCGTTCCGAAAGCCATAACGAAACGAACGAATTATACGAAGATATCTGGGCTCGTGAACCTAGTGAAACCAGTTATTTTACAGACTTATGGGACACTCTAGACGAAAGCGCAGGCGCAGCGTTTTGTTTATAGAAAGTCTCCGCATGGCGACCAACGGAAGGAATGTCCCTTCTGGGAGAAATAAACTCTATTGCGGGCATTGTAACTCATTTTAATCACATTGTAAGAACAGTTCATGCACAGTCATCTTGTGCATGTTGCTTCATATAACACTCTTTTAAAATTATAATACAATTCCAGAACTACCTAGGTAGTGCAGTTCGAAGCCATTATGCCCGCACGCTGTCTGCAAGCAGCAGACGATTCTCACCGAACAAACCAGCCTCCTATCCCGTGCCGTTTGGTGAATCTCGTTCTTGAGTGAGACGCACGGAAAGCGACTTTTGGGACAGCATAAAGAACCTCACAAAACGCACGGAAGCACTTATGGAACAACCAGTTACTTTCGGAACGGGCCCCTAAGGTGCGATACCCTCGGCTAATCAGTAGGAAGTAAAGTTCCTTCCGGAGGCTCGCTCTCCTCCGACCGGGGCGGTGGAATAACCGCGAGAGGGATTAAGCACGAAACGGACTAAGCACGAAAGAGCACAACCGCGAAACGTAACACAGGATTAAACGCGAAACGGAACAAGCGTGAACGGAATAAACGCGAAGGAACAAGCACGAAACGGATTTAGCGCGAGCGGAATAAACGCGAAGGAATAAGCGCGAAATGGAATTACAGCGAAAGGAACAACCGCGAAACGGATTAATCGCGAAACCAAAATTGAACACCAGAATAAGCGCGAAAGGAATTAGAGCGAAAGAGATTTAGAGCGAAACTAAAATTCAAAACGGGAATAAGCGAGAAAGGAACAACCGAGAAACGGATTCAGCGCGAAACCAAAATTGAACATAGGAATAAGCGCAAAAGGAATAAGAGCGAAACTAATATTCAAAACAAGAATAAGCGCGAAAGAAACAACCGCGAAACGAATTAATAGCGAAACAAAAATTGAACATAGGAATAAGCGCGAAAGGAATAAGAGCGAAAGGGATTAAGAGCGAAACTAATATTCAAAACAAGAATAAGCGCGAAAGAAATAATCGCGAGACGGATTAATCGCGAAACCAAAATTGAACACCGGAAAAAGCGCGAAAGGAATAAGAGCGAAAGGGATTAAGAGCGAAATTAATATTCAAAACTGGAATAAGTGCGAAAGGAACAACCGAGAAACGGATTAAGCGCAAAACCAAAATTGAACATAGGAATAAGCGCGAAACGAATAACAGCGAAACGGATTAATCGTGAAACTAAAATTAAAAACTGAAATAAGCGCGAAAGGAACAACCGCGAAACGAATTAATCACGAAACCAAAATTGAATACCGGAATAAGCGCGAAAGGAATAAGAGCGAAAGAGAATAAGCGCGAAACTAAAATTAAAAATCGGAATGAGCTTGAGAGGAACAACCGCGAAACGGATTAAGTGCGAGAAAAAAATAAAACCCGGAACTAGCGCGGAAGGAACAACCGCGAAATGGAAATGGCGAAACTAAAATTGAATACCGTAATAAGCGCGAAAGGAACAACCGCGAAACGGAATGAGCGCGAAAGGAATTAGAGCGAAACGGACTAAGCGCGAACGGAATAAGAGCGAAAAGATTAAGCGCGAAACGGATTAAACGCGAAAGGATTAACCGCGAAGGAATAAGCGCGAAAATTTCACTTTCGCGCTTAATGCCTTTCGTGGTTGTTCAGGCGACACCTCCGATCTTTCCGTACTTCGTAGCCACACCCATACATGATCAAAGCCATCTGGTGGCAAACCAAAGTAACCAAACCAGTGGCGCAACCACAGGGGGCAGGGGGTGCATTGCCCCCCCCCCAACCTTGGTCGGAAATAAGTTCTAGGGGGGCAAACATTGACGGCCAAGTGTACCTACAGCTCAGAACTTCAAATTTTATGCAAATATAAATACTTTTCGTAAAATTTTCTTGATCGCTTCGCTCGCAATTCTTGCTTTTCTTAGTCTTATCAAGTTCAGGACCGTAGCTAGGGGACGGCGGGAGACGGCCCTAGGCGTCGAACTATCCAAATTATAAGAAAATAGTAAAATTGATTGATTGGTGTTTTTTAAGTCAACTTATGCACAGAAAGGCTAAACGAGACTGGACCTATAGCTTAAAGTGGGTTCCGAACCACTATGTGCCTCCACCGGGTATCGAACCCGGGACCCCTTGATGACAAGGCGACGATGTTACCACTACACCATCGGGGAGGCACAAAAGTTGTAAATGATATAATGCCATGGCGTTTCCGTGAAATTATTTGCGCCCTATTAAATTAATATTGATTTCAGCCTGCAAAAAAATTGGATCCAAAAATTTTCTTGTTCGCTTCGCTCGCAATTTATGTTTCTTCGCTGTAATGCATTGTAAATCACCAGGCAGAGAAATAAGACTTGTCTTAATTAATTTGGTTTTAAATGCATGAAGAATTGTTTTGAGGGAAGGGAGCGTGCACATTTGAGAGACAATTTATGTAAGTTTTGCTGTTGGTATTGGTAGATACGTTTATCCTTGTACTTGCCCCCCCCCCCCAGACAAAAATTCGTGGTTGCGCCTCTGGGTAGCTTTCGTTCTGTTTCTGCAAACTCATCGCTCACATCTTGATAAAACGATTCCCTTGATTTTAATGTTAGCAGTTTCCTGATGCATAGTATGATATTCTTCTGTTATGTGTCTGTACTGTGATTTCAAAACTTTCAATTACAGCAACACTATGATAGATACAGCAGCAGATCTTGGTACTGCGAATGCATTTTAGACACTGCCAATTGGGGGGGGGGGGATGATGCCATAGAAGCTCGCCTCTTATTGCTAGAAATGGGCACCATCGATTAATTTTCACCATCGACTAATTAGTCGTTAGTCGGAAACAAAAATCGACTAATTAATATAAAAAATATTCTACTACTTTTCGACTAATGTTAGTCACAGTAGTAATTTGACCGACATTAATCTAAGTAGTCATTCGACTAACATTAGTCTGAATAGTTATTAGACTAATATTATTCGAAGTAGTCATTCGACTGATATTACTCGAAGTAGTCGTCATTACACTAATATGAGCTTGACTCCTTTTCAGAATAAGTCAACTAAATGTTTTTAGTGTTTTCAAGTCTACGTTATTCTCAGGTTGGCTAAATGGGACTGAATGTACAGTTCTAAATAAGGTACAAACTACTGTATATAACAGTGGCGTATGCTGGGTTTAAAACCTGGGCTATCTCTTTTTATCATAATATTCAAATGGGGGGATCTTTTTCGTTCAATTTCTTGGATATTAAGGTGATGTGACATTGCGATTAAAATACATACATTACAATTTACTAATAATTATAAAAATAACACTGTTTCATTAATATAAAAACAATAAGGAAAACATTTCAAATAGTTCATGGTTATTTATAAAATATTGATGCCCATATTGTGAAATATTTATGTAGGCCTACGTGCGAGAATAAAATATACCCGTATAATAAACTTCTTACCTTGAATATTTAATTTGGACAGGAACTCCATTCTTCTCTTGGCAACCTCTGTGGTAAAATGGTTATTAGCACAGCGCACCATGACGCCAGGGTACCCGGTTCAAATCCAGGCATGGACATGGGTATTCTTTGTGAATGACCCTTCATGAATTTCAGTGTATCGTCACTCATCCTCATCGTCGCGATTAGCTAAAGTGTCAGAAGAGCAACGCAAAATAACAAACCAAATCCATTCTTCTCTTCTTTGCGATGCCAGAGGCCTGCATATCTTCACGATTTGAAGTTTATCCTCGTGCAAAAGCAGAGTAAATTGTTTCGGCAATAGTTCGTTAATTATGTCATTCATTTTCGTTCACTACACGACGCAGCACAGATCATTCAAAACATATATGCGTAATTCACGCACTCAATACACTTAAAAAAAATCCACGCAGTAAGAAACCTAATTTTCTTAAACTTCCTTCAACGCGAATTCCACTCGCAAAATCCCCTTTGTCATCTCCGGCCAGTCAGTCTACCCCAGCCAGTCATAACAAAGCAGCAGAGGGGTTGAAAACATCGTAAAGCGTGGTTTGTTGGTTGAAGGTCAGCGGCCTGTGAGTTCTACATGTGTTCGATGGGACAGTGTTGTTTTGGCCTAGAGGAAAAATTCCCTATCACATGCCAGCCACTATTTTCCCGTTCCTTTAATAGTAGTTTAGTTTCAAAATTTCCCTTACCTGGGAAAAATCCCATGCTGGTTAGCGCATTGGCATCGCTGTAAGGTTTTACCGCCGTTATAAAACGAAGAGTTCCCTGTCTAAGAAGCCACTACAAATACGTCACTGACCGCCTCCAGGCGCTGGTCGGGGTCGAATTTAACCGCTGAAGCGTGGTGGTAGTTTTAAAGGAAACGAGTCCATCGCCATGTATAGAGCGAGCACAAGGAAAACAAACCTTGGACGAAAAATCCTGTCCTCGCGGGAGTACAGTGCACAGGAGTCGCGGGTTTTATACTATCATTTTTCCCGCGGTCGTTGTTTGAGAGTGAAGCATCAGTCACATTAGATAGTCGATTATTTTCTGTATTTAATCTGGGCTTCGGCGATAGCCTAGGTAGCCTAGAATATACGCGCCTGATATATAATATATATGGACCCCACAGAGAACGGGCCTCCTTGATTACAAGGTGATAGAGGCCAAAGATTTTTAGTTGCGAGATCATGATGTTGCCACCGAAGGTTCCGTGTTCACATCCTGGCCTGGCAAGAGGTGTTTTTTCTCTGAGCAGCCTTTCCATTCAGAAATTTCATCTAATTATCAGTCATTCTCATCGTCGTGATTAGTCCAAAGTTGCAGAAAAGCGACGCTAAATGACAAAAATACAAATATATAAACTGGGATGAGGGTAACTTTGTCATGAAACCGATAGATGTCGGTAGGAGTCACATGCTGGTGGAACAAAGGGAGTGTGAAGCCACACACGTGCAGTTGTGGAGAGGACAAGGGAGGAAGTGTGTTGTGCTTTGACGCTGTTTGCAGCATTTTTCTCCATGCAAATACTACAGGGAGGTTATTGCAGCATGCCACCGCTTCAGCATCGGCCGTTTGCCGGTCCAGTCATGCAACAGGTGCCGGCAAATTGCGTAACAGATAGCCCGTAACAGAAACCGCTTGTTTTGTAATGTTTCCACTTTTCACAATTACAGTTACAATTACAATTGAAATAAGCACGTACCTTGTCGCACGGATGCAGGAAAAGGTGTCCTCCCAAATACAAATATTTCTGGCACCTTATTTCTGACGTCTAAGATTAGTCATCGCTACTTTATTCTCAGTTGTCGCGACAGCGCCTGCAGCTTATCGGGGGTTGGGTGAGTTGTCAGCCGCGAGATGGCGCTTCATACTGCACGTGTCGGCAGTGATGCCAACCGTAGGGACATGTCCCTACGCATAGGGACTTTTCACTCAATTTCGCCCGCGTAGGAACGTAGGGACAGATTTTGCCAAATGAGGGAAAACGTAGGTACTTTTTTCAATCTTGGTAAATTACATTTTATGAATTAGTTTATCTGGATACTTTAGCGAGGAGGAGAAAAAAGAACTAACTAACAGATCTCCATCAGAATTTTGGAACATGTTATCGGTTACCAAAAACTTTCAAGGCAAGTTCCTTTTTGAAAACATTTCCACTCTCGCGAAAATAGTGCTAACATTGCCGCATTCTAAAGCGGAAACGGAAAGAATATTTTCAATGTTAAGTGATACAAAAACAAAAAAGGGAAATAAAATGGGACCAAAATTGTTAAAGAATGCAGGAAATACAGCATCACCAACCAACATCTATCTCTTCACAGCAGCAGCATGTATGACTTCAAATAACATAATCAACAGTAAACGACTCAACGTTATTCATTAGGGGTGTGCTGGATTCTTTACTTTAAAAAGTCGTTAATTCTCGACGTTTTCTGCCTTGTAAGTTTCTGGAACTTATCGAAAGTTGTAAGTTTTTATTCTAGAAATGCAAAAACAATCACTTAAAGTGAAAATGACTTGTAAAATTCGAGATTTCCAGTGCTTCGGGAAATTTCGAACATTTCCCGTCCAGAAAATTTTCCGACTTGGTCGGGAAATTGCAAATTTTTCAGTCCCGAATGTCGGGATTTAAAAAAATTACCGTCTCGATCCCGTCCCGACCCAAAAAATTCTGTCCAGCACACCCCTATTATTCATTAAGGCAAGAATTTACAATACCGGACCCTTCTGTAATTTCTATGCTACGTCTTATACTCACGAAATAATTATTCGTGATTATTTATCTCAAGTTAACATGTTGGGGTGAGGGGGAAAAAATGTTCATTAACGTGTAGAAGTTGTAAAATAAGCTTTTCAATTCTCGCAATGATTCTCCGTATACAAGTATGGTAGCCATATTTGTTGATATGAACAAATTAAAATTAGTTACGCTGTCTACAGCGTTGCCACACTGTTGATTTCATACTTGGAGAGCATGGATCGTGTAAGAATGGCGGAAGAGAACAGTAAAAAAGTTGTTAATGTTGTACAGATTGTTAGGTGGAGTGTGCAGGAGGATGGCTGTGGGCTAATTAATAAACTTATGGATTTCAGTATATTGCCCAAAGAACGTGCTTACATGTGACAGCGACAATCACGATGTAGAAGAACTGATTTGATTACAGGTAAATTTGGCAACAGTACATCAATCATAAAATTGCAGGATACGAAAATGGCCTTCGATGATGAACGTTTGCCGTTAAAGTGCTACGAAAATAATATTTTTTATCGGTTCGTAATCACAATTACCGCAAAACCATTCAGGAATAGCCCCACTGACCATTCTCGGTAAGTTTAGGTTAAGTTAGGTTAGGCAAACATAGTTAAAATTTGGGCTCGAAAAAAACATGCACGGGTAGCCCAACAAACCATTGACGGATAGCCCCACGAACCATTCAGGTACGGTTAGGTTAGGTTAGGATAGGCAAACATAGTTAAAATTTGGGGTCGTAGTAATATCAGGAATGTATATTTCGTTTTTTAAGTATTGGAAACACAAAATCTTCCGGTAAATAATAAGCAATCGTGCCGATCGCGGACCACTCAATGTCACTTATTTTGCAATTTCTACACGTGACCCCCCAAATTTTAACTTCAAATTCGTGATTAGGAGGCCTCAATTAGTGAGTATGCGAAATATTACAAAAAATCGGGGAGAGGTCCTGTATTGTAAATTCACTCCTTCATTAATTGTGGAAGCACCGAGCAGAAAGATTTGGTAAGTAAATGTGTATATTTTATCTTCTGTTTGCATGCTCATGAGGTGTTTTTTTTTTAGTCACTTTACTTGGCGTAGGGACATTTGGTCAGTTGTAGGGACATTTTGACTACGTCTGTAGGGACATTGCCGAAAAATGGTTAGCAACACTGTCGGCTACCAGACAGTGAGTCTACGCTCATTCATGTTCACTTCTGTTCGCGTTTATCAGTACGCGTTTTGTTTATACTGTGTTATTGAGTTGGTGTGCTAGTGCTTTATTGTGTGTTAATTGTTATTCATTCATTACTTATGTCGTTAAACAAATATAGTCTTGAACATAGAGTTTTTATGTACGATAATTACGTGAAAACGAATTCTTGCAGAAAAGTGGTCAGGGATTACGATAGACAGGATCTCTTGAACCTAAGAAACGTGTTGTATTGCTGTTGAAGGAAGTCATTTTCAACATCTCTTATAACACAGGAGGTTAGTGATCATCATTATTATTACTTTTAAATATCATTTTACGCTTTCGGTTTGCTTTATGCGCCGGGATGCTGTCTTCCCTTTCTGTCAACTGAGGATAAAGTAGCGATGTCTAATCTAAGATTAGATGTCAGAAATAAGGTGCCGGAAATATTTGCATTTGGGAGGACACCTTTTCCTGCATCCGTGCGACAAGGTACGTGCTTATTTCAATTGTAATTGTAACTGTAATTGTGAAAAGTGGAAACATTACAAAACAAGCGGTTTCTGTTACGGGCTATCTGTTACGCAATTTGCCGGCACCTGTTGCATGACTGGGCCGGCAAACGGCCGATGCTGAAGCGGTGGCATGCTGCAATAACCTCCCTGTACTACGACACAGAGGAGGAGGAGAGGCAAAGAGATTGTCCCTGGCGGCAGGGGTGCCCATAAGGGGGATTATGGCGAAGGAACAAACTTTGGGGGGGGGGGATTTTTTCCCTTCAAATATTATAAAATTCAACATTTACACATTTTTTCCAAAATATGTGTAAAAATTTTACACCTTAAATGCACCATATTTAATCCATTAGATGAAGAAAAGAAAGTGTTTAAGGGTGTTATCGAAGGGAGTGGGTTGGTGGGAGAAATATCCACCTCCAAAATATTAGGCCTTATTTTACACGCTGGTTCTGGGAGGATTCTGAATTAAACGTTGGGGGAGGGGGCAGTATCCAAATGTAGGTCTTAGATTTTGGCGGGTATTTTAGTTAGAGGGGGATTGAGCATTACATCGAGGGGGGTATCCAATTCTTGGGTATTACTATTGTCTTAGACTGTTGAGAAATTCTTTTGTGTAGACTGAGAATAAATTTTTTGGAGGAGGCAATATCCACTCTTCAATATCAACAGTAAGTCTAAAATTGGCTTTGAAATTATGGTTGTAGGATTGAGTATTAAATTTAAAGGGGAAGATAAGAAGCTTTTGACAAAGTGTTAAATCTTAGGTTGTCAAGGAATTTTATATACTATGTTTTATTCCCGACGAAAGGATGTGAGAAATGGAGGAGAAGTGACAGACCGGTCTAATTTCTATGTTCCAGGGGCCTAGGGTGACAATGACAACCACCTACGCAGCTACGGCTCCATTTCTTACTAGTCCAATTTTTGATATAATTGTAAAATCTTATCTATGAATGTGGAAATACGTTTTTACCCCATGCTGTTACCAGCCCTAAAAAGAGAGAGAGAGAGAGGGGGGGGGGTAGGTATTATACCATAAGAAAACTGAAGTAATTCTAATTTCGTTCTAATTGTCTCATTTCTATATCTTAAGCTCTGAATTATTCTACTTCATTTCTGAAATAAACCTTAATTTGAAGAATCTATTTATGATAATTTTCATAGCCTTTGCATGGCTCCATAATCCTACATATGCGTGATGTCACACCCGTCACAAAATTTCGCACACCCGTCACAGGCGAAAAATGTTTATAAAGGGTTATTGTAATATTTTTAGAAACTAAAAGCATCTAAATGTCGATTAAAGTTTGCTGTGTAAAAATAAATTACGAGTACAATTGTTTCCGTAAACCCATATATTTCAAAGAGTTTTCTGAAAGACTGAGGAAGGTCCTGAAGTTTCAGAAGTGTCACGCCCGTCACAATGACAAAAAATGTATTTTCTGTAGTAATGCAGCAGCTGGGAAGGTTCTGTTGGAAGTTTGAGAGCCAGAGGTTTTGATTGTTCAGACTTTCTCTTCTATGGTTAGTCGTTTAGAATAAAATGGTCACATGATGTGACCAATGGTCATTTTGCAGAAATTGAGGCCATCTTGGATTTTTCGATTTTCTAAAAAAACAACAACATATTATCGCATAATATGGCAATATAATATGTCATTTTATATGTTTTTTGACACCCAGAGTGCAATAATGACGTGCAAATCGCATTCGGAGAGATAGAAGTATGAGTTTTGTAGAAATTGAGGACAAAATTTAAAATGCTGTTATAGTTTTTTAACGTTTGGACATACGTTTAAGAACACTGTATTAATTCATTTGTCTTTTCCATTTTGCTGAATAATTCTTGCCTTGCGAAGAATTAATAATGAAAATAGTTGAATTAGTGTAATTTGCATCAAACTAAAAGAGAAAAGACTTTCATGAAGCTTATGTTTGTTCGATAACATAAATCGAAAGGACGAGAAAAGTTATATAAGACAGACTTTGGATGACAGAAACTCAAAGAATCAAGTGGTGTGCTAAATCATGGTGTAATTATAGACATAGACGACCTTATATCAAACGAGTAAGTCTTTAGATCAGTATTCTCTGCAAGGCCAAGTGGATCAAAATCCACATCAACCGTATGTGTGGTATGAAATCAGTTAAAATAGAAGGAAGAAACACAACTTTTCCAAATTTACGAGCATGGAATAGCACAGGAATTTCCCTAGATGTAGTTTTTGAAATAACTTCTACCGTTAGTAATGTGTCAAATGTTTTGCCTCATGTGCAGTATATCAAAACAAGAAGTTCAAAGCCTCTAAGAAGAGTCAAGAAGAGTCAAAGTGATCCTGTATCAATACAAAAGATTGTAAGATAAGGAAATTTGTCGAAGGTTTGAATTTCAAAATGAACTTCGTAATGAATTTATGAAGCAAAAGCACTAATTTAAAATTTCAAAGATATTGAATCTATGATCGTTGCTAAGTTTTTCATATCGAAGGGAAAAAATCCTTTCCTAGCTTGCCTATCCGTCCAATTTTACAGTACGTGCGTAGATAAAGGACAGTCTACTGGTGTTGTTAAGGAATGTACCAATAGACTCCGTGAAGAAGCAAGAAACTATGACTTCAATTTGAATGGAAAATTTGATGATGTGTTTGATACATAGTCAATGATGAAGTTAGAGCAATTTAAACCAACGGAGGATTTCTACTGTACAAGAATTAGCGGCTTCAGCCTCTAAAACCCTAAGTACTGAGCGTAGATGCAACGCATTGTTTCAAGTTGCTTATTTTCTCATTCATAATGGGTTGAAATCAACTCCAATGCACGTTGCCAGTTCTCATACTATTCACATTTTAAGTAAATCCAAAAAGCTTATAAGTATGTTCAACCACCAAGGACTCTATTGCTGCTCTGATATTGTCCTAAGCCAAGATCAGATGTTAGCAAACAGAACTATCACCAGAGCTGAAGGACACCGTATTCCAATACCACATTCAATAAAGCTCCAGATTCTCATACGTGATGTTACAGACAGTTTTCATAGAGAGGAAGGAAGCTACACGTGGAACACACGGCACAGTACTCGTTCTTTTCCAAGATCTTGAGGTTCAAAATTACGAACCACATTCTATACGGTAAGAAATTGATAGTCCAGAAAACGATATTGGTATATTTGGTATTGATGGTACATCACCTAGTCAAACAAAGAAATGGAAGCGTAGCAATTACTTCACTATTCTAAAGTAAAGAGAAATTGCATGATTTCTAGTAATTCTATGTCAAATAGTGATTTAGATACAGCATCTGACATTAGAAAGCCAGAAAGGGATTTGTACACGTGTGATTTCTCTCGCGATTTCGTAATTTATTTAATGCTCAGCTTGACTTCCCTGAAGCAGTAAACATACCATTAAGACACTCCCTTACGAGTGCATTGTTTAATCATTCATATCGACGGATTTACTCCAATGCTTCCGTAGACAGCAACACAATATGATTACATACATTCAACCATGGTCAACTTGCAAGATGTTCTGTGTTAGTTGAATCGAGAGGGTTTATTATGGCGTGATGAAGGAGCATATCGCATAGTTGAGGAAATTCAGCTTCTTCACCCGGAAAAGTCTTAGAATATCTCTCTTGGCCTAGGCGATTTCATTTGTAAAAAGTAGTAATTTCATGTATTGGACTGTATCTCAAAGCCAGCGGAAGTTTTGAAATTCTTGTAGAAATTTGAACGATGGGCCCACGTTCAGCTTAAAGAGCTGTAAATGGACATAATTATGCTCAGGCAGTTAGAACAATTCGGGTGATTTATGGACTCATAGAAACACTTCAGCTGAAAACATTTTTAGATAATTTTCAAGATCAGTGTTCAGGGATGTTTTCAATTATTCACGTGTGTAGTTCTTTCTCAATTCACGAAGAAAATAATTTATTGTGTGAAACAAAATATTGTCCATAAATAAATTTTGGGGAATTCCGACTTCAGTCAAGCATTTTGTACTTAGGACCTGTTTCTGTCTCTAATAGCACCACTTCTTTGAGACTACTATTGAGCAGGGACAAGAATCCGGACTTCCAAGTATGCAGTATAAAAACTGCTTACCACGTTTCTTTGCATTTAATAGAATTATGCACATTGGTGTACTTCATTTACAATGATTGCTTGAAACTCAAAGAGGAGCACCCTGTGATTCATGAAGACTTCAAGTTCATTGCAAATATACTTACCTCATCTAGATAAACTAGTGACCAAGTGCAGTTCCAACAATACAACCAAGCAAAAAAATGTTAACACAAAGTGTGTCTACTTCCAGTGCCATATATAGATGAATGTACTGGGAAACAGCCCGACTTAGAATCCTATTATAACATACCATTTAAGACCTACTGCTTTTGGTCACCCTGTACATTCCAGAAGTGCCTACGAGCTATGGTATGTCCTTACAGAGTTTGAAACATCTATTGCTGTACATTTTTAAAATGCAAAAGAAACAATTCATATTTAAATATTTGATTGAAATGAAAAATAATGCACAGGGAAACATTACATTTCTTTTCAGTATTAATGTCCCCTCCATCAAAAGTTAAAAGCCACATTCCATTTATTCTTCTTTCTAGAGCATGATATGTGCTTTTTTAAGCTTAGCGTGCTTGAAAACCTATAAAATGACATACTAGTCCCCCATATTACTCCACAAAAATTAAAATAAAAAAAATCGAAAATTCAAAATGGCAGAAATTTCTACAAAATGAACACAAGTCAGATCATGTGATCATTTTTTTTTGGATGCCTACATGTAGTAGAAATCATATAAACAAAGAAAAATTCTGGGTCTCAAAATTCCAACAGAACTCTTCTAGCTCTATAGCTGAAAATTGAGATGGGGGAGAAATATTCTGAAATTAAATAACTTTCATCAAGGAAAATGAAGTTACATGAATTTATAAAGTTACATATTTGAAGGTGCCTAGAAAATAATTTAAAGATGAATGCAAATTTGTCTGAATGTCACACCCGTCACAATGGAATTGCCCAGTTGGAATTCAAGTTTCCTCTTTGATCCGACGAATGATCAAAATCAGAAATGGTCCACTTCCTCGGTCTGTGATGCTACGGCGTACAACTTTCGAAGTGACAAGGGTCGTAGCCCCCTTCCCCAAATTTACCTCAGTACACTTATTGAATAAACCAGGATTAAAAAAAGATGAGACTTTGAGTGACGATTAGGGAACGGATTTTAAAAATAAACCTTTCCAAAAATACAGCAGTTTTGAAACCGATCGTTTGAGATATGTATTTTAGGACATGAAATCAAGTAAAATTCACCTTTTTGCATCTTTTCGTGAGATTAGCACATTTATCCTCTTTTTACCCCCTCTTTGATGCTTTAGCATCTTTTTCTTCATTTTTATTCATGTTTTGTTAAAAAATTGGACAGAAAGAAAGTCACTCTTCTTGAGTAGCTAAATAAAATCCTATAGTCTAATTTTGTAGAGCAGAACGATAGCTATAAAATGGTATAACATAATCATTGCAGCCCCAATAGTTCCCAAGATAATGTAGCAAAACCCGCGAAGGAAAACACACACTTCAACAAAACCTATTCGGCAGATCCACATTTTCTGTGCGGTCCGCGCGCATGATATACAGAAGGCGCAGGAAAAGAGAGAATTGAATAAATGCATTTTATCAGCACCTTTTTTTTGCACCTTTTTGAAAAAAAATTCAGAACCCTTTTTTCCCTTTCCCGACCATATTTGCACCTTAAAATACTTTCCCTAGTGATGATGCTTAATTAATGATCGTTATAATGACAATAATATTATTATAATGGAACTTATTTACATCCTTATACCCAGCTTAGCACAACCATCTCTTGATAATACTTCTTATTTTGAACACTGTGGATGCTCGTGAGAAACAACCGGTTCTTCAAAGTCAGTTTCGATTGGAGAAGAAGGCAACAATAACAAATTGAGGAGGACCGCTTCATTCAGTCGATTTCTGAGTGGATTTTATTGCTTTGATGGAAAAAAAGTTACACTCACATATTTATTTTCCTCACATGGAGAAATCTTTCTTGTAAAGTCACTTAACATTGTGAATTTATCACTTGTCACAAGTTTAGTAGACCCATTTCCTGCCTTGATTGCAAAAACTCTGCTTTCATCTTATTTTGAAGGGTAGAACTTCCTGGGATTATTATTATTAAATAACGTTAGCCGTTTTCTCATGTTTTCAAAATCCATGAATCGGTTGGACAGCTATTTTGAAAAAAATATGAAGGATTTCAATGCAAGATGACTTATTCACAGTAGGAAATTCTTTTATCACTTCTTGGCATGAAGTGAACTGTATTAAATTTCTTCTCACAAAGGTTGGTTTGAAAAGATTCACAGGACTGATGAACTTATGAATATGGGCGGACAATTGTTTCTTTGACACAGTCATCGGCGGCGATGCGGGGGGGGCACTTCCTTCCCCCCACTATGGCTTCTAAGTGCTAGGCCTTGTCTACCAAGAAAAAGTAAACTGTCCTTGTCCCCCAGTTTTGGCACCCAATCGCCGCTACTGGCCACTGTTAATTAAGAAATTCAATATAATGATTGTGGACCTAATGAGAAGACATTCCTGGCTATATGGCTCCCCGATCAAAATCAAACAAGAATAAACTTCTAAAGTTAGACTAACTAACTAACTAACTAACTCTCTCGAAAATTTAAGGCTGCAGCAACACAAGCCTTTCATCTGTCCCTATCCTGGGCAAGATCAATCCATTTTTTTCCATCTTTATAGATTTCCTTTAGGTCCATCATCAGGCTAATCACTTCTAAAGTTAGAAAGGATGTATATCCTTTGTACAACCTGATAGTACCCTGAAGCAATGCAAAGGGGAAGCATATATACCAAACCATCAATCAATTCAGCACACGTGTATGGCATTCCGCCACCATATACCAGCAAACATTGCAAATTAGATAAACATGTGATTCTCATGCCAAATAACGGTGTATGGGCCATATTATACGTGACACCTCTCCTCAAAAAATAGTTCCGTTCCCTCACTCCTCTTTATTTAGTCAGACATTCTGATATTGTCAATGACCTAACTGATCATTAGTGTTGCCCACGAGACGAGACTTTGGCCTGTCTCGTTTCCTGGAAATGCTGTGAAATGCTGTCTCGTCTCGAAAATATTCGTTTGTCAAAGGGACACATGATCAATCTCGTCTCGTTTCGAATTTTTAAAAGCCTGTCCCGTCTCGTCCCGTGGGCAACACTACTGATCATGCTAATAATGTTAAAAGGTATTGAAAACATCGAAACAATCATTGTGATTTATAGGGGAGAGTTGCCGAAATTGTACCGTTGCCTAAGTTGGACCACTTTTGTTTTTGCCTATAGGCGAGTATTTGAAACAGGTGAGTTGGCACTACTGGTTGGCTAGAGACGTTCGACGAAGTAGGAGTGCTGTTATTGTGTCTCCATTGTTCGTGTTGCAATTATTGTGCTTCGGATTATTATTATTATTATTATTATTATTATTATTATTATTATTATTATTATTATTACACTATTAGATATATTAAGCCACCTGAAAGATCACTTTTCTTGTAAAGTAGCTCTTATTTGCCCCACAATATTATTATATTTTTTCCATTTCTTTTTATCTTCTTAAAATCCTAATTTACGTAGCTTCAGTTTCCAAAGTATACTTAAACTAGTTGCTATATCTCACGATCTAAAAATGTTCACTTTCTCCCAACCATTGCTCGTGACAGTCCGCTGGCCGATGCTAGAAGCCTCCTCCCCCGATGACAATGGTTGACCGTTACGCGGAAAGGAGTGCCCTGGAGGAGGGTGGGAGAGTTGAGGCCGCATTCAAGGAATTGCCCCCCTCTCCAGTCAGCGCTGATGGCTTGGCAGACGACATTCACGCCTTCAGCAGAGGTTTACAAATATGTCACCTAAATACTCAAGGGCTACTGAACTCGTTCGATGAATTTAAGCATATCATGTCACCTGCTAATTTCGATGTAATAGGTATCACCGAATCGTGGCTAAAGCCCGGGATAAGTAATAAGGTGTGGAACTTCATGGTTACGAAATAGTAAGGAAAGATCGAACTCGATGCAACAGGGGTGGAATTTGCTTTTATATCAAAGAAAATATTCGATGGAAAATAATAGAAACTGACATTTTTTTTAAAACTAGACGAACAAATCTAAATATTAGTAGTCGAAATTTGCTGCAACAAAGAGAAAGTAGCTGTTGTGTTGGTGTACTGACCGCCAAATATATCTTATACCACATTCAATTATTACAATTTCCATTCGTAAACTACGACCATTATATTTGTATCGGCGATGTAAACGCAGATTTTTCAAAACCTAAAGAACCGGATACAAAATTATTGTCGGGTACCATAATTAAAGAACTAAACGGCATTCCAATTGTAAAAAAGCCAACGCGGAAAATTGCCACGTCAGAGTCCCTAATAGACGTTATAATCTGTTCTAAAAAGACAAAGGTTTTATACGTAAATCAACAGTCATTGCCAGGTTATCTGATCATGATACAGTGTACGCAGTATTTGAAGTTTATAATAGTGTAAAAAAATCGAAAACGAAATTTGTCCGTTACCGTGACTTCAAACAACTAGATATCAGCAAGTTCAATGAGGATGCAAAAAATTCAGCCTGGGGGGATATAGAGGGATGTGAGGACGTAAACAGCCAGGTCGAAATGATAAATGATGAAATACTATTGCTGGCGAACAAACACATCCCTGTTAAAACGCTCAGAGTGACAAAGCCTCCCGCGCCATGGATAAACAACACAGTTCGTAAATTTTGGAAGCTTAGGGACTACTATCCTTTGAAATACGTAAACACCGGCGATAACGATAGCCTTCTCAGTTACAAATACTTTAAAAACAGAGCTAAAAAGATAGTGCGAAATAGCAAGTTTCACTATTATAAATCTGCAATCGATAAGAACATAAATAATGCGAAAGAAATGTCGGAGAACCTGCGTAAACATGGCCTAATAGGTAGCAAATATGTCAGTCAAGATATTCCCGAAGAAATACTAGATCCAAATAGCATTAATGACTATTTTATACAAGCTTCGCAGAGTGAAGCGGACCAGAATGCGCTGGAAAAAAATTGCAAAACATTTTTGACCCTCAAACCCCTAAATTCATTTACCTTTACTACAGTGACATCTGAAGACATACAAAAGGCATTCAGCAGGATACGTAGTAAAGCATGTGGAGACGATGGCATAAACTTAACCATTCTAAAATTATTACTTCCATTTTGCCTAAATACTATAACCGTCAAAATAAATAACTCCCTAGCACAGGGTATCTTCCCAGAAGCGTGGAAAGAGGCAATCGTTTTACAAAATGCAACCCTGATAAAAATGTGAATGACTTGCGCCCAATAAGTATACTGCCTATAATGTCGAAAATTTTAGAACGTATTGTACACGAGCAGCTATTCACACACGTAGCTAGTTTTCCAAAGCATCAATCTGGTTTTCGGCCAAATCACAGCACCACAAAAGCCATTCTGAAAGTTGCTGATAATGTACAAAAAGCTATCGATGAAAGCAAAATCACCTTACTTGTATGCCTTGATTTCTCAAAAGCATTCGATTGCGTGAACCATGAAGTTCTATTCGCTAAATTATACAGCATTAAGGTTAACGGCATATCCCATGATTGGTTTGCATCGTACCTTTCTGGCAGGAAGCAGCGTGTACAAATCAGAGGCAAAAATAACTGCTCCTCTGGGTGGTTAAACATTCAAAATGGAGTTCCCCAAGGAAGCATTCTTGGATCTCTCCTTTTCTCCATTTATGTAATGGACTTACATAAGAGCCTCTCGCATGCGCAGTATCACCAATATGCTGATGATACTCAGATATACATAACTACAAGGATAGAAGAGTTCTCGAATGAAGCATCACAACTACAAAAATACCTGAACGCCATAAGTGAATGGGCACAAACTAACTTACTAAAATTAAACCCAACCAAGTCAAAATTTGTCATAATGGGAACGATTGAATGATTGATTGAATTGGTGTTTTAAGTCCACTTTATGCACAGTAAGGATAATCGAGACTGGACCTACAGTTTAAAGTGGTATCCGAACCACTATGAGCCTCCAATATAATGGGAACGAAATTCCTGGTTAAAAAGCTTAGCCAAAACACAGATAACATGATTCTCCCCAAATTGAATAGCCACCCATTAAATTTAGAAAATACTGTAAATAACCTTGGCGTTGTCATGGATTCCCACATAGAATGGCCAGGTCATATTTCAGAGCAGATGAAAAAAGCCAACAAATCTCACTTGAAAAATATTGTAGGCATTGAGGTTAAAAAGAAAATGTGCGAGAGTCTAGTTTTATCACGATTAATCTACGGAGCCACGGTTGCTTACAATGCAAGCAGCTCCATAACTAATAAGCTACAAAAGCTACAAAATGCATTCATAAGATTCATTTACAAGCTGAAAAAAAGGGACCACATTTCGAAATACTTATTCAATTTGAATTGGCTTAACACCAAGAATCTCGCGAAAAACCAATTATTAACTTTAACACATAAAGTACTAGGCAACAAACAGCCTGCATATCTCTCTGAAAAACTGAACACAAATTCGAGCAGACATGAACATGTAACACGACGAAGAAAAATATTGTCAGTCCCAGTACATAATACGACCACCTACGGAAAATCATTTACCGTAATTGCCACTAAAGAATGGAATTCCTTCCCAACCTCCCTAACATCCATCAACAACCATAAGCTATTTAAAAAGAATCTCAGACAGTATCTACTGGCAAGGCAGCGAAATACTTAATCACGAGCAACTTTTCATTCATAAAAATACTCACTGTAACATTTGGCAACTGTTTGCATATAAATCTTATAATTTCATTATTTTATTTCACTTCATTATTATTAAATTTTTCATTGTTCCAGATTACTGAATATATATTTATATGTACTAAAACAAAAGCAACAAACATTAGATACCTATGTTCAACAATTTATAGGCAAATCTGTTTTTCTTTTTCATTATCTATACATATACGCGTATATACCTATATATTTAATTATTCTTATTTGTATTGATATGTAATCCTTTTCATGTTTTTATTTTTATTTTTTCTCAATGTATACTCTTTATTCCATTGCATTAATCTCCCAGACAAGGGTTTGTTGTAAGAACGGCCCTAGAGGCCGAAAAACGCCCGCTCCAAAAAGGCGATTTTTTTTATTATTATTATTATTATTATTATTATTAAGCTCTTGTGTACACTAGGGGTAAGTAATCAAATGTACTGTAGTATATTATAAAAGTGCCATTCATTAACCACTAACTACATGTGGTAAAACTATGGTATAGTTGCATATGTTCGTGTAGCGACATATTTTTATTCACGGGGTATAATTGCGTGTTTCCCAAATTTGACCGGGGAAAGTATGGGCTGTGGACAGAGATAGAATTGCAAATGGCTATAGCGTCATACAATACTGGGGACTATGGCTGGAACGAGTGTACTAGAAGGCATGGTTTGTTTGGTTTTACAGCTGACTGAATATTCAACGTGGATGAGTCAGGTTACACCACAGTCCAGAAACGTCCACAAAAAACTGTAGTAAGGAAAGGAAAATCACAGGTAGGTGCTGTTACAAGCGGCGAACGTGGAGTAAATACCACAATGATGTGTGCAGTGAGTGCTGCATGTGTCTAGATACCGTAGACATACACACGTACATGCCTTTTGTGAGCGGTCCAACCTAAGCAACCTGTGGTCCAAGTTAGGAAACCAGTTGCCTATAATGGACCGATGTCACTACTTCCGTTTATGTACCCTATTATATTGGTTCCTGCATTTTTTGTTGAAATACATATATGAAGTGAAAGCTAATAATTTGTGCTTCTCATATCTACAATTTCGTTCTTTTTCTGTGTCTTGTTTTTGATGCAGAAGCAAAATAGTACCAACTGGTCCAATTTCGGCAACTCTCCTGTATAGTATAGGTCTTGTCTGGTCTTACGGCGGGCGGCCTACATGCAGGCAAGGGAAGTGGGGAGCGGGGAAGCCACCAATCCAGCCCGATGGGAAACACAGCTGCTTCTAGAACGAGGTGCGCGCAGCACCTCCTACCGCGACGTCATAGCTCTCGGCGCTACCTCTGTTATATGGTTAGAGTGCCGGATATTCCCTGTTCCCTACTTCCCATGTCTGCATATAGGCCACCCGCTGTAAGACCAGCCAAGGGCAATGTTGGAGAAGTAAAACTCGTCCCTTTTTTGCTCTCATTCCTTATCGGATGATTTCTTCAGGTGAGAATCTGGACGACAGATACATCCTGGCCGCCACGGACGTCGAGTGCCTACTAATCCCTCGCATGTTAGTCTATCAGCACGCGAAGAATAATATGTGGGGTAACGTTAAGAATTTTCTTGAGAAGCGAATTCCATCGAAAGAGATTATTTTCAAAGAATTCCTGAAAGCTAACAAGTGGGAGCGCTTCAAAAGCCTGATGATAAAGAACATAGTCAACCAGAAGAACATTCCTACCAACACTTCTATCTATGATGTACCATACTCGCTGAGGATTCACAATCCGAAAATGTAAGCAATGAACTAGGAAATAAATATTGTACTTAAATGCAGACACCTTTTATTATTTAATTTATACTCTCTCTCTCTCGCACACAACAATGTATACATATATGGATATCTATCTATCTATCTATCTATCTATCTATCTATCTATCTATCTATCTATCTATCTATCTATCTATCTATCTATCTATATAATATCCTGTTTTCCTATTTCTACTTCTGTGCGAATTAAGCTTTTTGCTTTGGGGAAGATGGTCACTCAGTGGCATAGTCGAGATTTTATTTTGGGAGGTAGCTTTTTTGGGTATGCAAATTTATGTTACCAGTCAGTAAACTAAAGTATTGCCTTGCCGCCTTAAGTATCTTATAACATTTGGTTCTTACCTGGGTTATTAAATCTAATGATAACATTTACAAGTAATCTAGAAACAATCAAATACTAGTTATTTACATTCTAAGAAAACCCAAACGCATACACAAAATGAGCTATCGAACTAGTAACACCGAAAACTTGAACACATTTCTATTGCCAAGTTGAAACTTAACGTCCGATCTAACCTACCTACACGTTTCATGTGGAAACTTTAATATATGCAAAATATCAGCAGTATGACATCTCGGCTCGGCGAAGTTGATTAGTTTCAGAATGGTGTCTTTCTTTAATTCACAAGGCTGCATACTTTTCGACATGGAAATCTTTGATGACTATACACGAATGACTTTTCAATTGTGTTTGGTACATAGTTGACAAATGGTATGCTATCAATTTTATTTTCTTCGTGGGTGATAAAACATACCAGGCAGGGATAAAAATAATTTTCTCTTGCCGAGGATAATATTTTTTCTTGGGTGGGGGAATTCCCGGCTTCCCCCCGTCAATTCGCACACTGTCTATGTTCATCAAACGTTACTACATTCCAATATAAGTTGTGTAAGTGCTGCATTTGTTAGAGCCAAAATTGGTCGTATGTGCACTTTGTGCTCCGGTAAGTTTATCGAGACGATCCATAGTTTAAAAATGGGTCCCAAACCACTGCAATAAAATGGAGTGAGAAATTTTTTTTCAAAGAAATATTCTATCGTACCTATTGCGGCTGAGCTGCTACTAGTGTTGCCCACGGGACGAGACGGGACAGGCTTTTAAAAATTCGAGACGAGACGAGATTGACCATGTGTCATAAGATCATAAGACAAACGAATATTTTCGAGACGAGACAGCATTTCCATGAGGCTCCTCGAGACGAGACAGGCCAAAGTCTCGTCTCGTGGGCAACACTAGCTGCTACAGTATGTAACATGTATGTAAAGGCGGTCAGGGGCGTGCTGCTGATCACATCATCCCCACTCACCCCCTATACGCCTTCATGGCGTGGTGCTAAGCACAGGGGAGCACTTTACTTTTTTTTTTTTATATATACCTTTTTACCGTATTTATCCCATCTGACCCGTATGTATTAATCTTGGGATCGTCTCACCATATGACACTATCCCAAAATTCCTGGTCCTTGTGGATGTGTTCTTTCGCGAATGAAAGTCTATTCCTGCGATTCACCCTATTTACATACGGCCTCTTTCGTGATATTCTGCCATGATATCCATGCTTCCGCAAGGCACGTCGGACAGTTTGATCGGACATCATCTTGCCAGCAACATTTTCTACTAACGGTCGTAACTGAGGAACACTTAGTCGGGGGTTTTCTAGCACTCTTTTTAAAATAAAGCGTTCATCACGTTTATTCAACCGTCTCTCTTTTGGTTTTCCCGGCACATTCTGTGTTGAACCTTCCTTTCTAAATTTGTTTACTATGTACTGAACTGTGGAGTGTGATTTATTGACTGTTTGTCCAATTTTTCTTAACGAATAACCTCTAAGGGCCAAATTTATAATAACATCCTTCAGATCGGAACTAAGTTCCCTCACCTTGCACATTTCGAACACGCTGATAGATAGGCCTACAACAATACTTACGCCAGCATTCCGTTTGACGGGGAGCGCGCCTGCACGTTCAAACTTGAAACGAAGTTGCAAACTGCACGAAATCGCCCGAATAGCGGTGGCGCTGCATGCGAGGAAGATTGAAACTCTCGCTTGTACGAATAACAATGTTGCATGAAACAGGGTGTTTTTCTCTTTTCACACAAATTATATGCTCTGTTTATATACTTTTAACATACATTTTTATTGGCATTTGTTGGTGAAACCTTCATTAACATTAATTTCCAGGTACATATGAAAATGATTATATTTACTAGTAGATATGACATTTTTTCCTCGGATATTCTATGTGTACGAATAACAATGTTACATACTGTATATGTGGAAGACTTTTCTCACAAACAGAAAAGTTTTTCGTCAGCTTCTTTGCCGCATCGTCACTAAAGTTTAATCATAAAGTCGGTTAGTCGACCCACACAACCCCATTAAAACTAGTACCTGTAACTCATTTTGCTGGTGAATTATATAGGGTTTTCCAATAAGATCAAATGCATTTACTATGAAATAAAATAAAACCTATTTCAGATACAACCAAACTTTTTATATTATTTTGAAGCATAGTTTATTATATTAGGTTTTGAATAACACACCATTTAAGTGTCCACCTCGACTTCGTGCACGCGAGTGAATTCGATGAACCCAATTTTCGATGACTTTGTGCAATAACTCGGGCCTAATGTCACGAATGCAGCGTTCGATGTTCAATCTTAATGCAACAGGGGTTCGTGGTCTGTTTGCATAGACTATAGATTTCAAATAACCACACAAAAAGCAATCTGAAGGAGTTAAATCACAACGTCTTGGAGGCCACTTTCACCAAACTTTTCTTGAAATACGTCGATAGTGGCATTAGCAGTGTGATATGTGGCACCGTCATGTTGGAATCACATGTCCTCCAAACCAATTTCATCTAAATTTAGCCACAAAAAATCTGTTAACATCAATCGGTAACTGCATGTCCTACCTCGTTTTGGAAAAAAAAAAAAATGGTCCGATGATGCCATCATGCCATAAACCACACCATACAGTGAACTCTTGCGGATGCAAGGGCTTCTCGTGAATCTCTTGTGGACTGTTTTCACACCAAAAACGACAATTTTGTTTGTTAACTTATCCACTCAACCAGAAATGAGCTTCATCTGAGAAGATAATTTCTTGCCCAAAATTATGATCCGTTTCAAGTTCAATACAACGCCTATTTTCATAAACCTTTGGGATAATAACCAAACGTTCTTGAAGCGTGAATTTAGCCATGATGAACTGTCACAGTATACTCAAGAATAAACAGGATTGGTCACTTCCTAAGCTTTCCACGTAAATTTTGCGAACACCATAACGTCACAGAATGTAACGTGCAGAGCCACCTGGTAGTTGTAGTGAAAAGTAGTTCGTTGTCATGGTAACCTATTTGCCAATCAGATCAATGCGTTCGAATCGTTGTCACAGTAACCACGCCGCCAATTGCATACTACTTCAATTGGGACAGTTGAAGGTGTTTCCGCGCAATACCCGCCAGTTCTCGTCCTATTCTCGATATTTTCTAATAATAATTTGGACATTTCTCGTAACTTTAACACGGCATATCTACAAACACAATAGGAGTAAATTGAACAATGATGATTTTTAGGCATCTTATTTTTTTTCTTCAGTCACTTACGACTTGCTGTGTTTGAGCAAAGATATCTCCCTCAAACGCAGAACATTGGAACTAACCGCAAGAAAAAATGACTTAAAAATCATCATTTCTCAATTTACTCCTATTGTGTTTGTAGACATGCCTTGTTAAAGTTAAGAGAAATGTCCAAATTATTATTAGGAAATATCGAGAATAGGACGAGAACTGGCTGACAAGGCTTCTTCCCCCAAAAAGAAGGAGAACAAGGAAGAAACCTATAAATATTTGTCTAAGGCGATAGGCATGGGAAAAACTGCAAAAATCCCCAGATAAATAATAAGAATGTGTAAGACGAAAATATTTGCAATCCAATGTGAAGATTAAGATCGTCGACAAGTATTGGAACCTCATAGGCTGAAAAAGAGGTTGCGAAATAATTTAAGACTGGTTGGTGGAGGAAGATTTTAATTCACACCCACACACATAACATATTGGTTGATTGATATGATTTGTTTTCATTTGCTTTTCTGCTACTTTTGGTCATTCGCGAAGATGGGGATGTGTGATGATAGAAATTATTGGCACCCGGGATCAATGGCGTCACAACCCGATGTGCTAACCACTGCGCCACAGAGACCGGCACACACATACGTATTTGTTAATTTATTAAGAAAGGTACCGTTCCCCGGGTATATAGCACCGTGCTGTCATGAATGCACTTTTACGGGATGTGGGGCCCACATATTCTTGATCTTGGCCAGTATTGGAGGTGATGCCATCAGCACCATGCTCTGACCGCCTTTACCCCCATTTCCCCCAGGTACCCATTTATTTGAGACTGGGTGAGCCCCAGAACCGCTTAATGCAGGGACAAGTCCGGAAATATTCCAAACTTAGATCACCCACCCAGGAAATCGAACACTGGTATCCTGTGCGGCAGTCAGAGACGCCCTACGGAGAAGAATCAAGAGCATTATATAAAATGGCATTTCGGTGTTAATATTGTAAATAAAACCCTAAATTTGATTTTTGAAAGTACACTTATTACACAAAATAAACCTTTTATGTCTAATAGAACATTTATGTAGTTATCAGAGTATTAAGTTTATTCCTGTGTAAAGGAATCAAATTTTGCTTCTCGGATATTTAGAGCAGAGTTAATCAATTTTTCACAATTTGCATAACTTCTAAAAACATTCTGCCTTCAGAAAGTGTCGCGTCAGTAAATAAACACTCAATATTATGTTTAAGAGCTTATTTTGCATTTTTCAGTTCATTTCACATCAGTTCGTGACAAATGAAAATACAACTCGCACATTTCAGAAACATTAAAAATGAACATTGCAATGTGTTATTTCACAGTTTGTGTTTTCGTCAAAAATTACATTTGTATGTCTGAGTCATACACAACTCATATTTGGCAAAATTGACAATTTCTATAGGGTTACCACCAAAGCTTCTACGTTTGGAAAGTAAGAAATACATTTCGTAAGCTTGATCTCAGGGTGAATGTCTGAGTTGATAATATTACAACTGTGGATTTCAAAACCAGAGTGGACTGGAAAAGATGCATGTGCAAACAATTAACATTTAATTAACATTTTTATGAAAGTATATGACAGGATGGGGATCCCGGGTTTGTATACCCGGTGGAAGCACACTGGTTCGGACCCCACTTTAAACTGTAGGTCCATTAGACCTACTGTGCTTAAAATAGACTTCAAACAACAATTCATTCAATCAAAAAACATGACCTGATGTTTTCAATTTAAGTGCAAGATCAAGTTTACATATGCGTTTAGAACAAATCACAGACACACATGAATGACCTAGATTTGAATTTTAAGTAAAATATGTGCATGAAAAAATGTTGTATAGGGAAAATAACCTCGAATAACACTTCCACACTTTTCAAATACTATAGTACATAACAACTATTTTTCAAGTCACTATAATCAAATTCATGCAGGTATTCTAAAGGATGATAGAAAAACTCATTTTCATGGGGTTTCTTTTTTATTAACAGTGAAAATCTTGACATACTGGTATGCATGAAAACACATAAAGTTTTTATATATTGTAAAAATATTCAACTTCAATTAAAAAAGAATATCACCTTAGAAACAGCACTTAAAATATGTACATCACATTTAATCTTCACTTGTTTGTTTTCTCTTTCACATTAAATCCTGAGATGGTATTTCGATGCCTTTCACGCGTTCTCTCGTTCTATAAAGCTGAGCTTGCAATTTCTACGATAATTAGTCTTCTTATTGATGTCAAACTTATTTTGTGAAGTAAAAGAGTTCCTAATGTTTAAATGTTGATGGACATTTGAACCATCGATTTTAATATGTAAATAAAGGATATATTTTACTACTATATATTGGGAACGAGCTCACTCATGATCTTACACCAGTAATTTTACAAAGTATAATCAAAGGACAATTTGTATCTCTTATGGCATGGAAAAATTGAAATGCATTTTCCGTTAATTTATATTTCTTAGTATTCACTTAATTTAATTTTCAAAATATAATTTCCAATACAATGCCGCCGGACCCTGTGGCTGAGTGGTTAGCACATGGCGCTGCGACGCCAAGGATCCCGGGTTCGAATCCCGCTCGGGCATGGTTGTTTGTGAATGTCCATTCATCAATTTCATCATTTTATCACTCATCCCCATCTTCGCAAATTAGTCAAGAGGCACAAAACGCGAAGTAAAATAAAATAAATCAAAATCAAACCAATGCAATGCCGATGGTGGCGCGAACTAGTAGCTGTAGTGAGCACTACACCTTTGGCATCATTCGATTCGGCCTACGTCATCCAGTAATCCTTCCATATTCCATGTTATAACTGTCCATAGTTGTCATTTGTGTTTAGTATACCAGTTCGCACCACCATCGGCACTGCATTGGGAATTATATTTTGAAAATTAAATTTAAGTTAATACTAAGAAATATAAATTAATGGAAAATGCATTTCAATTTTTCCATGCCATAAGAGATACAAATTGTCCTTTGATTATACTTTGTAAAATTACTGGTGTAAGATCATGAGTGAGCTCGTTCTCAGTTTCTTGATCAAAACTCAAAAAATCACCTGTTGCATGATGTTTTGCAGTATATCTCTTCTATAAAACTGGACTTATTACATTTGTTCTTTCTTTAAGAATGTCATTTATGGTTCAATTGCTTTTATCATTGCATGCAGTACTTTATAGGAAATTGTTTAGTGTATAAAAAGGTAAAAAAAAGGTAAAGTGCTACCTTGTGCTTTGCACCATGCCAGTTTAGTGCGTGCGGGAGACAATATGCTTGGTTGGAAAGTCAAGGTATCTCCAAAGGAACATGTTGACTTTGTCCAAAACGCCAATCTAATCGAGGAGTCCCAGGTTCAATACCCGGTGGAGGCACATTTGGTGGTTTGGAGTCTATTTTGACCTGTGGGTCCAGTTTTGATAACCTATTCGTGCATAAAGTAGACTTAAAACAATAATTCAAACCACAATAACACGATCACAAAAGTATTTGGTCTCTCATCTGGTCGGATATGACGACTGAGCCGTGATGTGCCCCATGAAGAGTTGTGGGGGACGGCAGAGAAGTGACTGATTCAATGCTAACCGATTTGACTTTTGGCATGCCTACTAGTTCACAGATAAAATAGATAAGCTGCATGTCGATGTACGAAAGTCTCTTATATCAAGGGATAAGCAAAGACTTCCAGTTCATTCGTCAGTGATTCTTTCTCACCCACCATTCCCTGGTTACGATGGTATGATGGTATAAAGTCAATAATTACAGGATTAACAGGAAACAAGAAAACCAATCCTTCGGTTGCTCATGATCTTAGAATGTCTTCAATGTTGATTATTTGGCAAATGTCAAGTTTTAATGAAATAAGAGAGATAATCACTGGATCAGTCACTTCTGAAGTGAAAATCAGAGATGCATTGTATTCAGTTGATCCAGAGTTTTTATTTAAAAGAATATTGTACTAAAAAATCACAAGACCTATTCAGAGTACAAACTGTCCCATACCCGTTGTAGCTTCTTGGGGTAGGGATGTGGAAAACCAAAAAGCCTTCTCTTTTTGATCCTCTTTGAACCACTCTCTGAAAGTTTCACAGATGGTATTAACAGACAAGGAAGCTGCACCACCAGAGTTTCTTTGCATTATATTCTGTGAACGCCTTCAAGGTTCCACAAGGGGCCTTGTAGCTGTAGAAAATTGGGCTAAAGTGTTCAGGGATCTATGAACATTGCAAACATTTACCTGTTCAAAACCTGACACTGTTATATACTCTATCCCGGGAATATCTGGAGCAAGTCTAGTTTAGTTCTTCGTCTGAGGAAGACCCTGATACAGGGTTGAAACGTTACCTGTTAAGTGTCTTTATATCTTAATAAACTGCCTTGCTCAGCAACTTAGTGTTTTTAATATTCTAGGTTTTTCTCATTACACAAGCATCCATGTTCTAGCTGGGATTCGAACCCAGGATCCCTGGCATTGCAGCCTGATGTGAAAACCACTCCGCCACGGAAGTCGACAGGACTGAGCTACCTAGGCTCGTACATTTAGAATAGGTATTATAATAAGAAATAAGCTCTCAAGTTACTTTGTAAGGAAGTTTCCTTGTCTTTCGTTCTTGCAAAATAGAGTGGAGAAAAATAAGTGAAATTACTATCTCCTCTAGCACCCTAACGGTGCTTCTTAGAACAAAAAATTCACATAACCATTTTTGTAGAGATTTTATGTAGATTATTTTTAACATAACCTCTTTTGTTGTAAAGTGCTTTCCATTAGGCCCAAGCAAGAAACTGATTTTGGACGCCAATTTTCAAAGATGGCGGCCAAATACGGGGTCGTACAGGGGTTCAAAATTAATATGTTGTTAAGAACCCTTTTAGGAAGAGACTAAAATTTGTTCCAGCTTGCCCTATTTTTTTCCCTTATCGGACCCCAAAATCATCCCTTGTTGATTGACCTAAACATGAGTTGTGTGTAACTCAGACATGCAAATGTAATTTTTGACGAAAACACAAACTGTGAAGTAACACATTGCAATGTTCATTTTTAATGTTTCTGAAATGTGCGAGTTGGATTTTCATGTTTTGTCACGAACTGATGTGAAATGAACTGAAAAATGCAAAATAAGCTCTTAAACATAATATTGAGTGTTTATTTACTGACGCGACACTTTCTGAAGGCAGAATGTTTTTAGAAGTTATGCAAATTGTGAAAAATTGATTAACTCTGCTCTAAATATCCGAGAAGCAAAATTTGATTCCTTTACACAGGAATAAACTTAATACTCTGATAACTACATAAATGTTCTATTAGACATAAAAGGTTTATTTTGTGTAATAAGTGTACTTTCAAAAATCAAATTTAGGGTTTTATTTACAATATTAACACCGAAATGCCATTTTATATAATGCTCTTGATTCTTCTCCGTAGGGCGTCTCTGACTGCCGCACAGGATACCAGTGTTCGATTTCCTGGGTGGGTGATCTAAGTTTGGAATATTTCCGGACTTGTCCCTGCATTAAGCGGTTCTGGGGCTCACCCAGTCTCAAATAAATGGGTACCTGGGGGATATGGGGGTAAAGGCGGCCAGAGCATGGTGCTGATCGCATCACCTCCAAAACTGGCCAAGATCAAGAATATGTGGGCCCCACATCCCGTAAAAGTGCATTCATGGCAGCACGGTGCTATATACCCGGGGAACGGTACCTTTCTTAATAAATTAACAAATACGTATGTGTGTGCCGGTCTCTGTGGCGCAGTGGTTAGCACATCGGGTTGTGACGCCATTGATCCCGGGTGCCAATAATTTCTATCATCACACATCCCCATCTTCGCGAATGACCAAAAGTAGCAGAAAAGCAAATGAAAACAAATCATATCAATCAACCAATATGTTATGTGTGTGGGTGTGAATTAAAATCTTCCTCCACCAACCAGTCTTAAATTATTTCGCAACCTCTTTTTCAGCCTATGAGGTTCCAATACTTGTCGACGATCTTAATCTTCACATTGGATTGCAAATATTTTCGTCTTACACATTCTTATTATTTATCTGGGGATTTTTGCAGTTTTTCCCATGCCTATCGCCTTAGACAAATATTTATAGGTTTCTTCCTTGTTCTCCTTCTTTTTGGGGGAAGAAGCCTTGTCAGCCAGTTCTCGTCCTATTCTCGATATTTCCTAATAATAATTTGGACATTTCTCTTAACTTTAACAAGGCATGTCTACAAACACAATAGGAGTAAATTGAGAAATGATGATTTTTAAGTCATTTTTTCTTGCGGTTAGTTCCAATGTTCTGCGTTTGAGGGAGATATCTTTGCTCAAACACAGCAAGTCGTAAGTGACTGAAGAAAAAAAATAAAATGCCTAAAAATCATCATTGTTCAATTTACTCCTATTGTGTTTGTAGATATGCCGTGTTAAAGTTACGAGAAATGTCCAAATTATTATTAGAAAATATCGAGAATAGGACGAGAACTGGCGGGTATTGCGCGGAAACACCTTCAACTGTCCCAATTGAAGTAGCATGCAATTGGTGGCGTGGTTACTGTGACAACGATTCGAACGCATTGATCTGATTGGCAAATAGGTTACCATGACAACGAACTACTTTTCACTACAACTACCAGGTGGCTCTGCACGTTACATTCTGTGACGTCATGGTGTTCGCAAAATTTACGTGGAAAGCTTAGGAAGTGACCAATCCTGTTTATTCTTCGTTATAACCTTTGAAGCATAGCTGCCAGTTTATTTGAAAATCATATCATTCTTTTTGGAGAACCCTTTATTAGTATATTATATTCTTAACTGCCATAAACATTAGAAATTTGAAAAATAACACAGTTGCATTAATCTTCTGGCGTCAGTAGAGTATTGAAAGCGTTCTCCAAAAAGTTAAAAAGGCCTCGAAACAGAAAAATTGGTTTCATAAAATTTTGCATTTTTCATATCTACAGCGTGTCATTTTATTGGCACCTACAGAAACGTATAGAGGACATAAAAAACAAACAACTTTTCTCAGTAACTTTCTTATCGTTGATGCGTCGTTTTGGTGCTAGAGTCGGTCAAGAAATGCTCGTTTTGCCGCCTGTATGCTGGAAACCCAACACAACATGTGAGGTCATTTCCTGCTGTAAAACAGCGCAGCTGTGTTGCAAGGAACACACAAATTTTGTGAAAAATGACAAACTGAATCCACATTATGTGCTGTAAAACGAAGCAAGGAACGGGTCCAGTAACCTAACGGAAGTGAACCAACGATCCGAAAAATTGTCGAAAGACAACGTATTCAAAGGAAGTGGTAATATCGGATTTTGTCTCTTAGACTACATGTCAAATAATTGCAAATGTCGTTGCAAGGTTGATATCTATAGGTTAGTTTATCCATTTGTCCTTCTGATACTGGTTGCCTGTGATACACTGAACAGTTGGCAAGGTTAAATAAAAATAAAACTTAAAATTCCACAGAAAATAAAATTCGTGTGGGTATTAATATGTCTGACAATTCATGATGGGTTAAATCAAGGAGATGCATTATCTCCATTTCTCTTTAATTTTGCCTTAGAATATGCTGTTAGTAAGGTAAAATAAACTAATGAAGGACTAAAATTAAACGGTGTGACTCAGTTGTTGTCATAATATAATTACGTACAGTTAAGAATAATGCTAAAATATTTCTCAAAGCAGCTAAAAAGATAAGTTTGGAAGTTTACAAGGAGAAAACTAAATATATGGTTACATTTTATTATTGATAACAACTCGTTTGAATCAGTTTCCAAATTCAAGTACTTAGGAGTAATACTAAGATGTTAATGAGGAAATAGAAGGCAGACTTAATTCAGGAAATGCGTGATACTTTTTCCTTCATAAACTTTTATCTCATCGTATAATATCTAAGAAACTAAAAGTTAAAATATACAAAACAGTAATTTTGCTTTTAGTATTATATGGATGTGAAACTTGGTACCTTACAGTAAAAGAGGAACTTAAATTAAGAGTATTTGAAAATGAAATCCCTAGAAAAATATCTGGACCTAAAAGGGATGAGGATACAGGTGAGTGAATTACATAATTTAAAACTGCACAATTTGTATTCCTGTCCAGATATTATTAGAATGTTTAAAGAAAGAAGGCTTAGATAGGCAGGTCATGTGGCACGAATGGGAAGCCACGGTAGGAAAGCCAAGACGAAGATGGATGGATAATGTTGAGGAAATCGGTAAGGATGGAAAAGATTGGATTGATCTTGCCCAGGACAGGGACAGATGGAAGGCTTGTGTTGCTGCAGCCATAAACCTTCGGGTTTAAGAAGGCAGAGAGTTAGTTAGTTGTGACGATTTTAGCCAGCAGACTGTATTCTTGTATTTCACAAGAACGTAAGCAACGAGGTAATATTCTACTGAATAAGAAAACTTACTCTGTAATGTAATGAAATATAATATCGCTGTCATAACTATTTAATTCCTTCTTGTTACGATGCATGGCTTGTGTAGCACGTACACACTCAAGCATATTAGGTTAGTTTATTCTGACATGCACTGTGCAATGAAGGCCTTTCACGTATTCCAGCACTTCTTCCATATTGTCGTTTTTGCAACCGATGGTCGAATGCAAACAATCTATTAATGTTAATTCAGTTATTCACGGTGTACTCGTATGTCATGCCTATTTTGGAACACAATACAACAACATGGAATTTTGCATATAATAAAAATATGAAAGACATACTGGAAAATGTACAGAAAAGATTTGTCTCATTTCTATATATTTTAAATTCAGACTTTTTAGGTTTTATTATGAATATTATAATTTGTTAGACAAACTTAATATTTCGTGTCTCTCGGAAAGAAGAAATATTAACGATTACAATTACATTTCCAAATTAATTAATGGAAAACTTGATGTACCATATTTATTACCTAAAATTACATTAAAGACACGTCATTATGTATTCCGAAACAACTGCTCTGCAATTTCTGTCACTTCTCATTTTAGACATAATAGGTATTTTAATTTTCTTATATGCCAATACGGTCATAATCCACTGGAGCCTAGTATCCTTTTATTATGAAAATAACATGTGTAATTTTACTTTTAACGTGTGTTTAAACATATGTGATTACATTGTACTTTTTAAATTTGTATTTTTCTTTATTTTAACGAAATTGGTCTTCTCACTATATTTTATCATGTAGTACACATTTTTTTTCTTATTTGTAATATTGTGTATATGTTATATATCATCACAAACTACTCTATTAGGCATGTACGTTGTTTCTCAGCAGTTAAATCAAATACTTAAATAAATGATGATTTTGGATAATTAATCATATGTGTACAAAATACAGTATTTTGCGCGTATAAGACACACCGACGTATAAGACGCACCCTTTTATTGGACATATTTTTGAGGAAAAGGGTTGATCACTGAATTTATAATGAATTTACAGTATTTCAAATATAAATTAATGCATGTAAATCTACGTTCAACAAATGACTCATAATCTTAGTAGAAAAAAATACATTATAATTTTCTTCCTCAAAGCAAGAAAGAAATCATCTAGCTCAGAACAGATAAAATTTCCAGAAATGAAGGTAATCAAAAACTGAGTTATCTTCGTATAAGACGCATCCTTTTTTTCAGATCTATTTTTAAAGGAAAAAAGTGCATCTTATACGCCAACAAATACGGTACTTCTTAGTTAGCAAGACAATACACATACAGACAAAAACAAACTTTGAGAACAATTAGCACATTGTTGATGTGTTGTGCATGCGTGAAGTTGTGCGAGGGATCGTAATTCTTGTACAGAATGAAGACCACAAATTGTGTCACGCGAGACAGTTCTGACTTTCTACACTTGAGAATTTTTTTCTACCAAGTTTTCCCTCTAGATTCGTTGCTTTGTTTTCCACGTTCATTGTGTCTCGCTGAGGATCTGTGCGCTGTGTAGCGTAAAGAAGCTCATTATCTCATTGTTTCGAAGGGAAAAATCCCTCGCTGAAAAAAGTTGTTCAACAGAGTTATGAAGATATTAGACGCAGTGCGGAGAAAACAGTGGAATTGTTGAGGTAGGGATCTTCTGCTTTGCTGAATTAGGTAAGGCTCTAATGTGCTATTCCTTACATGTTACTTAGTGTGTGTGCGAGGGGGGGGGGTGCGCGCCTGGTAGGTTGGACATTATTTTATGATTTCGGGATATCTTGAGACGTACCCTTGGAATGGTTATACTCAGGAGTGGCGTAGCAAGGGGTGGGCGAGTGTGGTTGTTAAAACTCAACCACCTTGCACACCACTATCCAAAGGAAACGAATCCAGCCATTCCGTAAAACATAAAGAAATTATCTATCATTCAAAATTAGCTCCGACTAAGGGCACCCACCCTCAAATAATTTTCCGGATGCAATATGCTGATCTCATTTCTAATAGCTAAACAAACAAACAAACAAACAAACAAAACATAAATGTCTGCAAATATTATCATCCTTTATGAAAAGACCTTAAAACCTCTTGTACTACATTGTGGTACTAGTTAGTTCACTTCATCTGTGCTCTTGGAAAACTTTGTAAGGAAGTAAAGTTTAGTTCAAGGAAGTCAAGCTTCGAGTTAATGTTACTTTGTGAGAGGGTGGGTACACATGATTTTAAAAGTGTAACCGATTCAAAGATAACATATAAATCTGCTTCAGAAGAGTTTACGACTGAATTTTTCAAAGGGAATTTTCAGAAACGCAACACTCCCACTATAAAATATTACTTATTCAAACTATATGGGAAATATTGCGATTTCTGTGAAAGAACTTTTAGGAAATAAAATGAAGTTCGAAACAAATGAATTGAAAATATTTCGTTCTAATCTTTATTTTAACAGATAAAAGGCCAGAAATTCTCGAGAATTTTAAAATATTGAAATGTATTTAAATTATCCGTCTAAATGTTAAATGTTCAAAGTCGAAAGAAACGTCTGCCTTATTTTCACAAATTTACAGATATTGTTATCCGAACATTATTCTAAACAGTTATTATGAAGTGGGAAAATAAGCAAATGTTCATACAGTTTTTTAATATTCTTTATCGATTCTCAGCAACTTCAAAATATAATTCTAAATCTAAATCTATTGCAATTCAGAAACGATTGATACATCGGACGGTCAAGAGACCATGGATTTTTGTATTCTCACTTCCATAAAACCAAAGGGAATAACTACCTATTCATTAACAAAAAATGGGATTTATTGTATTAACATATTTACAAAAAAGGTTAATTTTGGCCTCTAGCTAAAAGGGTTCCCATCTCAGTGTACCCGGTTCCCCGTACCAGAAAGAATATGTGGACTCGTGTAGACATTAACTTCATGAGGAGAAAGAAAGTAACCTTTCGTACCCAAGAAGGTCACCGAAATGTGTGTATGTGTTACGTTTCTCACATGAATTCGCCGACTGAGAGTATGTGAAAACGGTAAGTGTGTGAATTAGAGAAAGAAGTTAATATTCCCGTTGGTTCATTGTTAAAGAAAAAAACTATCCCAGTCTCTTCCTTAGAGAATCTCTTCTTTACCTCGAAGTACTCTACCGAAATAGCCTGGGTCATCCAGTCTCCAGTAGCCCTTTCAGATCTCCCTAATAACGACGCAACACGTTAAGGAAAATTCCGCTGGTGGGCCTCCAGCAACCCTTCTGTCCACCCCAACGGCCAAGTGTTCATAAAATGCTAGCAAAGAAACATACATGTGTGTGTGTGTGTGTGTGTGTGTGTGTGTGTGTGTGCAAATGGATGCAGAACAATCAATTGCAACTAAATGTAAATAAAACTAAATTTGTAACGTATATATTTTTCCTATACCAGGAAAACACAATATACAGTCTATAATTACAAGATTAACAATGTACCAGTACAGAATGTAGACAATATCAAGACCTAGGTGTTAGTATTAGATACTAAGCTAACATTTAAGCCACACATAAATATGACTGTGAAAAAAGCAAGATCCATTATGGGAAACCTGATACGAAAGTGGAAAGCAAGCAGTAATCTGGATCTTTTCATCTTCGTGTATTCCATCATGGTTAGGCCGTCCTTAGAATATGCTTGTCAAATATGGCATCCGTTAAATTGCAAAAGTGATACATCGCTAATTGAAAATGTTCTACGCACGTTTTGTAGATTTATGAAAAATAATTTTAAAATGTATTATGTATTATGTCTATTATGAATGCAGTAATCTAAGTAAACAAACTTTAATTATGTATCCTTGAATGTAGAAGAAATATATTTTGTCATCAGTTTATAGAAAATATCTTAGCAGGTGTAATAGATAGTAAAACAAATCTGGAAAAATTATGCGTGAAAATGCCTCATTATAACACCAGAGGACATTGCAACTATAGTCTTGAAATCCAACACTTGGATGGACAAATTTGTATTGTGAGTACGCACAGGCAAATGTTCCAATCTTTGGAAATTAAATTCGACAATAATGTAGGCTATTTTAAGAACAGTTATTGGTTTGGTTTGAGTTGGTGTTTTAAGTCTACTTTATGCACAGTAAGGCTAATCGGGACTGGACCTACGGTTTAAACTGGGATCCGAACCACTGTCCCATGTGCCTCCACAGGGTATCGAACCCGGGACCCCTTGACTACAAGGCGACGACGCTACCACTGCGCCATCGGGGAGGCCCAAGAACAGTTATGTTTTAACTTATATATATATATATATATATATATATGTATAATTGTATTAAGGTTAATCTGGTAACAACACTTAAATAAATTCAATTCTCTCTCTCTCTCTCTCTCTCTCTCTCTCTCTCTCTCTCTCTCTCTATATATATATATATATATATATATATATATATATATTAGTACCGATAGTACCGATATATATGAAAGTAATTTATGTATTTTTTCGGTAAAATAGGTTTATATTTAGAGGTTGCGCAGACGCATTGAAATTTCGTACCATGTACGAAAAAGGGTTGGGATGCGTAATTAATATAGTTACTTTATATCTTTTTCATATCCATACAACACAAAATGTTTATATTTTTATATTTATATATTATTTTATACTTCTTTGTCTATTTGTGTATATTTACATATTGATATTTATATTTTTTTAAATGAAAAATATGAAATGCTTTGATAAGGGCCACATCACACTCCGCCGGCCCCCGTGACGGAGTGGTTAGCACATCGCGCTACGACAGCAGGGGTCCCGGGTTCGAATCCTGACTTGGGCATGGATGTTTCTGAGTGTCCATTTATCAATTTCATCATGTCATCACTCATCCCCATCTTCGCAATTTAGTGAAAAGTGGCAGAAAGGGCGAAGTAAGATAAAGCAAATCAAAATCAAACATCACACTCCGCGTTGTTATTGACAACTCTCAGTTATTTTGCTATTTCGAAGCTGCGCTGGTAGCTATAAATGCTCGTCGTTTACAGGAATTCCTTGTTACATAAGTGCCTAAAAACCGTGTTTGCGTTTTTTTTATCACAATGTCGTATAGTGTCTTAGTTGTCAATTTGTCAGTGCCTCCTTTTGAAGGCCTACGAGCTTCGATGGTTCATCCTCACCATCTCGTTCATGAAGATCTGTAACCTTCTTTCGCTTTCTCTCCGCCGAAACATCTGAACCGAAGAATGGGATGCTTGCTGAGATACCAAAGACAGTGGCGTGTTCAAGGCGTGAGGTTGGGGTACTCATAACCCACAAAGGCAGAAAAATGATGGAAAACTGAAGATTGTACGTACCCCCTCCTTCTTTCGAAAATCCTGAACAGGCCACTGACCAAAGATGTAACAGTTTGTCGACGGCCACATTTGATATATCTGGGTTTTATCTTTGTTCACTACAAAACACTGAAGAAGCTTCAAATCATTTCTTGGTGCTTGCACAGGAAGGAGTGCTGTGAACCGAGTTGTTATATACTCTTTCACAACGAACATACAAAGTTCCTTACCTTCTCGTGTTGTAACCTTGAACTGGTTGCGAAACATTCGCATTTTAAGCTATAAAGAACCTTCGACATCCATCTGGCATGATTGATAGCTCCTACAGAACGAAAGCTTACACCGAGAAAAAATTACATCAAGTTCCAGTATCTCTGTATTTATTTCGTTCATGGGACATCAGAAGATGGCTTTGCACAAATTCCATTGCTAATCGCATGTCGCTTCGAATGGCTGTCAGCACTTGAGGATTCCTCACTCCGTGTTCAAAATTAAAGTGGCAAATCACTGATCATGAATGTCTGCTCCGTTTGGAAATCAATGCGCACTGGACGTACAAGGTCCCAATCCCATACATGCATTGCACGAATACAGCAGATAGTAATTACAATTTCCAGAATAAGGTGCCGGTGTAACGGGGAATTTGGACTCCGTAGAAAAGTGACTGTACAGTCAATTTTCTACGCAGTCCAAATTCCCCGTTTTCGTGACGGAGAATTTGGACTCCGTAGAAAAATGACTGTACAGTCAATTTTCTACAGAGAAAAATGACTGCCCTTTTCAGTTCCCGTCAATTAAGCAGGGGGTAAAATATCCCCGTAGAAAAATGACTGCCTGTCAATTCCCACTTAAAAAAGGGGGTACAAATTCCCCGTAGAAAAGTGACTGCCCAATTAAATCCTGCTTATATTAGGAGGGGGTACAAATTCCCCGTAGAAAAGTGACTGCCCCCTTAAATCCTGCTTATATTAGGAGGGGGTATAATTTCCCCGTAGAAAAGTGACTGCCCGTTAAAATCCGGCTTATATTAGGAGGGGGTATAATTTCCCCGTAGAAAAGTGACTGCCCTATTAAATCCTGCTAATATGAGAAGGGGGGTACAATTTCCCCGTAGAAAAGTGACTGCCCCCTTATATCCAGCTTATATTAGGAGGGGGTACAAATTCCCCGTAGAAAAGTGACTGCCCCCTTAAACCCTGCTTATATTAGGAGGGGGTACAATTTCCCCGTAGAAAAGTGACTGCCCTTTTAAATCCTGCTAATATGAGAAGGGGGTACAATTTCCCCGTAGAAAAGTGACTGCCCTATTAAATCCTGCTAATATGAGAAGGGGGTACAATTTCCCCGTAGAAAAGTGACTGCCCCCTTATATCATGCTTATATTAGGAGGGGTATAATTTCCCCGTAGAAAAGTGACTGCCCCTTTAAATCCTGCTTATATTAGGAGGGGGTATAATTTCCCCGTAGAAAAGTGACTGCCCTTTTAAATCCTGCTAATATGAGAAGGGGGTACAATTTCCCCGTAGAAAAGTGACTGCTCTATTAAATCCTGCTAATATGAGAAGGGGGTACAATTTCCCCGTAGAAAAGTGACTGCCCCCTTATATCCAGCTTATATTAGGAGGGGGTACAAATTCCCCGTAGAAAAGTGACTGCCCCCTTAAATCCTGCTTATATTAGGAGGGGGTATAATTTCCCCGTAGAAAAGTGACTGTCCCTTTAAATCCTGCTTATATTAGGAGGGGGTATAATTTCAACGTAGAAAAGTGACAGCGCTATTAAATCCTGCTAATATGAGAAGGGGGTACAATTTCCCCGTAGAAAAGTGACTGCCCTATTAAATCCTGCTAATATGAGAAGGGGGTACAATTTCCCCGTAGAAAAGTGACTGCCCCCTTATATCCTGCTTATATTAGGAGGGGGTACATATTCCCCGTAGAAAAGTGACTGAACCCTTAAATCCTGCTTATATTTGGAGGGGGTATAATTTCCCCGAAGAAAATTGACTGCCCCTTTAAATCCTGCTTATATTAGGAGGGGGTATAATTTCCCCGTAGAAAAGTGACTGCCCCCTTATATACTGCTTATATTAGGAGGGGGTACAATTTCCCCGTAGAAAAGTGACTGCCCCTTTAAATCCTGCTTATATTAGGAGGGGGTATAATTTCCCCGTAGAAAAGTGACTGCCCCCTTATATCCTGCTTATATTAGGAGGGGGTACAATTTCCCCGTAGAAAAGTGACTGCCATATTAAATCCTGCTAATATTAAAAGGGGGTACAATTTCCCGTAAAAAAGTGACTGCCCCCTTATATCCTGCTAATATTAGGAGGGGGCATAATTTCCCCGTAGAAAAGTGACTGCCCGTTAAAATCCTGCTTATATTAGGAGGGAGTATAATTTCCCCGTAGAAAAGTGACTGCCCTATTAAATCCTGCTAATATGAGAAGGGGGTACAATTTCCCCGTAGAAAAGTGACTGCCCCCTTATATCCAGCTTATATTATGAGGGGGTACAAATTCCCCGTAGAAAAGTGACTGCCCCCTTAAACCCTGCTTATATTAGGAGGGGGTATAATTTCCCCGTAGAAAAGTGACTGCCCTTTTAAATCCTGCTAATATGAGAAGGGGGTACAATTTCCCCGTAGAAAAGTGACTGCCCTATTAAATCCTGCTAATATGAGAAGGGGGTACAATTTCCCCGTAGAAAAGTGACTGCCCCCTTATATCCAGCTTATATTAGGAGGGGGTACAAATTCCCCGTAGAAAAGTGACTGCCCCCTTAAATCCTGCTTATATTAGGAGGGGGTAAAATTTCCCCGTAGAAAAGTGACTGCCCCCTTAAATCCTGCTTATATTAGGAGGGGGTACAATTTCCCCGTATAAAAGTGACTGCCCCTTTAAATCCTGCTTATATTAGGAGGGTGTATAATTTCCCCGTAGAAAAGTGACTGCCCTATTAAATCCTGCTAATATGAGAAGGGGGTACAATTTCCCCGTAGAAAAGTGACTGCCCCCTTATATCCAGCTTATATTAGGAGGGGGTACAAATTCCCCGTAGAAAAGTGACTGCCCCCTTAAACCCTGCTTATATTAGGAGGGGGTATAATTTCCCCGTAGAAAAGTGACTGCCCTTTTAAATCCTGCTAATATGAGAAGGGGGTACAATTTCCCCGTAGAAAAGTGACTGCCCTATTAAATCCTGCTAATATGAGAAGGGGGTACAATTTCCCCGTAGAAAAGTGACTGCCCCCTTATATCCAGCTTATATTAGGAGGGGGTACATATTCCCCGTAGAAAAGTGACTGCCCTATTAAATCCTGCTAATATGAGAAGGGGGTACAATTTCCCCGTAGAAAAGTGACTGCCCCCTTATATCCTGCTTATATTAGGAGGGGGACAAATTCCCCGTAGAAAAGTGACTGCCCCCTTAAATCCTGCTTATATTAGGAGGGGGTATAATTTCCCCGTATGAAAGTGACTGCCCCTTTAAATCCTGCTTATATTAGGAGGGGGTATAATTTCCCCGTAGAAAAGTGACTGCCCTATTAAATCCTGCTAATATGAGAAGGGGGTACAATTTCCCCGTAGAAAAGTAACTGCCCTTTAAATCCTGATAATATGAGAAGGGGGTACAATTTCCCCGTAGAAAAGTGACTGCCCCTTTATATCCTGCTTATATTAGGAGGGGGTACAAATTCCCCGTAGAAAAGTGACTGCCCCCTTTATTCCTGCCTATATTAGGAGGGGGTACAATTTCCCCGTAGAAAAGTGACTGCCCCTTTAAATCCTGCTTATATTAGGAGGGGTATAATTTCCCCGTAGAAAAGTGACTGCCCTTTTAAATCCTGCTAATATGAGAAGGGGGTACAATTTCCCCGTAGAAAAGTGACTGCCCTATTAAATCCTGCTTATATTAGGAGGGGGTACAATTTCCCCGTAGAAAAGTGAATGCCCCCTTATATCCTGCTTATATTAGGAGGGGGTACAAATTCCCCGTAGAAAAGTGACTGCCCCCTTAAATCCTGCTTATATTAGGAGGAGGTATAATTTCCCCGTAGAAAATTTGTTAGTTATGCATAGATTATATAAGAAGTATTTTTATGATGAGAAACCTATTTAATTGTGACAGTACACACACACATTGTGTACAAATTTGTTGTCCAAAATGTTTCAAGAAAATGCAATTCAAATGTCTTGATTGATGGATTGATTGAGTTAGCGTTTTAATTTATGCACAATAAGTCTAATCAAGTGTGGACCCACAGTTTAAAGTTGGATCCGAATTACTATGTGCCTCCACCGGGTATTGAACCCAGGACACCTTTATCACCCTACCCAAATGGTAGACTCATTCAAATGTTTTGATGAACATTCAAATGAGAAAGTTGTACGTAATAATTAAGTCAATGATGAGCCAGATAAAAGAGTTATAAAGGCTCTATAACACAATATAGTACATCTAATTTCCCTACAGTTTTGTGAAGTAAATTAAGTAAGCAGCAACTTTTGTCCGTAGCATTTTGTATGCAATTTCTCATGTAAGAACTAATTATTAGAACAGTAACTTTTCTAGGGGGAAATTTGTACCCCCTCCATATATATTAAAGATAAAAGGGGCAGTCACTTTTCTACGGGGAAATTGTACCCCCTGATAATATAAGCAGGATTTAAGGGGGCAGTCACTTTTCTACGGGGAAATTATACCCCCTCCTAATATAAGCAGGATTTAAGGGGGCAGTCACTTTTCTACGGGGAAATTATACCCCCCCCTAATATTAGCAGGATTTAAAGGGGCAGTCACTTTTCTACGGGGAAATTATACCCCCTCCTAATATAAGCAGGATTTAAAGGGGCAGTCACTTTTCAACGGGGAAATTATACCCCCTCCTAATATAAGCAGGATTTAAAGGGGCAGTCACTTTTCAACGGGGAAATTATACCCCTCCTAATATAAGCAGGATTTAAGGGGGCAGTCACTTTTCTACGGGGAAATTATACCCCCTCCTAATATAAGCAGGATTTAAGGGGGCAGTCACTTTTCTACGGGGAAATTGTACCCCCTGATAATATAAGCAGGATTTAAGGGGGCAGTCACTTTTCTACGGGGAAATTATACCCCCTCCTAATATAAGCAGGATTTAAGGGGGCAGTCACTTTTCTACGGGGAAATTATACCCCCCCCTAATATTAGCAGGATTTAAAGGGGCAGTCACTTTTCTACGGGGAAATTATACCCCCTCCTAATATAAGCAGGATTTAAGGGGGCAGTCACTTTTCAACGGGGAAATTATACCCCCTCCTAATATAAGCAGGATTTAAAGGGGCAGTCACTTTTCAACGGGGAAATTATACCCCCTCCTAATATAAGCAGGATTTAAAGGGGCAGTCACTTTTCTACGGGGAAATTATACCCCCTCCTATTATAAGCAGGATTTAAAGGGGCAGTCACTTCTCTACGGGGAAATTATACCCCCTACTAATATAAGCAGGATTTAAAGGGGCAGTCACTTTTCTACGGGGAAATTATACCCCCTCCTAATATAAGCAGGATTTAAAGGGGCAGTCACTTTTCTACGGGGAAATTATACCCCCTCCTAATATAAGCAGAATTTAAAGGGGCAGTCACTTTTCAACGGGGAAATTATACCCCTCCTAATATAAGCAGGATTTAAAGGGGCAGTCACTTTTCAACGGGGAAATTATACCACCTCCTAATATAAGCAGGATTTAAAGGGGCAGTCACTTTTCTACGGGGAAATTATACCCCCTCCTAATATAAGCAGGATTTAAAGGGGCAGTCACTTTTCAACGGGGAAATTATACCCCTCCTAATATAAGCAGGATTTAAGGGGGCAGTCACTTTTCTACGGGGAAACTATACCCCCTCCTAATATAAGCAGGATTTAAAGGAGTAGTCACTTTTCAACGGGGAAATTATACCCCTCCTAATATAAGCAGGATTTAAGGGGGCAGTCACTTTTCTACGGGGAAATTATACCCCTCCTAATATAAGCAGGATTTAAGGGGGCAGTCACTTTTCTACGAGGAAACTATACCCCCTCCTAATATAAGCAGGATTTAAAGGGGCAGTCACTTTTCTACGGGGAAACTATACCCCCTCCTAATATAAGCAGGATTTAAAGGGGCAGTCACTTTTCTACGGGAAAATTATACCCCCTCCTAATATAAGCAGGATTTAAAGGGGCAGTCACTTTTCTACGGGGAAACTATACCCCCTCCTAATATAAGCAGGATTTAAAGGGGCAGTCACTTTTCTACGGGGAAATTATACCCCTCCTAATATAAGCAGGATTTAAGGGGGCAGTCACTTTTCTACGGGGAAATTATACCCCTCCTAATATAAGCAGGATTTAAAGGGGCAGTCACTTTTCTACGGGGAAATTATACCCCTCCTAATATAAGCAGGATTTAAAGGGGCAGTCACTTTTCTACGGGGAAATTATACGCCCTCCTAATATAAGCAGGATTTAAAGGGGCAGTCACTTTTCAACGGGGAAATTATACCCCTCCTAATATAAGCAGGATTTAAAGGGGCAGTCACTTTTCTACGGGGAAATTATACCCCCTCCTATTATAAGCAGGATTTAAAGGGGCAGTCAATTTTTTACGGGGAAATTATACCCCCACCTAATATAAGCAGGATTTAAGGGGGCAGTCACTTTTCTACGGGGAATTTGTACCCCATCCTAATATAAGCAGGATATAAGGGGGCAGTCACTTTTCTACGGGGAAATTGTACCCCCTTCTCATATTAGCAGGATTTAATAGGGCAGTCACTTTTCTACGGGGAAATTGTACCCCCTTCTCATATTAGCAGGATTTAATAGGGTAGTCACTTTTCTACGGGGAAATTGTACCCCTTCTGATATTAGCAGGATTTAATAGGGTAGTCACTTTTCTACGGGGAAATTGTACCCCCTTCTCATATTAGCAGGATTTAATAGGGTAGTCACTTTTCTACGGGGAAATTATACCCCCTCCTAATATAAGCAGGATTTAAAGGGGCAGTCAATTTTCTACGGGGAATTTGTACCCCCTCCTAACATAAGCAGGATATAAGGGGGCAGTCACTTTTCTACGGGGAAATTATACCCCCTCCTAATATAAGCAGGATTTAAAGGGGCAGTCAATTTTCTACGGGGAATTTGTACCCCATCCTAATATAAGCAGGATATAAGGGGGCAGTCACTTTTCTACGGGGAAATTATACCCCCTCCTAATATAAGCAGGATTTAAAGGGGCAGTCAATTTTCTACGGGGACATTATACCCCCACCTAATATAAGCAGGATTTAAGGGGGCAGTCACTTTTCTACGGGGAATTTGTACCCCATCCTAATATAAGCAGGATATAAGGGGGCAGTCACTTTTCTACGGGGAAATTGTACCCCCTTCTCATATTAGCAGGATTTAATAGGGCAGTCACTTTTCTACGGGGAAATTGTACCCCCTTCTCATATTAGCAGGATTTAATAGGGTAGTCACTTTTCTACGGGGAAATTGTACCCCTTCTGATATTAGCAGGATTTAATAGGGTAGTCACTTTTCTACGGGGAAATTGTACCCCCTTCTCATATTAGCAGGATTTAATAGGGTAGTCACTTTTCTACGGGGAAATTATACCCCCTCCTAATATAAGCAGGATTTAAAAGGGCAGTCAATTTTCTACGGGGAATTTGTACCCCCTCCTAACATAAGCAGGATATAAGGGGGCAGTCACTTTTCTACGGGGAAATTGTACCCCCTTCTCATATTATCCGGATTTAATAGGGCAGTCACTTTTCTACGGAGAAATTGTACCCCTTCTGATATTAGTAGGATTTAATAGGGCAGTCACTTTTCTACGGGGAAATTGTACCCCCTTCTCATATTAGCAGGATTTAATAGGGTAGTCACTTTTCTACGGGGAAATTTTACCCCCTCCTAATATAAGCAGGATTTAAAGGGGCAGTCAATTTTCTACGGGGAATTTGTACCCCCTCCTAACATAAGCAGGATATAAGGGGGCAGTCACTTTTCTACGGGGAAATTGTACCCCCTCCTAATATAAGCAAGATTTAAGGGGGCAGTCACTTTTCTACGGGGAAATTATACCCACTCCTAATATAAGCAGGAATAAAGGGGGCAGTCACTTTTCTACGGGGAAATTGTACCCCCTTCTCATATTAGCAGGATTTAATAGGGTAGTCACTTTTCTACGGGGAAATTGTACCCCCTTCTCATATTAGCAGGATTTAATAGGGTAGTCACTTTTCTACGGGGAAATTGTACCCCCTTCTCATATTAGCAGGATTTAATAGGGTAGTCACTTTTCTACGGGGAAATTATACCCCCTCCTAATATAAGCAGGATTTAAAGGGGCAGTCAATTTTCTACGGGGAATTTGTACCCCATCCTAATATAAGCAGGATATAAGGGGGCAGTCACTTTTCTACGGGGAAATTGTACCCCCTTCTCATATTAGCAGGATTTAATAGGGTAGTCACTTTTCTACGGGGAAATTGTACCCCCTTCTCATATTAGCAGGATTTAATAGGGTAGTCACTTTTCTACGGGGAAATTATACCCCCTCCTAATATAAGCAGGATTTAAAGGGGCAGTCAATTTTCTACGGGGAATTTGTACCCCCTCCTAACATAAGCAGGATATAAGGGGGCAGTCACTTTTCTACGGGGAAATTGTACCCCCTCCTAATATAAGCAAGATTTAAGGGGGCAGTCACTTTTCTACGGGGAAATTATACCCCCTCCTAATATAAGCAGGAATAAAGGGGGCAGTCACTTTTCTACGGGGAATTTTTACCCCCTCCTAACATAAGCAGGATATAAGGGGGCAGTCACTTTTCTACGGGGAAATTGTACCCCCTTCTCATATTATCCGGATTTAATAGGGCAGTCACTTTTCTACGGAGAAATTGTACCCCTTCTGATATTAGCAGGATTTAATAGGGCAGTCACTTTTCTACGGGGAAATTATACCCCCTCCTAATATAGCAGGATTTAAAGGGGCAGTCACTTTTATACGGGGAAATTATACCCCCTCCTAATATAAGCAGGATTTAAGGGGGCAGTCACTTTTCTACGGGGAATTTGTCCCCCTCCTAATATAAGCAGGATATAAGGGGGCAGTCACTTTTCTACGGGGAAATTGTACCCCCTTCTCATATTAGCAGGATTTAATAGGGCAGTCACTTTTCTACGGGGAAATTGTACCCCCTTCTCATATTAGCAGGATTTAATAGGGCAGTTACTTTTCTACGGGGAAATTATACCCCCTCCTAATATAAGCAGGATTTAAAGGGGCAGTCAATTTTCTACGGGGAAATTATACCCCCACCTAATATAAGCAGGATTTAAGGGGGCAGTCACTTTTCTACGGGGAATTTGTACCCCATCCTAATATAAGCAGGATATAAGGGGGCAGTCACTTTTCTACGGGGAAATTGTACCCCCTTCTCATATTAGCAGGATTTAACAGGGCAGTCACTTTTCTACGGGGAAATTGTACCCCCTTCTCATATTAGCAGGATTTAATAGGGCAGTCACTTTTATACGGGGAAATTATACCCCCTCCTAATATAAGCAGGATTTAAAGGGGCAGTCACTTTTCTACGGGGAAATTATACCCCCTCCTAATATAAGCAGGATTTAAGGGGGCAGTCACTTTTCTACGGGGAATTTGTACCCCCTCCTAATATAAGCAGGATATAAGGGGGCAGTCACTTTTCTACGGGGAAATTATACCCCTCCTAATATAAGCAGGATTTAAGGGGGCAGTCACTTTTCTACGGGGAAATTATACCCCTCCTAATATAAGCAGGATTTAAAGGGGCAGTCACTTTTCTACGGGGAAATTATACCCCTCCTAATATAAGCAGGATTTAAAGGGGCAGTCACTTTTCTACGGGGAAATTATACGCCCTCCTAATATAAGCAGGATTTAAAGGGGCAGTCACTTTTCAACGGGGAAATTATACCCCTCCTAATATAAGCAGGATTTAAAGGGGCAGTCACTTTTCTACGGGGAAATTATACCCCCTCCTATTATAAGCAGGATTTAAAGGGGCAGTCAATTTTCTACGGGGAAATTATACCCCCACCTAATATAAGCAGGATTTAAGGGGGCAGTCACTTTTCTACGGGGAATTTGTACCCCATCCTAATATAAGCAGGATATAAGGGGGCAGTCACTTTTCTACGGGGAAATTGTACCCCCTTCTCATATTAGCAGGATTTAATAGGGCAGTCACTTTTCTACGGGGAAATTGTACCCCCTTCTCATATTAGCAGGATTTAATAGGGTAGTCACTTTTCTACGGGGAAATTGTACCCCTTCTGATATTAGCAGGATTTAATAGGGTAGTCACTTTTCTACGGGGAAATTGTACCCCCTTCTCATATTAGCAGGATTTAATAGGGTAGTCACTTTTCTACGGGGAAATTATACCCCCTCCTAATATAAGCAGGATTTAAAGGGGCAGTCAATTTTCTACGGGGAATTTGTACCCCCTCCTAACATAAGCAGGATATAAGGGGGCAGTCACTTTTCTACGGGGAAATTATACCCCCTCCTAATATAAGCAGGATTTAAAGGGGCAGTCAATTTTCTACGGGGAATTTGTACCCCATCCTAATATAAGCAGGATATAAGGGGGCAGTCACTTTTCTACGGGGAAATTATACCCCCTCCTAATATAAGCAGGATTTAAAGGGGCAGTCAATTTTCTACGGGGACATTATACCCCCACCTAATATAAGCAGGATTTAAGGGGGCAGTCACTTTTCTACGGGGAATTTGTACCCCATCCTAATATAAGCAGGATATAAGGGGGCAGTCACTTTTCTACGGGGAAATTGTACCCCCTTCTCATATTAGCAGGATTTAATAGGGCAGTCACTTTTCTACGGGGAAATTGTACCCCCTTCTCATATTAGCAGGATTTAATAGGGTAGTCACTTTTCTACGGGGAAATTGTACCCCTTCTGATATTAGCAGGATTTAATAGGGTAGTCACTTTTCTACGGGGAAATTGTACCCCCTTCTCATATTAGCAGGATTTAATAGGGTAGTCACTTTTCTACGGGGAAATTATACCCCCTCCTAATATAAGCAGGATTTAAAGGGGCAGTCAATTTTCTACGGGGAATTTGTACCCCCTCCTAACATAAGCAGGATATAAGGGGGCAGTCACTTTTCTACGGGGAAATTGTACCCCCTTCTCATATTATCCGGATTTAATAGGGCAGTCACTTTTCTACGGAGAAATTGTACCCCTTCTGATATTAGCAGGATTTAATAGGGCAGTCACTTTTCTACGGGGAAATTGTACCCCCTTCTCATATTAGCAGGATTTAATAGGGTAGTCACTTTTCTACGGGGAAATTTTACCCCCTCCTAATATAAGCAGGATTTAAAGGGGCAGTCAATTTTCTACGGGGAATTTGTACCCCCTCCTAACATAAGCAGGATATAAGGGGGCAGTCACTTTTCTACGGGGAAATTGTACCCCCTCCTAATATAAGCAAGATTTAAGGGGGCAGTCACTTTTCTACGGGGAAATTATACCCCCTCCTAATATAAGCAGGAATAAAGGGGGCAGTCACTTTTCTACGGGGAAATTGTACCCCCTTCTCATATTAGCAGGATTTAATAGGGTAGTCACTTTTCTACGGGGAAATTGTACCCCCTTCTCATATTAGCAGGATTTAATAGGGTAGTCACTTTTCTACGGGGAAATTGTACCCCCTTCTCATATTAGCAGGATTTAATAGGGTAGTCACTTTTCTACGGGGAAATTATACCCCCTCCTAATATAAGCAGGATTTAAAGGGGCAGTCAATTTTCTACGGGGAATTTGTACCCCATCCTAATATAAGCAGGATATAAGGGGGCAGTCACTTTTCTACGGGGAAATTGTACCCCCTTCTCATATTAGCAGGATTTAATAGGGTAGTCACTTTTCTACGGGGAAATTGTACCCCCTTCTCATATTAGCAGGATTTAATAGGGTAGTCACTTTTCTACGGGGAAATTATACCCCCTCCTAATATAAGCAGGATTTAAAGGGGCAGTCAATTTTCTACGGGGAATTTGTACCCCCTCCTAACATAAGCAGGATATAAGGGGGCAGTCACTTTTCTACGGGGAAATTGTACCCCCTTCTAATATAAGCAAGATTTAAGGGGGCAGTCACTTTTCTACGGGGAAATTATACCCCCTCCTAATATAAGCAGGAATAAAGGGGGCAGTCACTTTTCTACGGGGAATTTTTACCCCCTCCTAACATAAGCAGGATATAAGGGGGCAGTCACTTTTCTACGGGGAAATTGTACCCCCTTCTCATATTATCCGGATTTAATAGGGCAGTCACTTTTCTACGGAGAAATTGTACCCCTTCTGATATTAGCAGGATTTAATAGGGCAGTCACTTTTCTACGGGGAAATTATACCCCCTCCTAATATAGCAGGATTTAAAGGGGCAGTCACTTTTATACGGGGAAATTATACCCCCTCCTAATATAAGCAGGATTTAAGGGGGCAGTCACTTTTCTACGGGGAATTTGTCCCCCTCCTAATATAAGCAGGATATAAGGGGGCAGTCACTTTTCTACGGGGAAATTGTACCCCCTTCTCATATTAGCAGGATTTAATAGGGCAGTCACTTTTCTACGGGGAAATTGTACCCCCTTCTCATATTAGCAGGATTTAATAGGGCAGTTACTTTTCTACGGGGAAATTATACCCCCTCCTAATATAAGCAGGATTTAAAGGGGCAGTCAATTTTCTACGGGGAAATTATACCCCCACCTAATATAAGCAGGATTTAAGGGGGCAGTCACTTTTCTACGGGGAATTTGTACCCCATCCTAATATAAGCAGGATATAAGGGGGCAGTCACTTTTCTACGGGGAAATTGTACCCCCTTCTCATATTAGCAGGATTTAACAGGGCAGTCACTTTTCTACGGGGAAATTGTACCCCCTTCTCATATTAGCAGGATTTAATAGGGCAGTCACTTTTATACGGGGAAATTATACCCCCTCCTAATATAAGCAGGATTTAAAGGGGCAGTCACTTTTCTACGGGGAAATTATACCCCCTCCTAATATAAGCAGGATTTAAGGGGGCAGTCACTTTTCTACGGGGAATTTGTACCCCCTCCTAATATAAGCAGGATATAAGGGGGCAGTCACTTTTCTACGGGGAAATTGTACCCCCTTCTAATATAAGCAGGATTTAATAGGGCAGTCACTTTTCTACGGGGAAATTGTACCCCCTTCTCATATTAGCAGGATTTAAAAGGGCAGTCACTTTTCTACGGGGAAATTATACCCCCTCCTAATATAAGCAGGATTTAAAGTGGCAGTCACTTTTCTACGGGGAAATTGTACCCCCTCCTAATATAAGCAGGGTTTAAGTGGGGAGTCACTTTTCTACGGGGAATTTGTACCCCCTCTTTTAAGTGGGAATTGACAGGCAGTCATTTTTCTACGGGGATATTCTACCCCCTGCTTAATTGACGGGAACTGAAAAGGGCAGTCATTTTTCTCTGTAGAAAATTGACTGTACAGTCACTTTTCTACGGAGTCCAAATTCCCCGTTACACCGGCAAGAGAAATACGATATTTGTTTGCATTGCTTTTGTTCCAAAGTCAAAGATGCTCCATGTACCAGACCAGTAGGGGAACCTGTCCTAAAATGACATACTCAGATAAAATGACATACCTTGAATTTCTCTTTACTGCCGCAAGGGGCAGTACTTTTCAGTCTCTGATTGTGTACTGTAGTAGACAACAAAGAACCTGTGTGAGTGGCGGTGCCATTGTGTAAAGGATTTCGGAATAGGAGCGTAATCCTTAAATACGGAGTTGTAAAAGTTTGAGGTGATCATTGTTTGATGCCAGATTTCTACAATTACAATAAGCGGACCAACGTTTGTATAAATAAGGTAAGGAATTAGTTATATTGTGCATATTATAAACCCACTGTAAAATCTTGCAAGTATTCATAAACGCGAGCATTTACACACCTGTTTGAGGTTATGACAGAGGGTAAAATGACATACTCTTAACTAGGATAAAATGACATAATAAGTAGTGTAAAATACCCTATTATAAGGGCGAGAAAGTATGAACCCCCCTCAGGCAGATTTGCCTACACTTAAAACTTGCTCAACATGCCCATATGAGCTTTTTGCTCAAGTGTGGAACCCCGTCTAATCCAAGATTTCTGTAAAAATGCCCTCGGGAATTTCCTGAGAAAGTATGACCCCCCTCAGATTGATTTGCCTACACTTACAAAAGGCACTTCTGTGAGATTGTTGTCCATAATCCTGTCAAAAATATGCCCCTCTTGATATTTTTTTTGGCCACACCTAAAACTACGCCAAACGTATTAACACACACACACCCATATACACACACACCCACCCACCCACACACACACACATATTTACTTCCGGTTTAAGTTCAATTGGGCACCAGGCTCAACTTGTATATCTAGTATTAAGATAATGTAATTCTTCTAGAATTGCTCTGTGACTCTCTCATTTCTTACATCATAAACATATGATTTTTCCCCTATGAGAATAACACTACATATGATGTCATCGGGGAGTGTGTTGTGGAATTCACAGATAATTTTAATGTTTGTCCTGTCATTAACCACAACTTGTTTCCTTTTTGAAGTGTTGATGACAAACATGGGTCTCTGTGCTTTGAATTCATCTGGTGTGTAATACATGTCAGTATTGCCAGTAGTGACCCTTTTGTATGCTGAAAATGCTTCATATAATTTGAGGAAATCATCCTTGGACATGTTTAAATTATAATTTTCTCTAGGAAATACCTCATTTCTGCCATTTTTAAGATATATGTTCTTGATGTTGCAGCTATCAAATTTACTTGAATTTTTTTCCTGATTATTGTGTCTTCCAGTCTGAAACAATACCACCACAAAATCCGGCATGTCATATTGTATACTGGAGAATGAATTTGTAGCATCAAACTCATAATAAGTACCAGCGGCAGGCTTCTGTACACATTGATATGTATAAAATTGTAAAGGTACTTGTGGATTTTTTATTATATCTGCTTTGTATTTAAGAGCATAACTGGCTTCATATTCAACAACTGGGATTCTTAGCTCCATAGTCTGAATAATGCATTTGCCTTCATCAGGTAGGGTATTGGGCAGAGCTTCCCCTGTAGAGTTTAATGTGCTGTACCTCTACCTCATCAAAGCATTATTATCATTGGCAGCTCTTCTAAATGTGATTCTTAAACCACCCTTCCACATAATATCTTTGTAATCTGAAAAGAATCCTGGCAACAGGCGCATAGGGAACAGCACTGTGTGGCTTTTAGATATAATTTTATCACCAGCCTCAAATCCACCTATTTTGTAGTAAGAAGCCTCGGTTTTGGATAATTTTAATGTGGCCAAAGCTGTGGAGGTAATGCCGGGATAATCCACTCTATTTATAACAACACCATGCTTTCTGATCTCAATTTCAGAGAACAGATGTGGCCCAAAATTGTCCACCAATCTTATGTTTGAATTTGCCGGATAATCTGTTCCATCGAGCTTTACAACATCAAATTTGATGTATAGATCTGCTCTGTGGGGGTGTATAAAGCCATCCCCTACATCAAGATCAACCTCAATTTCTGTGTTGGGTTGATTTAAATTTGCAAATGTTCTCCTGTTTGGGGGGAATGATTGTAGCTCATAACTCTCAATATTTTCCATTTTTTTTGTATGTATTTTTATTTAAATATTAATTTCTATGATTGCAGTTGTTGTGGCTCCAGCAAAATCAACTAATTCTTCTTTTTCATTAGTGACCATCAATTAAATATTATCTATTCTGTTATGGCACACAGGAAAATATAATGTTGGGGATGGAGTGTAGATGATTGGCTCCATAAATTCAGAATTAGGTTTAAATGTTTCAATGATGCCAGTTTGTTTGTGAGTGCCTATGCCATTTGATTTGGTGATCATACCCTCGGCCACATTACAGTGAATATTCAGAGTCTCTATGGCTAAGAATTTAGGTATATTAATAGCAGTGTGTTTGATGGCTGGTTCAAGTTTTGTGTTGTTCTCAAAGCCTAACAGCTCTCCTATAGTACCCAGATCCACTGTTTCTGTAGCAGATACAATCTCTACTCTGTGAGTGACAGAATTTTGACTTAACACTATACCTCTGGGTAATTGAGCATTTAGAGTGGACAGATTATATTGCCCTGGAGTGATGACAATTTTTTGATCCCCTACTGCAATTGTGTTGTTGTGGTGAGTAATATTAGGGATCAAGTACATGCCATAAAATGCTCTGAGAGCTATTGTTTTGGGATACACTATGTCATCATGCAATTTGAGTTTCAATATTATATTTTGGCTGGTGAGATGGAATACCCCCATGATGTTTCAGATACCACAAGGCTTTTTGAAAATCTTCAATTGATGGTTTATTTATTTGAGACATATATCTAAGAACAGATAAACACAAATGTCCACAATTAACATCTTTGAAGTTTTGAACACGGGCATTATTGTAATAAAGATTAGCTGATTTTAGATATTTTATTAAATTTTCAGGTGGAACACCTCCAAATGAATCAAACACAAATGCCGTATTGTTTAAATATTTAAGATAACAGATCCAGTGAGTGCCCTGATTTTTGTACTTATCCAAATTAACAATGCCACACTCTTTGTTGAGTGGTTGTTCTGGTAAAGAATCAGACATGTACACACCTCTAAAATTTTTGATGCCCAGTGGCTAAATTAAAGCTTCAATATCTTGGTTTGTAAGCGGCTCTTGTTTTTTTTAAACTTATTCATGGCTCTCTTAACACCTTTGCCTTTTTTCTCCATGGCCAGGTTATGGCGCCTCTGCTCATCTAATTCTGCCCTATTCTTCTTGGCATCTATTACTGTTTTTGCTATGGCAGCTGATCCCCCAGCCAAGCTCCCAACAGCCCCAAGTGCTGCTAAGATGGCCGGGATAGTAAATATGAAACCCCCCACATGTGATTTTTCCTGGATTGCTGTAATTTTTTTAATTGGGGGGTACTAAGCAACAATTTCATACCATGGCCCTTGGCAATACAAGAATTTTTTTTCTTGCGCTGCTTTTTGGTTAAAAGACTATCAATAGTTTTAAGAGATTTAAGACCTGCATAAGGTATTTGATACATAACACCCTTGGCCTTCATTGTAGGTTTATTATATACATATTCACAGCCCCCACCCCAGTTTTTGTTTGGTGTTCATAGCTATGGTGGTTCCCAATGCTGCTATTCTTTCACTCAAAGAAGCACCTTTGCTTACAAATCTACCAAATGCAGCCTCTTCTAATTTCTTGTCTGCAACATGTCTCTTGTCAAGATCAGAATGTGTGTTGTATGCTATGTCATGGTCTCTACAAGCAGCATCTAGGGGATTGACACCAGGATCACCTCTGTTTAATCTATGGTCCAATTTTGTACCGGGACCACAATACTGATAGCCTGGAATGTGTAGTTCAAATGGCAGCTTGTTTATAATGTCATTAACCAACCCCCGACCCTCAGAAATATTCCAAAATTTAGGTGGTAGAGTATTAATAATTTTTATAAGATATCCAATCCCCTTAGTGTCATTCACTATAAAATTAGACAATTTGGTGCTTATCATGTCCATAATTCCAACCTTTTCATTGTAAAAATTGTGGTTGCCAGCATTTTCCTCCCCAGCTATCACCAATAACCTATCTACAAGTTTCCTGACATCATCAACCCAGACAAATTCTTTAGGCAGGGTGTTGTATTGTTTGATTCCACTGCCTGTCTTAATTTGTGACCATATGGGCTTGATTAAATTGTTGTATTTTGCTCCACTGCTAGACTTGACTCTTTTTTGTGTGGGATCATTGTTCTGGTATAGAGCATCTGATTTTATTAATATTTCTTTGTAGTGCTCATAGTCTTGATCTGTATAGCTGCCAGGCCTTTTCCTAGTCATCAGTTCCCACAATCCAGGTGTGCCAAGATACTTAACAAAAGCACCCTTTTCTCCAAGATGAGATTCTGAATATACAATTATATCATCTCCCATAAATGTTACTCTGAAATTGCCAATTCTATGTATGATGCTACCATCACGCTCTGTGTCAGCATATAAGCCAAAGACCTCATCTTTGTTGTCTTTAGGTGTGCTTAAATATTTTTGAGCAAGAAGACCCAATTCAATAGGATCCAGAGTAGCTTCAATTCTTCGAGGAGCAACAGGACTAGGTGTATGAATACGGGAAAGTGGGGTGATTGGATAATCTAATATGTTCCTTGCAGCTACAGGTACAAGCTCTGTGATCAAATTTTGATTTTGGTCTGTAACAGTTTTGATATTTTTACCTAATTCACTAATAGCATCAATTATAGGCTGTTCTGTTTGTTTGTGATGTTCATAAATTCCTCGGTTCTGTGATTTCCATCCCTTAAATCTTTTTACAAGATAATCTCTTAATTTAAGATCATTAATGATTGGCCTTTTCATGGTTATTTATATATGTTTCAATGTCTAGAAAATTGTTGATTTTATTTCTATATTTGCCACTATTGGGTTTTCTTGTCATATCAATTGTGACAAACCCATAACTGTCCTGGTTCCAGCACCTACTGCAAAACTTGGAAAAATCATTGTAGCTCAAGTCCCCACCTACATATTCATCATGTATGTGTTTGAGGTTGGTATGATCTTGATGAAACACACATATAAAATTGCTGTTGTCTCGGATCAGCTGCTTGGGTATTTTTGAAAAACTCTGTGCAAGGTAGAAGCAGTCAATGTTTTTGTGTCGGCCCTGTGTCAAGAAATTTCTAACCTTGTTTTGATTATCCAGTATAATATCATCAAACACAACAACAGAATTATCGAGACATTCATGAAGTGGCTTAACATCTGGTTCAAAAGTGGCAATATCCAATCCATCATATAGCTTCATCAACTGCTGATATTTTAATTGTTCCAAGCTCTTAGAGAAGACATACAAGTGCCTGTTTTTCCAGTCTAACCAGTTGGGTGCCAATAAAAAATTATCAATCATTAGTGTAGTTTTACCACAAGCCGATGGCCCAACAATAAGACATCTAATATTTTCAGGCAGCAACTTGCCATTTCTTTTAATCTGCTGTTCAGGTTCTGGCAGCCTTTTTATAACATCCCAGGTGCTCATATTATCACTTTGTCTGCATCGATCCAGCTGTGTTCTGGAAGTCCTAGCCATTTGACAAATAACTTGTTGCCTTTTCTGCGGATGATTTTTTCTATGAGATATGTGTCAGGCTGTTTAGTTTTGCTGAGTTCTTCTTCATAGAATCTGCCTTTGAGAATTTCTCCTCGTTGGTCTTTTATTATATATGTGTTAAGGGCCCCAGGTTTAATTTGAACCACTGTAAATAATTCAGTGCTCCAGTTTCTTGTAAAGCCTCTTTTGAATAAGTGCTTATATTTGCTGATTCTTACTTGATCACCCACCCTGTATTTGGCCTTTCTTGTTGTTGGCTGGTATCTAGGATAATAAACAGTCCTGATCAATTTTTGCTCATCAGATGAAGTTACTTCAGAGGGTTTCATGTTGATTGTAGAATGGACCGAGTTGTTATATTTATGTAGAAGTTCTGGAAGAATATTAATCCATTTATAATTACCTTGAAGTGTAAATTGTTTATACATAAGATTTTTTAGGGTTTTGTTGAATCTCTCTACAATTGAGGCTTTGAGATCACTGTAACTCGAATAATGTTGTATTGACTGGCTTTTAATAAATTGTTGGAACACAGAATTATAAAATTCTTTGCCATTATCTGTCTGCAAATAGCGCGGTGATCTTCCACTCTGATTGATGATTGTCCTGATGGCTTCTGTAACACATTTTCCAGTCTTGGATTTGAGTGGCACAGCCCAGGCAAATTTTGAAAATGTGTGTATGACAGTGAGTAGATACTTGTAGCCCTTGTTGATTTTGTCTAAGTTTTTCAGCTGTCCACTTGCCATTTCAATCAAGTCGCTCTGCCATAAATCATCTATGCCTTTTGTGACTACTGGCAGTCTCTTATAATTATGTCTGGCTTGTCTGTGTAATTCATCAACAATAATTTCTCTAGACATGATATGAAAACAAGAATATTGCAACTATGGGGTGTTCAGCAGCTGATACTACAGGATTTTCTAAATATAATTTGTCCCCTATTTGTATTTTAAATTCCAGAGAGCCATCATCTTCAGCATAGGCTGTTTCTAATGTATTGGGGTCTGTAAAATCCTCTAACTCTACACTGGTGATTTTTGCTTTGTTATCAGCATTTGTTATTGATAAGGTAGGGTAGTGGTGTGCCTGTGGTTGAAGCCAATATTTGATCTTGATTGGTCTAAGTGTGCCCCCAACAAAAAACTGGTAATAAAATTGTGCAGGGGACAGCATATATATTTTGCCACCTGGTGTAAATGGTGAATCATATTCTTTGTTGGGGATGCTGTACAATTCAAGAATTACTGTATGTTTTGGATTCTCGATTATGCCTGTTATTTCTTTTTCTGCTGTAAGCAATCTGCTTGTTACAGATTCAAGATGCTCATTGATGGTCCTAACAACATCATCATGGCCTGGCTTGATCTTTATGTCCACAACAAGTTTCTTGTATTGTTGCACAATCTCTTGAAGCTGGGTGGCAAAAACAGACAAAGCATTTGCTTGATTGGATTCCATGGTCCCTAGCTGTTGCTTGATATTAGCTACAATTTGTTGCAAATTTTCAATAACTGCCAATTTTGAATTTTGAGCAGTAAGATCATGGACCTGTCTTCTGATATCCTCAAACAGGGCATGCAGTTCATTAATATATTGATTAGTTGGTAGAGTGGCCACTGTCTGAGTAAGTTGTTTGATCTCTGTCTGGATATTCTTGATATCTTCTGATTTCAATATCCTATTCACTGCCCTCTTAATATTTTTAAGTTCCTGTGATGTAGGTAGATTTGTTACAGTATTTTGCAGAGATTCAAGTGCCAATTTCACATTGTTTAATTCAGAAGCATCAGCCACATTTTGCATAGCATCTTGGAGCAGGGCTATATCAGCCTGAGAGGGTGTTGATTGTTGTAAAATTTCAAGCTTTGTTTGGATATCATCAATCAAGTGATGAAAATGAGATAGCTCAAATTCAGTGTTGAGGTTTTCAAGTTTTGTGATCTGTTGCTGGACACTAACAAGGGTATCTACAATACCGGGCAGGCGGGATTCTAAAGATTCTTGTATATTTGTCAAATCACTTTGCACTGCTGCTATTGTACCCTCAAGATGGGTTATGGTACTTTGAATTTTTCCAAAATCTTCATATGTTTCAAGTTGCAGCTTGATATTTGCAACACTCCGAGTTATTGCACTCAAAGCATCAGAAGATGGCAAATTGTTCATAAAATTTTCAAGTGTCTCAATTTTTTCTTTAACCTCGGCTATGGCATTGTTCAGAGGGTCCAGATTAGGTATTTGGAGTGATTGAATCTGTTCTTTTAGAGTGGAAATCACTAGATCAAAATCTTCTTGTGATTTTATGCTTTTGACAATTGTTTGGAGCTGTGTCTGGACATTATTTATCTGCTCTTCCAATTGTTGTTTCAATTGCTCAGAGTTGGTGGCCTGGCTCTTAAATTTGGCTTGAAGAGCTGCTACAGCTTCTTCTAAACTTTGAAAATTATCTAATGTGGCCAGGTCAGTATATTTCTGAAGCAATAATTTAAGTTCTGAGTCAATTTTAAGAAGAGGGTCCATGCATTGTGATTGTAAATTTGTAATTTCTAATTGAAGACTGGCATTGAGTGTGGTTTGTAAAGCTTGTAAATCACTTCTTAATTTCTTGACTCTGACATCAAGCATCAGAATCTCATCACTGTGATCTTCATGTCTTGTATGGCCAAATATATCATTAGGCATTTTTGTTTTAGTGGTTATTTATTATTGAATATCTGATTCTTAATTCTATAAAAAAAGGTATAAGCTTGTCATATGATCCAGGGACCTCAATATATAAGCAGTCACCAGCAGAAATCATGTTTGAGTGCTTAATTCTATAAATATTTCTCCCTACTGAAATCTTGACATTACCCTCAGGGGTTGTAATAAATTGTAATTGACCACCTACAGGTAATTGGTAATGATTTAAATTATTGTTAAATATGTACAATGTTTTACCTGTTTTATCATCAACATCTGTAAGTATGCTGTTCAGATGAATAATTAACAAAGCACTCAGTTTAGATATTATATCAGAAGAGGGTTGTGCTGTTGGCAGGTCCATAATAGCCTGTTTTTTGAACCCAAATAAGTTCATAGGCATGTTTATTTATTTCAAATCATGCTCTCTAATTGGGCATTGTTTGCTATTTTTCAAATCACAATGACCCCATGGTAGAGTATGTATGCTACATGACAAAATGCATCTCTTATCATCATGTGGGTCCAGAGCCACTTTTCTTACAATATTGCTAGTCAATAAGTGATCCACACTCTGAATTCTGGATTCTGATGTTCTGATTAAACTCTGGGATTTGAGACAATTTTTGTAATCCTCAAATTCAAGCTCTTTGTCAACAGTTACTCTGCCAATGCCCTTGGCCTTTTTGGCAACAACACCACTACATGTTTCAAAACTGTACATCTTGGCTCTTAACCCAGCAAATGCCACAATAACATCACCAAGTGTCTCATCTTTTAACTTGCCAGGCACTTTTTTGTTGTGGTGTTTAATTTTTGAATGTTCAGTGGTATCAAAATATTTAAACAATTCAGGCTGTGCAATATCTTGATAAACATCTTCTGTTTGAATATCAAGAACAAAACTATCTGTGTCCATGTACATCAATTTTACACGATTCTTATAAAAGGGCTTCAACACATCATAATACAATTTTAACATGTGTAATTTGGCCAATTCCAATATCACAGCCCCTACATAAATAGGCTTATCAAACTTGATCTTTGTTTTTTTCATGTTGAAAAGTGCCATATGCTCATCATAAATTCTTCTGTAATTGAAGTTGGGCTTTGCAATCAATTTTTTGCTCCGGCTGGGGTCAGTAATTATTTTAACATCAATGTGTTTTCTGACATTTTCAATTGTTTTGCCATACACAGAATTGACCATCAATTTAAACAAGGTCTTATCAAATTGGCTCATTGCAGATGTTCGAAGCTCTGTGTTTGTATCAATATATGGCTTCAACCATGTTGAGTGCCTGAACCTCAAAACTTTTCCAACTTTGGTCACTTGAACACCATGATGCATCAGGAACTGGAGGTTTTTGTAATATATGACATAATCCTGTTTCGGCTCTAGAGTCATCATCAATTTCTTCTGTTTAGAGCCAGGTGAACACTTAACCTCGGGAATTGGGGGCAGATCAGAAAATGTGTTGTGTAAATTATCTGGAATTGTCAGATCAACCTCTAAGAAGAGGCCATAGTTACTGTCATCAAAGTCCTTAAGATCTTCAATATTGAAATTTTCAACCCACTCAAGCCCTGCATATGGCAGTTTATCCATCATGGCATAACCATAGAGGCTGTTTGCATCTACATACAGTATATAATTTGATGGCAGTGCTGGATCATAATCAGGAATATATTTGTTATTTGCTCTGGCATATCTCTGAGAACATTGCACCATGCCTCCTCTTATACATTGTTCCATAAACAGATACATATCTTGATCCTGGATCAGATCCAATTGCATTTTAGTGTTTAAAAACATTGCAGACCATGCTAGGCCCGGAGCACTGTAAAAATACATTGGATCCAGCTTATAATTTTGCATGGAAGATTTTCTGAATGCCTGCAGTATATCAGCTAAGAGGGTCACATCAAGTTTTAAATATGCCTTGTGATAATCACCAAATGTCTGGCATTTTAAATTGTTCCACATCAACTGGGCATGGTGATAATCATCATCAGTGATACCAGATGCTCTGATTTTGCTGTAAAACTCTTGTTGTGGTGGCAAACAACACTCATCAAATTTAGAAAAATCTGTAACATAATCATATGGATATACACCCTTCCGCCTAATTAATTTCAGGTCCTGATTTGGAAACGAAGCACATGTGATTTTGAATTGATCATCAGATAATTGAGTGGCCAGTCTAGCCAGGCTAGCCGATAAAATTCTGTATGAATCAAGAAATCTTAAGTGAATAGGAACACCATTAACTTTAATTATTTTGCTAATGGCAATATATTTCTCATTATTTTCAGCTAAACTATTTAAATTCTGCTTGTCAAACCCCTCGTACCTGATCAGATGATGAAAATCATAATTGGATGCACCATGGCAAAATATAGGGATAAATTTTGGTCTCTGGATCTTAATATTACAGCTATTACACATGGCCATTAAGAATTTACCATCTGTATGGGAATGGTGATGTACCTTGATATTTGCATCTGAAAATTCAGAATCACATACCGGGCATTTTTCTGCATTGTTGAAATCTTCAAACTGTTTCTCTGTTAAAGGCAACATGGGTTTTGATTTTAATAAAATATTAGATGCTATGTCATGGCACTCATTTTCTATTCTTTGTGCAAATTCTTTGATGGCATCTGCTCCCATGTATAAATATTTTTTACTAACCACACCACCCTGTACAACCACATAATAAAAGCTGGAAGGTTCATGTAATTGATATGATATAATTGAAGATTCCTCAGGGTCTGGGCTGCAGAATGCAAGGGGTTTGAGATTTGATTCAAAATCACAGACTATATATGCTGGGTGTTCCAACAAGGCCTCAAACTTTTTGAATTTTGCATTTTCACTTGGCATTGGCATCACCATATGAACAGGTTTATGGTTGCCACAGTATTTCAGATGCTCAAGTAACTTGTTTTTAGCAATTTCTGCATTCACTTCCCGAACCCCATTTATTATTTTTCTACCATCAAATACAGATAAACATCTTCTGCACAACTTGAATATTCTATTGGATTTGTCTAGTTGTGTTCTGACTAAAGCTTCAAGATTATGTATCAGAGTGTAATGATATGTGCCATCCCCTTCAATTAAGAGCAGATCAATCGGAATAGCAGATTCATCATCAAATGTACTGATTCTGAGAGGATCTATCAAGCAATTGACACGGCCAGTGGAACAAGTAAATACATTAATAGATAATTGTTTGCCATTGATATCCCGGGCCTTTTTTTCAAATTTATCAATATTCTGAACAGACATTGGATATTCTAAACCCTCCATTGCTTCATCAAAATCATTTTCATGCTGTTTATAATAACTTATTCGCTCAGGATGCCTTGAAACTGGATACAAAGCAGCTAAAATACACCACAAAAAGCATTTCTCATCATTATTTTCTATATTAACCACGGCTCTTTTGTTTTTAATATTGGCAGGTAATGGCAGATATGTAGATCCTTGTAATGGGCTGAATTCAGAAATATTAACATATAACTTGTGTGGAGATCCGCATAGGCTCCATCCAGACTCTTTTGCTGCAAATTCAGAGTGTTTAATATTCAATTGATCTATTAAACTGCTTATTATTTTGTCTGAATTTGCATTTGAATATACCGGTACAGTTTCTGTTATGTAGGGCTGTGTAAATTTTGTGCCATTTGGCTTCTTATATTGTGTAAACAATTTGAGGGACATCTTATAAGAGCCATTTTGTGTATTTAGAATTGCCTGCACATCTGGATTTATACTCTTCAAAAAATTCTTAATGTCACATCTTGGCTCTGATACAAACCGGTGATCCCTTAATTGGCCATTAAAACTGCTATGGATAGATGGTGCATAGCGTGGCTGCTTTGCCGGTCCAGCATTAACAGGTGTTTCATGCTTCCTTTTCAGACCAAATGTAGATGGTTGTGGGGGCAATGTTGATGACTGTGCAGAACAAGAACCCACATGTCTATTGAAATATGCCTTGCTAAATATTTTATTGCATTTAGAACATATTTTAGTGGGAGTTCTGCATTTGCCTGGGTTACAATTCTTTTGGTGTCTGGCCCAATTGGGGCTGGATATATTCTTATTACACTGATTGCAATATTTTTGATTTGGCATTTTTGTTGTTGGTTTATTATATAAGATTTCCTGGGGTTCAATTCAGAATTTTGTACTTAATATATATATATATTTTGTTCAGCTGTGTGCTTTGTTTATTTCTTGTGTATATTTAATATGTTAATATTATTAATTTTTATTCTCAGTTTATTATATAATTTTTTTTGGGTTTTAAACCAAAACTCTATGCTTATTATGACAGGTTGTAAAGCCAATAGCCTACAAGTGGAAAAAGAGAATAAATATTAATCTACACTGACCTTCCGCAAATGCCTGCACAGACATGCATGTCCTAGAAAGGCAATGACCTAGCGCTGTGTTATGTATTGATTTTTGTACAACAGGCTGGGACAAATATAAGCCTGACTCTAAATATGAGTGGATTACAACAAACAAGCTGGATGCAACAAATATCAGATTTTTTATACAAAATATAAGCCCTTTTGTTCAATATACCAGAAATATATTTAATATGAATAATAAGAATTAAACGAAACAGGCCTGTAAGTATGAGAAGCACTGTAACAACACATCTGTTCTCCTCAGCCACTCTCACAATACTGGCCGAGGAGTAAAGCAAAATCTCTTTATATACCCTAAGCCGGTCCGAGAAGAAAAAAACGGGAAATTCCCGAGGGGTCATAATTTTTCACGGTAATTTCCCGAGAGTTTTTATTAAAATTATCTGTAAATTCCACGATACACTCCCCGATGACACTATATGTAGTGTTATTCTCATAGGTGAAAAATCATATGTTTATGATGTAAGAAATGAGAGAGTCACAGAGCAATTCTAGAAGAATTACATTATCTTAATACTAGATATACAAGTTGAGCCTGATGCCCAATTGAACTTAAGCCGGAACTAAATATGTGTGTGGTTGTGGGTGTGTGGGTGTGTGTGTGTGTGTGTGTGTGTGTGTGTGTGTATGGGTGGGTGTGGGTGAGGGGGGCATGTGTGTGTAGGTGTGTGTTAATACGTTTTGGCCTAGTTTTAGGTGTGGGCAAAAAAAATATCAAGAGGGGCATATTTTTAACAAATTTATGGACAACAATCTCACAGAAGTGCCTTTTATAAGTGTAAGCAAATCAATCTGAGGGGGCTCATCATTTGTACACTAGGATTCAAAATTCTTAGAATTAAGAGCATATTACACTTGAAGAATTGGGGAATAAGGGCATCTTGGCATAATTTTAAGTGTGGGCAAATCGGGCTGTTTAATTATATGAGCTCATCATTTGTACACTTGTAAGTGGTCCTGGTTATAGCACCAATTACACTACTATAATATGTCATTTTACCAGAGTAAATATTTTTGTGGACCTAGACATTTAATAGGAATTCTATTATTGCTAAGGCGTAAAATATGTAAGTGTTGAAAGTTGTTCAATGTGTAAATAATACCAGTAATGAAAAAAGGTAAAGTGCTCCCCTGTGCTTAGCACCACGCCATGAAGGCGTATAGAGGGTGTGGGGGTAACGCCCCACACTGTCTTGATCCGGTCATGAGTGGGGGTGATGTGATCAGCATCACGCCCCTAACCGCCTTTATGTATATTGTCAAAAATGGGAGGGTGAGAAGAAAGAAATTCAAAACTTCATTTTTTTGAAAATGTTGCTGCATTTGCACCTTATACGGATGCCACTTGTGCCTCTGTATCAACCGGTACACTGAACTGTGACTCATATAACTTGACAAGTTTAAAAACAAGACGCTGCAATCCATTGTTTGCGCACCTCACATCACATTTCCCCACTCCATTGTCTGGGGCGACGTTCATTCGCAGTGTTGCAAACTGGAGGGAGCTGAATCCTCTGAGAATTTTCAACGAAATTTGAATGTGAAAGGCATGAATTAGTATCCCGTCATCTACACTACCTATTGATTACGCTAAATTCTAAATACATTTTGATATTTTCCCTTTAAACCCTAAATGAATTAAGTTATATTAGGGATATTTCTTACCAGCATAAGAAATGTATGAAATAAAACGATAGAAAAATGAAAAATATATAAACGATAGAACTGAGCTCACCTTCTAAATGTTTTCCAGTTCTCCTTCAGTTTCACTCTCTCACTCATCCGAGTCTGTGTCTACCGATGAATCTGTGTCCTTGTCTGAATCGGCTTCACCAAGTCTAATTATCAGTTCATCTACACGCTCGTCCATAAGTCAATCTCTTTCAATGTAAGAATCTTGCAGCCAAGAGTAAAGAGCAAGAACATTTCAATGCTTTAGAAAAGAACACAGGCAAGCGTGTTATCAGATTGCCTTCTCGTGGTGATTGTTGTACGATAAACAAACAAACCACCACCCCACTCGGTTTAAAAAAAAAATCACAAAAAAAACTGGACACTGCTCGATGTCGCATTCAGAAAATGAAGTCATTCGCCCTGTAGTTTCTCTTCTTTATAAACCTTAACGCGCGTGCGTAATACTACAGTTTACGATCGGCGCACCGCACGCATTTTCAAAGGCCGGATTAAATAAAATGAACCACTGATATTATAGGAGCCTGCATGCACCGTCACGCTAAACAGTGAAAATTGTTTGTCATATTTGTTTTAGCTTAATTTTGCTGAGTTGGCACCACTGGTACTCTCAACGCCAGACCAGTGAGTAGAAGAGTGGTGGGGAGGATGACGTAATACGAAGTGCTCCGCAGCGATCTGCGCATATCGGGACTTAACTTGTCAGGCTATAGCACATTGCATTGCTATACGACGTGTGCTTCGCTGCGGTGACGTCGAGAAGGAGGCCAGCACTGCCGTAGGTGTTGCTTCATCCGTGACTGTCCCCGGTCGTCCACTACGCGGTCTATCCAAGAGCGTGCCCGTCTCCTTGAGTTAAGTTATTAATAATGCCACTGCAACATGTGTCACAAGGTGACGTTCTGGATGACGCAGTTTGAAATCGGCAGCCACTGCACGGGCACTACTCCCACCCCACAGTTTGACGATCTGGATGCGTTCCTCAGTTGTTAACGGCATGGTTCAGCACCTGCAACAAACAGGTAAACATCACTTTCGGGTGCCAATAACTTTTCACCATGAAATCTGATTTCAAATTTAACATCCTGACAAAATTCTAGCCTATGGTCATGTATCACATGACCCACCTATCATTTTAAATAAAAAAGTTGAATTCAAGATGGCGGAACCAAGATGGCGGCCGTCCCCTGACATACTCCGAAAGGTGTCGCCCTAGGTCTATTTTGTACCGCCCATATCAAATTCCATGAAAATACATCACTGCGGATTTTACAAGCGGTGGTAAGGGATTTCTGATTAGTTTTTTTCATCACAAATTCCTCGTCACATACAAGGATACGAATCGAACACACCTACTTTGATCTTTAATTTTAATTTTTTTTTCTTTATTGAAGGGTGAGGTTGAGCCTGCGGCTGTTCTGCCATCTAACCCCTCTTCTCGAAAAGCAAAGCGCGGAAAGGAAACCACTTATATTTTGAAAACAATCTCCATCAGTATTCAATGCCTTCGCTGTCACGGTATCCAGTAACATGTGAAAAAACACCGTTCGATATTAATCATTTTTGTTTATTGATTCATATTATGTTTAAATGTTAAGGGTGAGGTTTGGTTTATTTTGTGGAAAAATTGGTATCTGAGCCAGGCATCGGGAGTTGGGAGACGGGTTTTTCTGAGTGACAGCCGAACTGTCAATACGGCAAAATACATGGCATATTTGCACCAAAGCGGGTCGTCACGGAGAAAGGATGGACTTATTTTCGTCTGGACCAACGGAGAATTCGCCGCGGGAGGGCAAAACTACTTTTCACGGACGACCAGGATAATCAGCTGGAGCCCAAGCTAGCAAGAACCGAGGACACGCCTTGTGACAGCATTTCGAGACAATGGACCAAAGGTCATTTCCATCTCTTCTGAAACCCAAGCCAAGCCACTCTAACGTGTTTTCAACGGACAATTTTGAATCTGATATAAATCTGCAGCACTTCGAGTTCACCAGACAGTTTTATCCAGATTTTGTAGAGTGAGCACCTCCACGCTACACTCTCGCGTGACTATTGTTTTGTCTCCGCGGACTTTGTTTTCTTGCGTACCGTGAGCGAGTTACCGATAGTGAGTTTACCAGTGTGTGCTTTATACTGCGAAGCATTTCGCGGCGATTTGTTTTTACCAAGCGTGGACTACCATAAAGATGGCCGGCTGAAAAGATAGAAAAGAGAGGCCGTCGCCTTCCCCGACGCCTGCAATGATGCACCGCCAACATCCGGTGAAGACAGCCGACACCAAAGCCAACGCCAAAACCGACGCGACAGACACGCAGCGCCACGAAGCCAAACATTGCCCGACGCCCAGAAGGACGTTTCCAGTTCGACGTCCAACAGAAACCCGTTACCAGAGAGAGAGAGAGAAAAGGATGACTCCAGTTCAACGCCCGACAGAAGCCCAAGAGAGAGAGAGAGAGAGAGAGAGAGAGAGAGAGAGAGAGAGAGAGAGAGAGAGAGAGAGAGAGAGAGAGAGAGAGATTATTCCAGAACGACATTTGATTGATACCCGACACACAAGAGAGCTTCCGGACCGACGCGTGAGAACGTACAGACGACGCTTGTGAGAAGAGAGACACGCGACGTTCCATGAAAGTGAAGATGCCCAATATTGTCGCAATCATCCTTCGCCGCGTTCGACCTCGAAGAACAATTTCGCCGCAAAGGAACCTTGTGCAAATTTCCGCCTCCAGGAAAGATGAACGATCACACGATGTAGCAGAGTCCGGTAGAGTATTCTTCAGATGGTCAATGCCCATGTAAGCATGTATTGTTTGTATCAACGGCGTACCGTAAAAGCCGAAGTCTCACTGATTTGCAAACTGACTCAGGAACCCCGAACCTAACCTCCGTGTCTGATATTTTGAGTAATGTTATATAAAAGGTCATTTCAAGTTCATATGTAATAATTTGATTGTCTGCATTCAGAGTTAGAAGCTCCATTCCATTACGTTAATTTTTCGTGTAAATTGTCAAAGTGTGTCCATTTTTGTGTAACCGATCGCCCCGTCGCGTCCATTAGCTTGTCAATAGTTGACCGATTAGTCTTTTTAATTTGTGGAAAGCGTATTTTATATTGCAAGGTCGTGAGAGTGTAGTATTGTGTATTCTTTATTGAATAGTGGTTTTTGTTGTAATTTTTGCTCGCGCCGACGTTTGATTTGTGTATTCCGGCAGGTGGAGCCGATTAAGTTTCGCATCACTATGTAGGGTGTAATTGTTCTCAATGGACGAGAGAGGCTTGTGTGTATTACCCCCGTCCGAGAAACTTGGTAAATGTCGTGCTTACGACTTGATGCGTACGTTCATTCGAACGAAAGGTTTAACTTCGACGACCCAATTGTTTTAGATAATTGCTTTCCGAGGGCTGGCGCATATTCGATTTAAAAGAGCACAGGAGCGGGCAGACTAATAACCTAAATTCACTTAAAGGTTCAAACAAAAAGGAAATGGTATGTTGATTAGATCCATGATTTGTATGTATATTCACATGTGATATTCCTCTGAAGTAATGAATGAGAGAGAGTGAGTGAGGAGGCAATGTAAACTGTTTGTTGATTCCAAATATTTTTTTTGTTGATACAATGTATTCATATTTTTACCGTTCGTCAGTATTATCATTTGATGTTTTTCAGGTATCTGGTATAATGCTGTTAGTGTGTTATAATTGTTCGAGTCTACATATATAAGGTAAACCCAAAAGTGTAACATTTCAAGGTATTTATCTCCGCCTCGCACTAGTACGACAATAAACGAACTACAGAACTAAAAACCTGGACCGTAAGTAAAAGTCACGACCGGTTTCCCGTACCCATAATGACGTCTGGCCCCGTGCCGGGGTATGAAAGATACGTCATCCGGGGACCGGGAATGCCCTTATTACATCGCGAACTGCCAAGCTTGATATGGAGATAATGATCCTGTCCCGGCTGACAAATAGTTAATTCACAATGTTTGGTATCCCTGCTTCCAGAGTTTCAGGGATGGTCCACTCCTTCTGCGTCCAGTGTTTGTCTCGAGCATAGATTCTTCGTGAAACCTTTCTACTGTTCAAGCAGGGAGCTGACCATTTTGAGATCTACACAAAATGATTCAGTCGAGCTTGTGATATTTGAGAAAGCTAATATCAATTGTTATGTGATTATGATCTCGCAAATGCACTGAGGGGCCAACTGAAACAGCTCCATAAACATTCACTTCGTGCAAGTGTGGTTAGAGCAATCGAAATATAATCGCCATCTTTTGTACCATACGAGATTACAACTAATTGGCTGAGAAGACCTGGGATATCATGGCAGTAAACAAAGTATTTGTCTTCTGAAAAAGAAATCCACAAAAATCTGGTTTCCCTTTCAAAAATATTACTCTCTGGTCAGCAGTGAAGAATATTGTTGCCTTGCAGCCTGGAGGCTAATAACTCAGCTTTATGTTTACTTGAAGAAGCCATAATTCGATACAAAAAACAGAAAAGGATGTGTTTTCATCTGTGTCTATTGCAGATCTAAGCGTAGTTGTCAACCTATCCCCAGTGTAAATACTAATGTCCATTTCCGCAAAAGTAAACGTTTCAAATTGCATGATAACTAAAGCATGTCCAGGAAAACCAATATCAGATTTGAAATCAGCGTTGAAAAAATATTCAGAAATACGTAGTTGAAAAATCTAATGCAACAGAGAATGAGACAAAATTGTTTCCTAGTGTTATAGGGTGGTTATAAAATTGTAGCATCGAGTCAAGTATTACTTCTAGATCGTATATTTCGAATTAAAACGCCAATTACATTATATAAGAAGTGTTTGAAGAAAGTGTTCTTCTTGTAAATGTAAGCGCTTTAATTTTATTAGTATTATTAGACATACCATATTAATTTCTGTCCATTGTAATGATTTGAGGTCATTATTCGATATCTTTTATGTTGTGTTATTAATTACTTTACCGGCCGGTTTTTAGGTTAGTAAGTTTTGGTTGGTTGTTTGATTTGGTGTTTTAAGTCCACTTTATGCACAGTTAGGCTAATCGGGACTGGACCTTGCTGTGTGTTTTTTACGCACACAGCTGCAAAATGAAAAGTACGTATAGGTGTAAAAGTTTGCATATTTGTAAATGGTTTTGCCTAGGTTACCTTTTGCCCAGTAGCCAGGGAAGCCAACGGTTTTCCCTCAACGGCTTCCCTGTTTGAAAGGTAACAATAGGACCTTGCCCCTTTGGTTGTGGGCGGGTTGTTTGTCGGAGGTATAAATACCGGTTCCGACTTGTTACGGTCTCTCATATTTTCATATCGCAGGAAGTTGCCGGTTCTCTGATGCTCCAATACAAGGCCCGATAGATTGAGGCAGTTTTTATGGATGCATAGAAAGACACACAGAGTGAGCGCCGTATGTTTAGGAACCTCTGCGTGATAATCAGCGGGGACAGGTTAGCGCGATGCTAAATAGCGCACTCGTAGAGTGAAGTATAAGTGCATTTCTCTGTGTGATGAGGCAAAAGGCAACTTAGAGCATGTTTATTGGATCTGTAAAGGAAAGATGTATAAACGTAGTAGGGCAGGGGTGTAAATAAACTGTACATACAAAAGAACTCTTGCCAACAACCTACAGTTTAAAGTGGAATCCGAAACACTATGTGCCTCCACTGGGTATCGAACCCGGCACCCCTTGATTACAAGTCAACAACGCAGCTACTGCGCCATCGGGTAGGCCCTGTTAGTAAGTTTTGTATTAATGTGTTTTCATAGTATATACATACATATATATATATATATATATATATATATATATATATATATATATATATACATAGGAAATTTAAATGCGGAATGATACAAGGGGATGCTACAGAAACAGATACTGCCAGCTCTGATGTCGGAAGATGGTACCTTTCCCAGTTTTTTTCAACATTATGGAGTCCAGGTGCGTCAGCACCTGGATGAACAATTTCCTGGGGCAGGGATTGGTCGACGTGGGCCAGTTGCATGGCCTGCCCGATGACCAGACCTAACTCCAATGGACTTCTACCTTTGGGGACACGTTAAGGCTATGGTGTATGGTGTGAAAATTCGTGATCTTCGTCATCTGCAACAACGTATCATGGTTGCCTTTGAGCAAATTTCGCCAGATACTTTGCTCGGTGTACAGACATTGGAAGAAGCGTCTTCACACGTGCATTGCCCAGCACTGACAACATGTGGAGCACATTCTGTAACAGGTAAACATCACTTTAGGTTGCCAATAACTTTTCACCAAATGAAGTTACATGAAATCTGATTTCAGATTTGACATCCTGACGAAATTCTAGCCTATGGTCATGTATCACATGACCCACATATCATTTTAAATAAAAAAAAGTTGAATTCAAGATGGCGGAACCAAGATGGCGGCCGTCCCCGTGACATACTCCAAAAGGTGTCCCCCTAGGCCTATTTTGTATCGCCCATATCAAATGCCATGAAAATACATCACTGCGGATTTTACAAGGGGTGGTAAGGGACTTCTGACACACCCTGTAGAAGAAGGCAGCGATTTTTTGTAATTTCCACATTTACATTATACGAATACAACTTCATGCTACATAGATTTTCATAAATGAGCAAACATTTGGCAACAAAACCATTGCAATAACAGAATAGTTACCTTTTTTACGTCTTGCATTTTATTCCACTCAATAAAAAATATCAATTTTCAGCTTGTATTACTATTAACCACTTGGAACTTCAGTGGTTCACATGTGAGATCAAAACTTAACTTTGTTCACCTTACTCGACAAAAATAACTTCTCATAATTAGGCTACTGTTTTCCACTACTAAACCGTTATTATTATCAATTTATAAATTGCACAGAGCTTCTCCATAAATAGGTTTGCATTTTATTTTCCTTGTGAGTGAGGTTTCGATTGTTACTGCAATCTTCTTCTTATGTATAAACAAACAAATAAATAATCCTTGTGAGCTGAAGAAGGTTGCATTAGCAAGTGAATGTGTGTTCGGGAGAGGAATACGTGTGGGTTAATTTTTGGAGGAGCTGTATGCGACTTCAAAGCAAAAAACATGTTCTTTACTATTTGAGTACTAATTTTTATATAGTAAACAATATTACATTATTTTAGGGAGAGAGAGATGGAGGGTATGAAATGAAATGAAATGCCTTAGTTTCCCTTTTCGTGGTTTTTTGGTTACACAACTATGTACTATGGTGGGGTTAAAACTGACACAGATTTTTTGAAACTGAGTGACGATGAAGTATGTATTTTTTAAAGGTTCTAATTGACTGACCATTTTTTGTACATTTAAAAAGCCAGAAAAGTATAGCAAATTATCAATCTGTAAAGAAAGTCTATTTGTGAAACATAGTAAGAACGTTATACATATTTTCGAACGAAATTCAAACTCTTCTTTAACTATGCCTAACATAGTGAATACCTAATATGACAATGAAATTATACTCAAGTATTCTTGTAATAAAACTAAACTTAGAATAAAATAATAGTAATCAGATCATTGTATCATAAGGAAATAAAATGATACAAGTGTTTTCGATATAATGTAAAAAATATATATCCTTGGTAAAATGTACCATTACACAATAATTATCAGTCTTCGTCCTCACTCAATACTGGGCCACCCTCTCTCTAGGGGTTAAAATATAGAGAGCCGGCCCGGAGGGCGAAGACCAACGGTTCCAGAGGCGGAAGAGGATCATAGAGAAAATCCCAACGGCAATGGAAGCGGAAGAGTTACGACCTTAGTGGCCAATATGAGCCACTAAGAAGCGGATTGGATATCTCCGTCAAATATCCAAAACCAACTGCTGCCTTGCAGGGGTGTGGGAGCACCAAAGGATATGGGAGAAAACCCTGAAAATAAAAATCAGCCTGGTCGTTGGGCTAATCCCCCACACCAGACTAAAACTAGCGGATTCAGAGAAATAAAGGTAGCCTCGGAAAGGATGGATTTAGTAGAAGACGACAAGCAAGGAAATGGAATATCCGAATTGGAACTTGGAATATTAAAACAATTAATGGAAAAGAAGTGGAAATTGTAGGAGAAATGGAAAAGTATAAACTAGCAGTACTAGGACTAAGTGAAGTAAGGAAGAAAGGCAGTGGTATAATGTGCCTTGAAAGAGGATATGTGCTGAGATATGTTGGAGTAGGTAGAGGAAGAAGAGCTAAGGAGGGAGTTGGAATAATAGTTAATGAGCAAATGGAAGAAAGGGTGGAATCATGGGAACCAGTGAATTCAAGGATAATAGTAGTTAGACTGAAAATGGAAGAAAGAATAACAATAATACAAGTTTATGCCCCGACAAATGATCAGGACATATTGGAGAAAGAAGTTTTCTATACTCAATTACAAAGAGTAGTGAATAAAGAGAATGAAGAGAATAGGAAGGTAATATTGATGGGAGATCTTAATGGTAGAACTGGAAACAATAGGATAAGGTCACATGGTTATATGGGACCATATGGAGGGGAAAGTGTGACAAATGAAAACGGACAAAGATTAATAGAATTCTGTGTAGAGAACCAATTGCTACAAGGAAACTCCTTTTTCCAGCATAAGAAAATTCATAAAATCACTTATGAAGCTGAGGGAAGGGAGGCAAAGAGTATAATAGACTACATAATTTATGCAAGAGCACTTCGATATGCCTTTATGGATGTAAAGGTAATCCGAGGTGCTGAATTGAGTACTGACCACAGACTGCTAATAGCTATAACAAGATTTAAGAGGAATAATAGAGAAAGAGATAGGAAGTTTGAAAAGATACAAGTAAAGCAGCTGGCTAAGGAAGAGAAGAGAAAACAGTATAAGGAATTAGTAGAAGAAAGGTTGAATGAATTGGAAATAAGAGAAATGGAAATTGACAGTATGTGGGAAAAATTTAAGGAAGTGATACTGTATGCAGCAATTGAAGTATGTGGCAAAGTTAGGGTGAATACAAAAAGGAAAAGAACTTATTGGTGGACGGATGAAGTAAAGAGGAAAGTGAAAGAGAAAAAGAAAGCATGGAAGAATTACCTAGAATTAAGATCAGAGGAACATAGGTTAATATATGTGCAAAAAATAAATGAGAGTAAATTGGCTGTAGAGGAGGCAAAGCAAAAATCATGGGAGAAGTTTGGAAATGATATTGAAGAAAGTTTTGTAGAGCATAGAAAGCAGTTCTGGAATATGGTCAAAAGTCTGAAAGGAAAATGGGGAAAAGCAGCAAGAGCTATAAGAAATAAGGAAAATGTATTAGTCATAGGAAGGGAGAATGTGATGGAGGAATGGAGAAAATACTATGAAGAAAAGTTCAAGGATAGGACAAATGAGCAAGAACAAGATGAGGAGCAGGAACAGGAGGAGGATGAGAGAATAAGAAACAGAGAAGAGGAGGATCATGTAGAAGAAGATATGATGATAACAGAGAATGAAGTGAGAGAAGTAATTAAACGGATACGAATTGGGAAAGCAGCAGGATGGGATGGAATAGCACCAGAACTTATAAAATATGGAGGACCAAGAATGGCTGAAATACTACTGAATATATTGAGGGAAGTATGGAGAACTAAGACTATACCAGAAGAGTGGAAAAGGAACATAATTGTGCCAGTACACAAGAAAGGGAGTAATAAGGAATGTGATAATTATAGAGCAATATGTCTATCATCAGTGGTATATAAGATGTATACGAATATATTGGAAAGGAGGCTGAGAAAAATCATAGAGGGAAAACTTGAAGAGGAACAAGCTGGATTTAGACCTGGGAGACAGACTCAAGATCACATTTTTATATTAAGAACAATGATGGGGAAAATGCTGGACAAAAATAAAAGAATATACTTAGCATTTCTAGATTTGAAAGCGGCATTTGACTCGGTACCTAGAAAATATCTATGGGAGGCATTAGAAAGTAAGGAAGTACCTAAGGAACTTATTAAAGCAATAAGAAGTGTATATAAGGATGTAAAAGGAATAGTAAGAATAGAAGGAAACGAGTCAAAGGAATTTCAAATAGAAAAAGGAATTAAACAGGGAGATAGTCTCAGTCCTTTACTTTTCATTAATGTAATGGATGATATAACTAAAATTTGCAAAAGAAGAACCCCAAGAGTACAAATAGGATATTGGAATATGAGAGTAGTACAACTGCAAGTACTGCTATATGCTGATGATATAGTCTTAATTGCTAGTAGTGAAGAGAATTTACAGAGGAGCGTAATAGAATGGGGAGAAGAACTTGCGAGAAAAGGGATGAAGATTAATATTAAGAAAAGTAAAGTTATGCAGGTGGCAAAAGGAGAAAAAGATCATGAAATAGCAATTAGATATGGAAACGAGAACTTGGAAGAAGTAGACGAATATGAATATTTAGGAACCATCATAACAAGTGATGGTAGGTGTGATGAAGAAATCCTAAATAGGAAAAGAAAAGCAAATACAGTATATTATCAGTTCAGTAAAACAATAATGGGAAAGAAAGAAGTGGCAGTAAAGACAAAAATGCAGCTATACAAATCAGTATTGGTCCCTACATTAACATATGGAATGGAAAGTTTACCACTTCAAGATAAACATCTGAGTAAAATTCAGGCTAGTGAAATGAAATACCTGAGAAGAGCTGTTAATAAGACTAGGAGAGATAAAGTGAGGAATGAAAGAATAAGAAGAGAAGTGGAACAGGAGTCACTAGAGAAAATAATTGAAAAGAGACAGCTAAAGTGGTGGGGACATGTATTCAGAATGAATGAAGACAAAAAGGTAAAGCAAATTCTAGAAGTAAAGGTGCAAGGTAGGAGAGGTAAAGGAAGACCAAGGATAATGTTTGAAGACAGAATGGAAAAGATTGGAAGAGAAAGGAATAAGACAATAAATATGATGAAGAGAATGATGGGAAACAGACAGGAATGGAGGAGATGGATCGAGGCAACCAACCCTACGCTATGATGGCAGAAAGGGACTAGAGGAAGTAAGTAAGTAAGTAAGTAAAGAAAGTCTATTTGTGAAACATAGTAAGAACGTTATACATATTTTCGAACGAAATTCAAACTCTTCTTTAACTATGCCTAACATAGTGAATACCTAATATGACAATGAAATTATACTCAAGTATTCTTGTAATAAAACTAAACTTAGAATAAAATAATAGTAATCAGATCATTGTATCATAAGGAAATAAAATGATACAAGTGTTTTCGATATAATGTAAAAAATATATATCCTTGGTAAAATGTACCATTACACAATAATTATCAGTCTTCGTCCTCACTCAAAACATTAAAAGACAAACTTTTTAATCCCCAGGACATTTCTCAGATATGAAGAGAGGATGAGGATGTGCCTTCCTTACACACACTCATACCATATTTGTCACACATATGGGGCCTTAATTTCTGAGTCTGTATCATGACACTATGTTCCCTTTCGTTGTCATTTTCTCCATCATCACATTTGGAGGATTTGCTGCTTCAGATTCACTGTCACTATCGCCACTGTGTGACTGTTGTGAAAATGTCACAATATCTAGGTTAGTTAAACATGTTTTTACAGAAAGTCACAAACTGATCACAAAATAAAAAGGCTACGCAACTACTATTATGGGGTCAAGTGAGACCCTTATTTTACTGCAACAGTTGGCACTACCTGCACGAGTTGTCTACGTTCTTCAAACACACGGCTTGGATTGAGAATAGAAGACGGTATGTTACGAAAAGAAACACAACCTAGAGGTAAACAAATCAAATACTTCGGTTGGGGTCAACCGTGACCCCACCATAGTAGATGAGAGGTAAGACATGGATTTAGAACATTTTTTATGACCTTAATAGTAGTTTCTGCACTTATTATTTTTCAAGGACACGTTACGGTGTGCCCAGACACCCCTGGTACCCCCATGCGCACGCCTTTGATTGTATTGAATATATAGATGGACGCGGAAAACTTCTCCTACGAAGTCATTTTGCTCGTTCGGATAACACGAAATCCCGAAAAATTACATTTTCAAGCAAGTGACGACAGTTTCACAATCGCGACTGACATTTATTATTATTTCTTTTGAAAAGCGAAAAAATCTTATAGTACGATACAGGATGGGATGTGCAAATTTCTTAAAATTCTTACGAATTCTTTCTTCTACCAAAGGCATCAAATACGACAAGTAACATACCTATGTGTGTACGGTGATACATGCATTAACTGAAGAAAAAGTGCAATATCAGTGCCGTCAGGAACACAGTGCTTGGCTAACATGTTGTTGCTATCTCATTTAGAATCTTATCAGACAGGAAACAAATCCAAGACCCCTCAGCTTTAGGCCCACTTTAGACGGAAGCATTTCCCCTAACATTTTTCCTATCATAAATGCTATGCAAATACTTCCAAAAATCTTGTAGCAGATAGTACTTTACACGGAAGCATTTCAATGTGTACAGTGCATAATATGTACAGCACGAAAGGTACGTCGAGTTATGGTGAGGGGAAGGCGTTCACAATTGAAACAACAAAAATATTGTTCCATACGTGCATTGTATACATCGTATAGCATGTGTTTAAGCAGCGCCATTGATTTGTACATAATACCGTTTTATATTAAACATTATTCCTCTCGGTTGAATAGTTATCGGCTTTTAAAAATGTGAAGTGATACGAGATTGTTTACATCTCACGCTGCCGCCATTACACCTGCACTCGTGACCTAGAAGTCGCTTCTGATTGGTTATGCTATAAAATATGCTACGGAAATAGAGCAGGTTCTATCTTTGAGAAATGCCATGAAATATCCCATGGCATCTGAAATGCTATAAAATTTTTCACTTTACACGGTAGCATTTTGGTCACTGCATAAATGTTAAGAAAAATGCTAAGGAAAATGGTTTCTTCTAAAGCAGGTCTTACTAGATTTATGTGTAATAGAAGTAGTTCTATGTTTATTTGTATTAACAAGTATTACAGAAAGAAATAGCTAAGCTTGAAAATTCTTTTCTTCAAACGTCGGAAATATTATACATTTGATTTCAGGTGTCACGTAAACCTGTTCCCGATTACTGTATATGCGTTGGGCTTTCTTTTATCCTTTTACAATAGTAGCAGGAAAATGATTACTCGAACATTTCTTTGTTCTTGTAATATAATGCTCCCAATACTTTTTGTAGAACTTAGTCAGCCCTTTTGGGAGTGACACTTGCTCTTCCCTGAACCCGAGGCGAGGGCTCGATGACTAAACGGTTACCAAGAAAAGATGCTCGCTTCTATGTTCTCTACACACTGTGAAAATTGTCAGTGGCAGTGGTCAATTGTAAAATCCGGTCGCTATTTATGTTGAAGCATAGACTTGCGCAGACTCTCTGATTAGGGGGGGGGGACAAAAACTTTGATGAAAGTTTAGTCGGGAAAGAAAAACATCATTCCATCTCACTGCTTTATTGTATGGGTACGAAACAGGGGCGTATATAGTGTTCCCGGATCTGCGGAAAATTCCCTTTGTGTAATGTTAGGCGTATTAAATGCAGCAACATAGAGCCAGCATAACTGATGAATAAAGCATGAGAGAGTGTTAATAACAAGAAATTTGCTAGAGAAAGAAGTGGGATAATTCAATTACATAAGAAATTATGCAGCCTCCTCCCTCGTAGTTCCTTGGATCTTTCGCCGGAGTGAAAATACTTCACTTTTTTAAGAGTATACTATCGTTTAATAACGGCGATAAGATTTATCAAATTTCTAGGTTAAAGTATATAGGGTCATTGAGGTCCGGAAAGGAGGCGGGGGGGGGGGGATGACCACCCCCCATGGAAAATGAATGTCAACCTAAAAGAAAATATTTCACACATATAATTTGATTTCAGTCACAGTAATTTATTATTATTATCATGGGGATGCAGGAATGTGAAAATTTCAAACTCAAGTGGTGTTTTCTGAGAACCCAACATTATAATGGGGACAATATGCCTCCTTTACCCCCGTGGAAACACCTTTCTTGTCTCTCCCTGGAAAAATATGCAGACGTCCATGATTGGGTGGAGGCAATTTCCTCTCTTGCACCAACGCGCACACGCCTATGCGTTCAAGATAATTACAAGGTTGCAGTAAACTAAATTTTGACAGACAATTTTTAAAATTATGTTTTGCTTATTTTCTTATATTTAAATTGTGCTGTGTATGTTAGAAAAGACATTCTTAATTTGTGGATAAACATTTCTGGCAACTATGCTGTGAAGTGTATTATGGATATTTATTAATCTCAAGCCATTGTGTGACTGGCGGACTCGATATCAGTTGCAGAAAAACCCTAATTTTTAGGAAAGAAGACTACATGGCGATATAAGAAAAGTTGAAAAGAAAGGCATTTTTCGTGATTTGCTGTTAGTACTAACTACTATTTCAAGATATTTCGGAGTGTTGAATCCCTAACCCTAACTCTCTCGGAACACCTTTGCTCTGAATTAACTTCATATCGCTAAATTTCATCTCTCATCATTAGAAGGTTTCACTCTCGTTCCAACGTTGCACAATTCGACGTAAGACCTGAATCCAATATGGTATAGTATCCAATATGGCTTATTTACTCTTTCCAAGTAGTTACACGGCTAATTGAACACATGACGTTTGTATGTCATTTAAACTGTCCGAATGACGTGATTAAACCTGTTGGCTGCACCTGTAGTGCAGTAACTTGAGGACGAAGAACCGAAATAGCTGGTCATTGTGATTGTGTTCTACTGTACATGATCTAATATTGCATATGTAAGTTAATACTTACTACAGGTGTTTATAGCTCATAATCTATGCTTTACAACAATGTACTTAGTTTAGACAAAGTCCTGTTTATAACGAAGGATAGAAGAAAACTATGTAAAACTATGTAACTATGTAAGGTATACTCAATACTACATACGAATATACATGAAGAACATATGCAAATGTGACATTTGTTACTCTTATGTTCATGTGTGTTGGACTCACTAAGGATGTTAAGAGACCTTTTATTTGCCCAGACTATGATGTGTAATCCACAGTCTTCTTGTAACAAATTGTGACACGTCACTCCATTTTTTATTGGCAATGATATTACTTTGTACAAATCTCATATGTCATTATGTAAATAAAATGTAAGTGTATCAATATACTTACGTACCTATAAAAACAATATTGTGGTAATTTCTATACAATTTCTGTTGCAGTTTTCGATGTGAAAGAACAAAATATATGAATGTAACTTTTTAATAAAATCTTCCCTGCACCCATGTTATTGTTTGGAACTTGCTCCAATTTTCAGTAAACGTCCAGAAATGTTCCCCCTTTTGAATCCTGCGATTATTTTTATCTTTCTGACTTTGTACACCATTAGAGACAATCGCAAACCTTAGGTAGAACATATTGGATTCAGGTACCTTAGTTCGTTCATTCAAGGAAAATGGATGATATTTTGAATGTTACAGAGATAACAATATTATACATAGAGCGTGCTATTTTTTTAAAAAATATAATTTATTCCAATATATACTTTAATACTTTAATTAGAGAAGTGAAGTTGTGGAATCAAGGATGTATAAAAGTTCATTTTTATTTATGTCTTAGTTTATGTAAATATAGTTTAGCATAATATCCTTATAATAGCAAGTCTGAATCTCTGTGTCTATCAGTGTAGAGCATGTAGCATTTTTAACTCTGAAAATGCTGAAAATTTTATTTATTTTTAATTCTTTTAAATCCAGAATTAAAATAAGGATAATAAAAATGAGGTTTAGCTTCTTTCATAGGTATAGCTACTGTGACAAGTGACAATAGTGTATTATTTGTAAGTGTGAAAATCTTTGATTTTGTAAGTTCTTGTTTATATAACTATATTTGTACCTAATTAAACGTACTCTTAATGCTCTCAATGTCTGAAAATATCGCATCGACTATTGAATGATGGGAGAAAGTGAGTACGTACACTTATTTGAATTTTTTTTAGAACGCAACGTTATGTAAGAACGCGTTCTAATACTCCTTAAATACTCAAACTATTATTGTATATTTTCTTAATAATAAACGGGGTAAATACTGTCCGTTTTAAAATAGTTAGTTAGGTGCTTTATGAAAACGAATTCAATAGTATGGCACCTAATTATGAAAACAATAATACTATTTTTTTAATATCATTCTCCTCAAATTCATATCTTGCCTCTTTAATAAATCAAGTATTACTTAGGGTAGATTTTCGGAGATAAAATATCCTTTATTTAAGTTTCCTAGCAACATCCGTTTCGATGGCCACCAGCAAACATTCCAAACACGAAAGTATTGTTACGTCTCTAAACTTTTTTTTTTTTTTTTAAAAAAAAAAAGCAACGATGTAGCTATTTTCGTATTGAGTAGTACGTTTATAACTCGTCATGCAATGTCTTATGTAGATGTCACTCTTGTTTGAAGGACGTTTTTTAACTAGGAATTGATTCATTTGTGTTCTATTGATCTGTGAGAAACAATATTGGAATATTTTTGCCCTGGAAATGGACGTTACTAGGTACGTGACGAAAGGTCATTTTCACCCTTAAAAATGGCTAAGTGATGATTTTTTAATTTCATAGGGGTCGTAATGGAGCATTTTTTGCCTCCGGGGCTTCCTTCATAAATAACATTTATGTCAGTTTGTGTGTGAGTGAGTGAATGAGTGGTGGGATTGTGACTTTATGTACAAGTCTATGGGATAAGAATTATTGTACTCTGAACACATTAACTAAATGTTAATCTTCTCTACGAATCATCCTGATACATATGTTGGTATTACAGGATGGGACCAAGAGCAGTGCTGAGAACCACGACAAGATACAAGGAAGGCCTGACGTTAGTTCGGTCAGTGGAAGGACGAAATATCATCAACGCACAAACAGTAAACTTCCACTTAGACGGAAAACAAGTGAAACCTTACACTGAAGTACCTGGACCGAAGCCTCTGCCCATCATCGGCAATACTTGGCGGCTGTTGCCGATTGTAGGTAAATTTCATTATAGATTTATCGAACAATTAATTATATTTCTCTTTCAATAATAATTACATTCAATACTTAATATAAACGGTGTCCAATGGAACAAAATATTATTGACTCAAACACAAAAATAACTAAAGACCTAACATTAGATATTTCGTCCACTGAGAATGCAAATGTCGTATGTCCAATTTTTCATTTTTTCAGGAGAGCCCTTTGTCACCATTGCGCTGAAAGTTTATTCATTGCACAGGCTGATAAACGTACATTGAAGCCTCTCAATGTACAAAGAGGTAGTTGTTTTGTTAGCTGTTTATGCTGTTATTAATAATGGAAATTCCAGCCAGAACAATTGCGCGCAACACTAGCTTTGATTTGAGAGTGCCAGTGTTCTATCTGGTAGATAGAACGAAACAAGATGGAGATTTGCCATTCGATAGCAAAGTAAAATAAATAATTCATATTTTGGGAAATCAATCGACTACTTTGATTCCACTATTATTCAAAATTTTTGTCTGTTAACAACAAAAGTAAGAACCGAAGACCACTACCATTGCTAAGCAGCTCCCACAAGTGACTAAGGTTAGAATGCAAGTGGTTTATCTCATAGATAGATGGTACTTGTGGTTGGTTGAGGAAATTATCCTAAGGCTGTTGGAGTTTGCATTCTCATGGCTGCTTCCTAATTCTGTACATGGACCAAAAGGACTCCCAATATATCAATATTGGTTGTATGTAGACATCAGACGATAGCAGGGATGAAACAATTACATCCTAAATAGACCACGGCCAAAACATCTCCATTTGTCTACAATTTGGAGATAGAACATTTGCATTCTCAATGGACGATTTGTCAGATAATGAACAATAAACACACCTTTCTGCACTTGTCATCATGAACAAAAACGGCAATAATAGGAAGAAGAATTTAAGATGTTAGCACAGCACCATACGACGGCAGGGGTCATGGGTTCGAATCCCAGGCTGGTTCTTTATGAGTGTCCCTCACCCGTTTACATAGGAGAATCAGGACACCCTCTACAGAAAAGGAGAGATGATTATAAGGAAGGACGAAACAGATACGATAGGTAAAAAATAGCCGAACGTGCATGGAGTGAATCACATAGAATTCAAAGGAGCAACGTAACAGTACTACACAAAACCAAGTTAGAAAGTAAGGAAAATGAAAGAAGCCGCTTTCATAGCAATAGTCCAAAGTCCTGTAAGTCTTCCTCGTGCAGAATTCAAGCACATACACTTACACTCTATTCAATAACAGAAAAACCTCGTTAATCCGGACCCTGATAAGCCGGACTTAGCTTAATCCGGACAGGCAAAAGGGGGAAAAAAGCAGAATGCAAGGTTTTAAATGTGGCTAGAAGTCAACAAGATAATTTCCCAAAGAAAAGGCAGTCAACCACTGATGAAATTCTGTTTCCCGCAGACTTTGTACTGTACTGTATAGTGTATTTAGGCCTATGCCCTATAAAACACACCATAATAAACGTGTTTTGTTGCTTTAAACGGAGTTTTAATGCACTTTCTACTGTTCTTTTAGGTTATTTCAGTTAATCCAGACTTTTGTTAAACCGGGCAACTTATCCTCCCCTATTAGTCCGGTTTAACGAGGTTTTACTGTAAAAATTAGTGCAGAATTCTGGGGGACGCTGTGGAGTAGTTGGGTAGAGGAACGGATTTGCAGTGAAAATCACAGTCTGTCGTGGGCTTGATTCCTAACACCAGCAAAAGAAATTTCCCCTAAAGACGAGGGAAGAGGTGCTCTCTCGAAACGTAGTGGTAGAATAAGTATAGTTTAAAGCATCAAACAATAGATAATGTCCAATTAACATTTCATGATAATGTAGAACCATTGTCACTAACATTCAGAGAATTGTTAGTGAACTGCTGTGTAAGTTTTTGAAATAGAACTGCTGATTTCGTCCTTTGAGAGTTGACCGTTCCTTCGATGGCAACAAGAACAGACTGAAAATAGCAGAGTCGAAAGCCTCGCACTATTTCTTCATGCTATATTACAGACTACGGTAATACAGGGTGTCCCAAAATGAATGTTATCATTTCAAATGTAAATAACATCTTTATTAATCAATCTGTTGATAAGAAATTTGAATGACACATAGTATACAAAGAGGAGATTCATTATTTAGGTGTGGAATATGATATCCCTTAGGTGGGCTCCATTATTCGCCAGATATTTGGAGAACGGATAATCTCTCGATACTCTGAAAGAATGCGTCTATTTTTGACATACATGGTTTCTATTAATAGACAATGAAACAATTATGAGAGAAATTAAGATGAATTTTCGTCTTCAGGTGTTGAGGAAGGAAACAGACTGACTGGAAAAAAGAAAACATGGTGTTATTGATAGAGTGTTGGTTAGCATACAGAGCTTTCATCAATGAGGTCTAGGTTCGATTCCCACCAAGGACAATTTTTTTTATTCTTTTCTATTAGTGAAGAAGTATGTAATATTGTTTTCTTGGCATTTTGACGAAATGATACACATCATATTTGTTCGTTTAATCTGTATTTTTATTCTTCAAATAGGTTCTCTATCACAAGGGGATATAGAGATTCTCTATCTAGGCGATGGATATCTTTTCAATGGTTCCGTAGCAACGATTCTCCAGTCCCTTCCACCCACTTGTCTTAGTTATTTACTTTATTCACATCAACTCACGAAATACCATGAATCTAAAGAAAACACACAGATATAGTTAGAACAAGAAACACACCTCGCGTTGGAGGTTCCAGACTCGAGTTCTGGCTTTTTGGCGAGGGTGATTATTTCTGTTTGTCTGTTTATCAACTTTGTCTAAAAAAATATTCCTCATTATTGCCGTGATTAACCTAGGGGGGAGACCAAAGCGACTGAAATAACAAAAGTACAGAAAATGTAAGACACATCTGCCTAGGCATGTTATACCTTGGGAATTAGCAATCTGCAAATTAACTTGCGTTTCAGTCGACTACTTGCGAAAGAGTTTCGTGTTGTCTCGTTTGGAGTGTGGTAGCGAGCTCCGCTTTTCGCGTGAGAAGGCTTAGTGATCGAACTGTCCGAGTTAGCTAGGGCCGTATACGGTTTGCTAGTGTTGTGTTAGTTCTTTCTTTTCCTTTGGAGTGCAAGCGAAGTTTTGGCTACAATTACTGTGAGCCAGTGAAGATACGATTAAATAGTTCACGATGAATACACAAAGAGAAAACACCTTGAAATTTGTTTTCAGTGATGTCAAAACGCGACCTACGTCATTGGATTTTCATCGATGGTTTCATGATGTCTACCAAGTGCCTATGAACCAAGTGCTCAGTTTTGAAATATATTACTTTCGTAAGTGTTTGTACGTGAAATTTGCGACAAAAGTGGTGTATGTTACGCGCTCCCTTGCCCGGGAAAACAAATGCTACCACTACCTAGATAGAGGCGGCAAAATCTCCCTCGGACAAGCGAAATAGCGTTACGGTCCAGGTTAAGTTCGTGTGTAGGAACCGGTGACCAACAGTGCATAGTAATAAGCCATATCGAATAAAAACAAAGACATATGTACTTTCAAATTACCACCTCTTTACCTGTAGCCGGGAAGCGGCTAGCTGCATACCTGAAAATCACGGGTAGCGACATGTATACGAAAATGATATAGCCCAAAATTAACATGAAAATAAAAAGTATATTCTATTCATAACCAACAAAAATGGAATTATTACAGATCCCCACACTTGCACTCTGACATTCTCTCTCAGATTCAATCCTCATGGGGTCATCGACACAAGAAATTATACATGACATGTACAGGTTTTATGACGACAAGCCCTAATTATTGCATTCTCAATTAATTTTATCTTACTTTTTGTCTAATCAGGTCATTTGTGATTTTGCTCCAGTGCTACTTAAATCCTAGCCAGCCCTTACTTAAGTTCACCTTTTGTTTTTTAAAAAAGAAACTAGTCGGCGCGGTGACAATACATTACTTGACCAGTATAAACAAAGGCGTCTCAACGGCAATTACATTCACGTGGGCGGACGTTTTCCTTTTACAGGACCTCACGTGGTTCCAAACATAACAAATAACCTCCGTTGAGTGACGCAAACATATACTCTCTAGCAGGCGGGACTTAAACACTTCGCCGCGACGAGCAATTCACATTACCAGGCAAATACTTTAACAAACAATCACATATGCGACCTAACGTAGCTAGCAGCGACACAGCACTGACACATAAAAATGAACAAACCTCAAGTAGATTATGCAATTAAGCGGGCGGCGCTTTACTCTAATAGTACGCACTTTAAACAAATACAAAGGAGCACAAACAACAATGAATTTAAGATCATAAAAAATATCACAAGGAAATAAGAAAAATTGACCTGAGACGAATAGATTACAAATGACAAGCGCGACGGGAGTTTGGTATGAAGTTCGAGTTGAGTGGGCGTTTTCAAAATGTCGACGAATTTCAAGGGCGTTCTCTAAATCAATCGGGCCGTCACGTGTTAAGGTTCACACAGATGAATACTTTACCATCTCTCAGCTTCCGGGGTGCATCCTGGCGTCTTTATGGGCGATTGAAAACACATAGTATCCACGCGAAAGGTTTCCTTGGTCGTGACGATGAAGATGCAAAAAGGGTTCAAACACCTAGTTCCCCGGCTCCTCTTCCTCTCGGGATCGGTGGATCTCCGTGGTATGGCGCGGTTCGGACGTCGCATCTGAGCGGTCGTTGTAGGCGGCGTCGGCGTCGTCGGGGCGTCAACATCTCTCTCTACGTCTCTCTGTCGCGGCTGGTAGGCGTCGTCGGGGCGTCAACGTGGCGGATGGTAGGCATCGTCGGCGTATCAATAGGGCGGCGTTCGACGTTCTTTCTCTCTCCATGGCGGCGGATAGGCATCATCGGCGTAGTTTCTTCTGACATCGGGCGAATCGACGTAACGCCCTCATCTCTCTTCTTCCTCTAGCCCGCCATAGTTTCCGGTGTTCCTCGTTTCTCAAAAATTATAAATGGCGTAAGGTAACCACGGAAACACGGTTTCGCTTCAACTTCCCCCAGCGGTTGAGGTAGGCGCACTCGTGTAGACTTACTGCCTATCACACACACTGGTGTTCGCACAACACAACAAAGTCCACTGTACACGAAAGGTAGCACGAAGGTGCTCTCGTTCCAAGAATCGCGGCAAAACTGTATATGGAGAGGTAGCACGGAGCTGCTCTCGCTACAAGGATCGCGGTAAGACTGTGTAACGAAAAACCATGTCCTTCGTTTTATTTGGATTTTGAAAAAGGACGCTAGGCGCACGTTGGAGCGACGCTTCCGGAGAGGTTATTCCACCATGCTCTATTGTCTCCAAACTAGGACGGACCGTGTCCGAAGTTTACTTGTGCGGGTTAAGCTTCCGTCTGGCTGTCGCCCATAGCTCAATTGCAATCGCTGTCCACAAACTGATCAATTAGAACCGATTTGATCTGGCGTCCGTAATTGTCGCTTGATCGTGACGAAACTCCACACATCCGTCCTTGCACACATGCCGCTGCGCTGGTATAAGTTTCACATGAATCTGACCGTTGGAAACCGAGATATTTAAATGTTTGTCATTACGGTCGAATTTCCTAAGCTTTAGACGCATAGCGTGACCCTTCAGGTGCTCGCCCTTAACACACGCGAACGTCTCGTTCCTCCCGTCGGCTTGGCAAAAATCAAATATGTAATCTTACAAATTAAAACACTCAACACTTTGAATCAACACGTCTTTTTACCGCTACATACATGAATAATAATGATAATAATAATAATGACGGTAAATCTGATTGTCACAGTGGTAGGAGAACGGTTACTAAATGATTTTGGTGCTGAGGTAATTTATAGTGACGTAGATGGCGATCATAAAGTTGAAGTAGAATGGGCCCACCAGCGACATGTATTTGTCAGATTCCATGTAGTCTCAATTGAATTAAGTGCAGAAGTGATAAGTCGTGTCATGAGGTCTTATGGGGAAGTGTTGAAAATCGAAGACGAGACATACTCTGCAGATCACATTTACCCTACTCGAACTGGACGTGTCTTGATCAAAATGATACTACGTAAACCCATACCCTCATATGTAATCATGAATGGAGACTCCTATTGGGTAACATACCCTGGGCAGGTTCGTACCTGCATCGCGTATTCGGAAGAGGGTCACGTAGTGGCTCAGTGTTCTAAGCGTCGATCATCTGGGAACCAGCCCCGCAGGGGGCCGGTTAATATACCCGCTGAGAATGTCCCGATGGTATATGAACTAACTTTGCTACCCGTACGGACTAAACCAAGAGATTCAGCTCCATCATGTGCAGAAGTCCCTGCGTCAGGAGATAACAATGGAGGGAACAAGGATAGCACCAGAATCACCGACGAGGAGACAGGTACCAGACACGAAGTTAGTGTGACGAATGCACCAACAGGAAGGGAAGAGATGGAGCAGCCAACATTGACCACTTCAGAGGAGATGCATCACATACCCCCGTCCCCACCCCCAAGTGCTTTGTTCGCGGAGGCAGAATTCCCCGTCGTTACCTCTCCTAGGAAATCACGGTCAAGATCTGTATCAAGGTTATGGTCAGTGGCGGAAGAGTCCATGGTGCTACGTAGAAAGAAGAAGAAAAATAATGAATGCGTAAGTTCCACAATAGTTCATAACGAATTTAGAGTAGAACCTGGTACCCCAAACCAAGATGTTTCAAAGGTTAGTTTAACAAGTAATTCAGCAAATGTAACTAAAGAGAAACCTTCGACGAGTAACAAACTTACCCCAGATTTATTTAGTGGAAAGCATAGTTAATGCATTATAGGCAGGAATTAGAGATCAGTAATGTTGAAGAATGTAAGTAAGTTTAGTTTTCTTTTGTGGACAGTTATAATCATGCAAACATTTACCTTGGCATCTATTAATTTGAATCAAATGCAAAGTAAGACCAAAATAATTGCTCTCAATGACTTTCTCATTAAATCGTCTATTGATGTGGCCATCTTACAAGAGGTTGCCATAGACGATTTTTCTGTACTGAGCATGTTTAAAGTATACAACAATTTTACTCCCTTTGCACAAGGGACTGCCATAGCATGTAGGCGACACTTGGATTTACGTAATGTAGTGCCCCATCCCACGGGCAGACAAATAAGTGCCAAATTAGGCTCAGTGTTTCTCTGTAATGTGTATGCTCCGTCAGGAAGCCAAAACAGACGGGAAAGAGAAGATTTTTTTCAACAGTTGTAGGGTCCGAGTTGACATCCCACACACTAGACACTATACTAGCGGGAGATTTTAACTGCATAATTCGTTCACAAGATCAAAATCCAGGATACAACTTTTCACGTGCACTCTATGAATTAACGCAGGGGTTACAACTGCGTGACGCTTGGATACACGCCAACGGCGAAAGTCCAGGTTACACACATATCACCTCCAATAGTACGTCAAGGATCGATAGGTTTTATGTCGCACCAAGATTTCAGGAATATATAATTAGTGTTCAAAATTTTCCAGTATGCTTTAGTGACCATAGTGTTCCAATTCTCAAAATAAATTTAGATTTGATCAAACCCCGACAAGGTAGCGGATACTGGCTTTTAAATAGCACATTATTACACAATGGTAGTTATGTTCAGCTAATCAGGGAAACGTGGAACGAACTCAAGGCCTCTTGGCCAGTGCAAAAGACCCTAATCGAGTGATGGGAAACTCGAGTTAAGCCTAAATTTCGTCAGGTCAGTAAATTTTTCAGTGCAGAGGTTAGTAGAGATCAAAGAAACAAATATAATTTTTTGTATGCAGTCTTGAATGATCTCCATCGTTTAGCACTGCAAGGTAATTTCGATTGTCCCTATGCAAATGAAATAAAAGCGCAATTACTTTCTATACACAGGAAACGAAAATCTGCAGCAATAATAAAGAGATTCTTCCTATAGACCCTGACGAGCAAGCCACACTAAGTCACATTATCCAAGAACATAAACACGCCAGGAGTCATGTCATTCATAAATTAACTTTAGATTCCGGTGAAGTTGTCACCAGCCCTCATAGTATACACGACAGGTTTTTGCAATACTATAAAAATCTTCTTGGTCAAGCCTTTAAACCAACAGAAACGCAATGTAATTTTTTGAACTACCTCCCAGCATCACTGACGGAAAATGAAAGAACTGAGCTCACACAACCGTTTAGTAAAAAGGAGGTTCATGATGCAGTATTCAAAGCCCCGAGGAATAAAACTACAGCAGAAGATGGATTACCATCAGAATTCTATCAATGTTTCTGGGATCTAATAGGAGACGAATTAACGAAATGGGTCAACGAAGTGTTGACAACAGGGACAATAGGGAAGACCAGTAGCACGGGAGTTATAGTGTTAGTTCCCAAAAAGGCAAATCCAAAGTTCGTCACAGATTTTAGGCCAATTTCAATATTGAGTAGTGACATCAAACTTATAAGTAGGTGCATAAATCAGCGTTTAAAAAAAATATATGGTTAAACTTATTGGAAATTTACAGTTCGCTTGTAATACGTCTCAAAGTATACATCACTTGCTGCAAACGATAAGAGACGTAATTATTACCAAACACAATAAGAATGCATCGGAGGCAATTCTATTTTTAGACTTTTCCCAAGCATATTATAGAGTGAGCCACGAATATCTGTACAAAGTCTTAGAAGCATATGGCTTCGGAGACACTTTTATTAATTGGATCAAAACATTATAAAATCATATGCTGCTAAAACTCAAAATAAATGGTTTCTTGACAACAAGTTTTAAAATGCGACGAGGTGTACTACAAGGTAGTCCCTTGAGTAGCACATTGTACGTCCTTACAATAGCCCCTTTTTGTTTAGTATCCAGCATCATTTACAGGGCATTTCTATGGCTACCACCACAATACAAGTTGGCAGCTTCATGGATGACGTCACAATTTTTCTCAAGGATGAAAGGGATCTGCACAGTGTTAAAAGCCAAATACATACTTTTGAGCTCACATCAGGAGCAAAACTAAACAATCGCAAGTCATTCCTGATGCCCCTTGGCAAGGAGAATCCTTTCACATACAATACGGAGATCCCTGTAGACACGAAAATAAAAGTTTTAGGTATAAACGTTTATGCAAATATCGATGAAACGATCGAAGCCAATAGCAAACTCACGTGCGAGAGGGCAATCTACGTCCTCAGAGCGAACAAGCTGCGCTCTCTGAGTTTAAAAGCACGAGTAAGATTTATCAATGTTTTTGCTCTCTCTAAACTTTGGTATGTAGCAAAAATCCTGCACTTCAAAACACAGCACTTAGCCAAGGTCAACAAAGCTGTTGGCTGCTTTATGTGGCACGATACAATTTTCCGGGTGGCAATAAATGAGGTCACGTTATCAGAGAAGACAGGTGGGTTGGCACTAATACACGCGAACACACAGGCAAGAGCATTGTTTGTACAGACTGGCCTTCAAACAGCTTTCTCACTGCACGAGTCAACGACCCAAGCATGTATACAGACGATAATACGAAACATTCCATTAGAAGCTCCCATCGATATCCAAAGTATCCCCAAAAGGTTTTTGTTTTATAAGGACATCGCTTTACAGGTATGCTACCAGTTATTACGACATGAGACAATAACACCATGTGTTAAAAAGTTATATAGTGAAATCAATAGTTCAAAGAACACAGTAGCACGAATAGTCAGGGATTTCAATACACATAATTGGCCACAAATATGGGAAAATGTCTCCGCCAAACACCTTTCAAAAGCTGGCCAATCAATATGGTACAAAGTGGTTCATCGTGTTATAGTGACAAGAGATAGGACATACCAATATGGAATCAGTGATTCTCCTAACTGTATATCATGCAACGTGCCAGACTCTTTAGCCCACAGGATAACGAAGTGTCGTAACTCCTCCACGGCATGGAACAAATTGAGAACAATGCTCAGTCGTATATGCCGCACCTCATTAACAAAGTTTACGGATACAGATATAGTTTTTCCTGATTTCATTTTTTTTCCACCAACAAAACAACGAGCAGTACAATGGTTGATAACTGAATACTTATTATATATATTTTACAATGACGTGAGCAGTTTTCAGAAACAATTCAGTATCTTCTTGCAAGAACAATACGAAAAAATTCCTCTCCAAGCAAGGAAGAAATGGTATGCAAATTTCTTATTAGTGCTTTATACTTAATTTAGGTCAAACAAAAATGTAAAGGTTAACCAGATAGAAATTCAAATTGTAATAGCAGTATAGCTTATGTCAACAACAATGTAATTCCATAACTTGTATATCAGAATGAGACAATAAAATAAAAAAATAAAAGAGTGTTGGTTATCGTGTCGGACTAGCATGCGCACAACTCGAGTTCGAGCCCAACGGAAGGATTTTCTTTTTGTCTGATTTCATCCAGCCTTATTTATAAAACTATTTTCTACACACGTTTAGGCTGAGTATTAGATATCAAGAATTTGTCGAGTTTTAGATGTTCAGTTCTGGATATCCTATAGATGTTCAATGGATATCCAGAATTGGATATCCAAATATCCGATCTGGACATTGTGGATATAGTACAATGTTTATCCCTGGGAGATTTGTGCTGTATGGGTGGGCGCCGGAGCCACTTGAACAGGTGGAAAAAATCCCGGTTCTCCTCCGCCGAGGATCGAACCCGGGTCTCTCGCATGCTAATCAGACGCCCTAACGACTGAGCTACCGCGGCTTTGTGTAAGAACAAAGTAACAAATAATTATTATGATTTTGCAAATGTAACCATTATTTATCAAAATAGTAGTGGATGATATTTTTATGGGCTTGAAAACATTTTGATTCTGGCTTCCCCCTCCCCCGAAAAATTGAGTTCGAAGTTAGATTTTGCCCTCCAAAGTTAAGACACAATTTACGCCTATGTCTATTAAAGTTCCATAAAAAGCATGAGAATATCGGAATATAAAAGGTAAGGAGGCACTAAAATATTACCTACAGACAGTGTAAAAGATCTGCGCTAAGCAAAAATGTAAAATAATTGGATAAACAGTTTCATCTCCTCCCAACGTGGATGATAAGGTGTCGGGAAGATTAAAAGTTTGAGGACATTAAAAACTGCGCATTCCATGGGTGGGTTCAGCTCTTGCAGCAAACGGGTACGGGTAAGATGGCAGTGTCCAATGAGAAGCCGACTTAGTATTATCCCTTCTCTGCGAGAGGGACGTTGCGAAGAACAATGCACCCATGATGGGCTTGACGGCATGGAGCTTGTTTCCCGTTACCCAATCTTGCCAAATCTCAAGGAGGAAAGAACGAAATCTACTCTGAAGGTCCCTGGCTGATGCAAGGTGGAAAGCACTTCGCTATCTGCATGAGAAGACTTTGGCAGCAGCAGCATCTGCTTCGATGCCTTTAATGCCCACACTGACAGAAAAGGAAACGTACAAATTTTGCTGCACTATGGAATGTCGGGAAGAGAGTGGTTCCATACTCTAGAGCACCCTGAAGGAGTCTGAATAATTTAGGACTCTCTGAAAAGTGTGAACTTCAGCAAAATACAACGCCTAGTTCTGCCATGTAGATGGAACAAGCAGAATGTAAATCAAAGCTATATTGATTGATTCAACCGATATGAAACTATCCACATAAAAACCAATAAAATTGGGGCATTGTGATCGAAGATGTCAAAACCATATGTGCCCCTGCCTTTAGGAGATCAGTTAGAGACAGGTTAATGGGAGATTCATGTAATTCCTAAGTGAGGAGAGACGAAAAAAGTGGAGGGACGCCAAGTTCTGAGGATCTCGTAAGCATGAACACACAGTGGCATAGTGGCACGAGGATGTAGGCGATATGCAAAAAACCTTCTCTCGTAAGAGACTGTGGTAAGATGGATGGGATGGCATCGAGTGCAGATTGTAGCAATAATGAAGAATAAGTTGTCTTTGTAGAGACAACAAGGGCTTTGATGCCTCCATAAACAAGTAGACGATTGGACCGGTACGAAATGCACCGGAAAAGAGACGAATAGAAGCACAATAAACAGCGTTGAGGATGCGAAGTTGAGAATAACGAGCATAGGAATGCACAACGCATCAACAATCGAGCTTCGACCTAATGAGAGAACAATAAAGTCGAAAGAGAACAATGTGATCAGCACCCCAAGATGTGTGACATAACACATAGAGAAGGTTAAAAAGTGTAGACAAGATTACTTCAGCTGGCAGAGATGAGATTTCCAGCACCCGAAATACACAGAAGACTTGCATGATAAGTGTGTGCGATAGGATTGAGAAGTTCAAAAACTGTCGGACAAGTGTTAAGCAAGAAGGAGCAGCAAAATGGCAATTCACATCCACTACTGATGACAACATTAAGCAAGTCCATGCAATGATTCTGACCTAAGAGTAACTATCGACGAAGTGGCAAGTCATCTGCACATTAGTTCTTTATATTGTGATGCAAGCCTTCGGTAGATTTCTTTCCCTGATACACCTCCAGACCACGAAAGAGAGATTACTAATAGCTTTTCTTCTTTGGTACAAATAAGGGGAGGGGCGGCTATCTTTACAATGTAAACACAACATGAAAACAAATAAATCATTGTGAAGGTAAATAATTATACACTAAACCAATGATAAATGCACACTACATTTACATGCCCGCCCAGAAATCAATGTGGTTAACGTAAGGAAAATTACATCAAATGTGCAGATAATTATTGACCAACCCTCGTATGTAGAATGATTTCCCCAAGTTTCCATCATTTTGTATTTTGGATTTGACTTGTCCTAACATTGAGGAAGATTCCTACAAGAAATCTCTTCTTTAGAATTTAATTCTGTGTTGAGGCCAAGTTTTAGCTAATTCCACCCATACTAAAGCGGGTAAAAGACAATCTAGAAAAATGTTTTTCTAATTTTTCTAATTCACGAACTTAAATTAAATTTTTCACATTGACTGTAATATATATGGTTATAACGATCAAATCTTGCGCAAGCTAATCAGGTATCAGTTAGTAATTATATAACGTAATAAATTAATTTCGCCGTAATAAGCAATGGCAATTAACTTCAGAAATGGCACGAGAGATACGCTTTTCACCGGGTTTAACGAAGCATTTCACGTTCGAAGAAGCCAGTTTACCGATGTAAATCACAAGAAAATGAACTTTAGAACCACTGATCAGATTTGAATGAAAATTTATACAGCTCTTGATCACATCATAGTCGTCGAGATTCTCGAAGTTCATCTTCATAGGAGGCAAATCGGTGAGATATCAAAGAATAAAGAATATGGGTGATTGACAATGGATACGGAAGGCGAGCATGCGAAATACAATAGGTTCGGCGAGATGATAACCTCTTCAGAGGCGTCAAGGAAAAGAGGTCAAGGAACTCCGATAGAACAGGCGATGATAGAAGGGTTGGAAGACAGGGTTGCAGACAAATTTAACAAGGCCTAAACCAGGAGGCTAGCGTAACGACCATTTTGAATACAACATAAATGAGGTACTTGAAGAGTAAGAAGGCACAGTTTATCTCCCACGACCATACGCTACTTATCTACGGTCAAAAGGACGCGTATCTTCAGCGTATACCGATCTGTGTTGTTTATTTTTTTACCGGGAGTGTATCAAGTCGGTATGGAGTAGAGAAGAGAAAGGAGCCCGTGGGGGGTCGTTCCCCACTTACCTATTCGGAAGATGCTTATACCCTGGAGTGTGAAGCCGTAACAACAAGAAGTCGCCCTTGTCATCGCACCGCCAGCAGCCCAGCATCGCCCAGGATGGATATACGTTCATTACCAGTTCCTAATTGATATTGCTTATTACGACATTTAGTATCTTACTTATGATGAGATTAATATTTTGCTCAGAGTACCAATTTCAGTAAAATCATTTTGCAAAAGAACTTTCAGATTTGTCCGGCACTATTATTTACTAATGTAATCGGAATAATTGTCATAAAGTTTGAATCACAATAATGTAATGTAATGTTATAACAAGTAATGCTCATTTCTGCTTTGATAGAGGAGAAATATCAAATTTCGTCCATTCATAAACTCCGCCCTAATTATTATATTTATATATAAAAGGAAACGTGAATGCCTTGGATATAACCAGTACTAAACTAATTACTAAAATCACGAAGTATAAGTTGTAATTTATTATGTTTGAAATGCCGAAGCATGAGTGAGAGTGTGAATGATTGAGTGCAAGGGGCATTGATATAATTGTTTTTCATGTCTTTATCTGTCAATTATATAACATTAATTAAACTAATCCTGTTGGTTGTGTAATTTACAACAGTACTCAATAGTCTACCCTATCAAATCTCTTGGGCTCCAACCGCTAGGCACTTACCCTGCCAAAGAGGTAAATAATCATTGGTTGTTTGTAAAATACTTACTTTTTCTATAAGTGCGAAAAAATTATGAATTAAAATTAAAACTCACTTTATTGTCTTTATTGTCGAGAGGTTTTCCATTTGCAAAATTCCATTGCGTAGTGTTATTTACTTTCCCTCTGTCTATCTTCCTTCTTCACAGTCAATAATGGTAATACTATTCCACACCTTATTGTTACGTAATTAATTTAAACTCCAAAAAAATTCTTTTCTAGGGCAATATGACATATCTGATGTGGCGAAGATATCGAAGACATTCTACGAAGAATACGGGAAAATCGTGAAGCTATCTGGCCTCGTCGGACGACCTGATTTGCTTTTCGTGTATGATACGGAGGAGATAAAGAAGATCTACAGGAACGAAGGACCGACGCCCTATCGCCCTTCAATGCCCTGCCTGGTGCACTACAAGAGCGTCGTGAGGAAGGATTTCTTCGGGGATCTCCCTGGAGTGGTTGGAGTGTAAGTGGAAAGGAAACAAATGAACACGATGATTGTTTGTCCCTGTTCCTCTGAACACATATGCTCATCGATACAATATTTCTTGCAATCATTCAGTACTTTGTAACACAAATTGTGTTACGAATGATAGTATAAAATTGTATGCAGGGTTGTTAAAGATCTAGGTATTTTAAATAAATTCAATTCCGGTCCAGGAGAGAAAATCAGCAAGCGTAAATGGGTTCTGGATCGCAAAGAACCTTTTTATCTGTAAAGTATTTCAATTCGGTCCAGGAACCTTTTTTTTTGTATGACTTTAGATGCGGTCCAGGAACTTTTTTTCTGGGTGAATTTAAATACGGTCCAGGAATATTTTTCCCGGATCAATTTAAATAAGGTAGGAATCGTTTTTCCGGATCAGTTTAAATAGGGAACAAGTTCCGTATTGAAATGAAACAATACTCAACTTGAACCCAATATAAATTACGTGAGAAAATATGTTCCGGTCCTGTTACGGATCCCAATATAACCCATTAGAATGTATGGGTTCCTAGACCTTTAACAATCCTGATTGTATATAATATACACACGTGGCTTTTCAGGAGAAATCTGCAGGAGATATCCGGTAGGTGTTAGCATTGATGATTTTAGGCAATAAGGGTTGTATGAAGATGGGCCCGAGTCCAGGGCCGGATTAAAGTGGGTGCTATTGATGCTGCAGCATTAGGCCCACATGAAAACAGACGAGAATTTTCCGAAAGCTGAACAGTTTTCTTTTGCTATATTAACCTGAAAATAAATCTTAGAATGAAATTTGGAGTCCCAATTTCGGACGCCTAGACACAGCGTAACTTACTATACAGACGTAACTATAACGTCGTTGTGTTTATTGCTCGCCAAATATTTCAAGTTAATGCTATCAATTGATGCAGCATCAGGCCCAATTTCGTCTTAATCCAGCCCTGGGCCCGACTGATAACGCTTACCAAGATAATGCATGCAAAACTATGTCACCATGCGTAAATCAGGGCAGAAATTACAGATAGAAAAGATTAACCTGAACACTCTGTTGACCGATTATTTAAGAAGTACAGCATTGGTAAACCTTGTACATTTCATAACTCAAAACAATTTTTCAAAATGTCACCATGTACAGTCATGAGAAAAAATAATTCCTCCATAGAGCCTTAATACCAATAGTCTTAAGGCGAAGGAAGTATTTTTTTCCAAGACTGTACATCAATGCACCTTTGAACGCTTGTCAAATATCTCGACGTTCCCTGATTTTGGAAAAAGCATTAGTAATGCAAACGACCAGCCCACATGTAATGTGGCAACCACCTTTGTGCCATGCAACTAGCCCTTCATCAACTCCATAAATATAAATCCAAGGGCGTCAAATGAGCAACTCTGCTGGTTAGGGTATGACGATGTACGTAGAAACGAGTTAGGAAATCTGCAATTGAGATACTGGACTACTGTGCTCGTACAATGAGCCCCTGAACCATCATGCTACAGGTACATATGACGTCGTGTCACCAGTGTTCATCTTGAAACTGATGTTATGTTACATCGTATCGTATAGTCGTTAACTCATGCAAGAGGTTGTGAATGAATAGCATGGCGTGGTACATGAATAGACAATACACGCAAATTGGATTTTAGTCTCCTTAAGCCGGACCCTGTGGCCGAGTGGTTATCAAATCCCGCTGCGACACCAAGGGTCCCAGGTTCGAATCCCGCTCGGGCTTTGGTTGTTTGTGAATGTCCATTCATCAATTTCATCATTTCATCACTCATCCCCATCTTCGCAAATTAGCCAAGAGGCAAAACACGCGAAGTAAAAAGAAACTAAATCAATCAATCAATAGTCTCCTTAAGATTGTTTCGGCATGATGATTGGAAAATTACCTGTTTCAACTAGGAGCTGAAGTTCCCCGTAGATGTTGGCTCGTATTTAGAATAGACTTTACCCAACAGAGTGTCGATGTGTAGATTGATGGTTCACGGAGGTTAAAGCTCAGCTCTGTCCCTCTGGTGTAATCACTTTCGATCTCTCCCCCTCACTATCAGAATCCATACTATTTATCCTCCAAGGATTTCTGCCGTGAATTCCGGGTCGATGTACCTATTTACTTCCTTGAATCTGTTTATTACACCGAGTGACCCATCAAGACTGACGTAACTTCTTTACTCAGCAATCCTTGAATTCCTAATGTCTGTTTCCTGTCTGGAATTCTGATAGCCAAGAATCGGGAAAATTATCTCTCTGTTTTAATAAAATATACTATATTGCTGCATATGGGTGTAATACGACATGTTGCAGTATGTGTGTCCTGTCCCATGTGATTCTAAAAGAACCTGGCCAATCACCATCTCTTCAAGGATGCTACAACACGTGTGAAAGAAAAACATGTTCGGAAATAGGTTTCCACAGTTCAAAGTGAGTTTCTATTTCATGCATTGTTAATTTTATCCCATGCGAACGCACCTCACTGTGAAAAGTATGAATGCCAACAGTGCCCAACCTTTGACAAAATTGCAGACCCTCTGCAGATGAAATAGAAACAAACCATGCCATGTTCGTCATATTTCCATTATTTATTATTTGAAGTAGGGTTACATTTAAGCCTTCAGTACACTTTAAACTGATTATCTTACCATAAAACAGCTTATTGCCCTCAAGAAAAATACCTTTTGTTGTGCAAAAGGGCCATCCCGTGGTGCTAAATGTCACGTGTGACAGTCTACCACAAACTGACATTCTATAATGTATTTCTCTTCCACTGAGATAAGAATGCTCTATAATAAAAAAAGTAGAAGAAAAGAGGTAACACAAGACTCAGTGAGGGCTATTAAAATACTAAATCGTTCCAGGGAGCATAGGAATATGACATTAATCACCAGATTAGCTCCCTATTATAGGAAGATCGACCCATGAAGAATGGAATGTGGATAAAACTGAATTCTCTAAAGTTTAAGTTCCGGACAAGGTAGTAGATACGAACGATTTCTAATAAATTAGCAGCATTGTTGTAGCAGAACTTGAGAAATCGGTGAACAATGGGTAACCATAATATTTTTTCCCACAAACGGGACATCCCAAGGAGATCAGTTTACCTCCCCTCCTTTCTGAAAAAAAAAACCGGTTAGGTCTAATTATAAAATTAGTATTACAATTAACTTATTATTGTTATTACTTATTAAAGGATGGATCGCGTAAATGATACATCATGAACAATAAGTGAAATTTGATCTCCCGTTGTCAAAAGGTATCAATTATTACAATCTCGGTATGACTTACACAATACCTCTGGTCCCTTATGATCAACCTTTGATGTTAGTCCTACCTGAAGTTAAGAAATGCCAGAAGTATTTATCAGAAGAATCAATCTTCTAGAGAGTAGTTTATAAATCTCCCCGAAAACCTTACCCCAGATATCAGACACACAACGCGAGATTTGTCTTTTGAGTTTGTGTGAAGACGTAGGAACTTTAAATCATTGTTGCAATTCCGTATTGAAACTGCATGTACGCTTTTTGGCCATGTTTATTCACTGAACATGTTTACAACTGAACACACATAAAGCAATACAATATACGTATTTTTCTTTAGCATGAATTGTCACTAAAATTTAGACTTGATTTTCAAGATAACTCCTAGACATTATAAAACGGGACAAATAGTGGCGTTATAGTAATATGAACGGAACGACCGGGACACGCCTCTGAAACGGGACTGTCCCGGTCAAAACGGGACGTATGGCCACCCTAGGTGAACATGGAATCAGCAATTTTGCTACAGTTTTTTGTCAGAAGAAGGAAATTGAGTTGAACAGTAGCCCTAAGTATCCAAGACTTGAACTCTATCCGTGAACGTGGAGCAAATGATCGAAAACAAGACTTCCGCCCAAGAAGTGACCAATGAACGCGTGAGAGGGAAACGGACTGCGTTGAGAAGGAAACGCGACGGCAGCTACAAACCGTTTGAAGCAGCACGCACTGCTTTACTCCGTCAACTCGCTATTTCCCCTTCTCTACCGTTATGCGCGGCTTTTCTCCACAGACTCCTGGGACACTGTAGACGACGCTGTGTGCAAGAATAGCGACGTTCAAGTTCAGATGTACACCGTTCCAGAACGTATTGATATCGGTGCAGATACCAAATACTAGGTACCTGGTATAGGCACATAGTGGTTCGGATCCCACTTTAAACTGTAGGTTCAGTCCCGATTAGCCGTACTGTGCATACAGTGCACTTTTAAAACACCAACTCAACCCATCCCAAACAAGTACGTGATACCAAATCAACGAAGTAGGCCTCCCGATGGTGCAGTGGTAGCGTCGTCGCCTTCTATTCAAGGGGTCCCGGGTTCGATACCCGGTGGAGGCTTATAGTGGTTCGGATCCCACTTTAGACTGTAGGTCCAGTCCCAATTATCCTTTCTGTGCATAAAGTGGACTTAAAACACCAACTCAAACAATCAAATGAACGAAGTAGACCACTCGGTGTTGAATTCATTTGATTTATTTTATTTTGCTTTTCTGCCACCTTTGACTAATTACGAAAATGAGGATGTGTTATGATACGATGAAATTGATGAAGGGACATTAACAAAGAACACCCATGTCCTGGCCGAGATTCGAACCCGGGACCCTGATGTGATAACCACTTCGCTACAGAGGTCGGATGTTACACTTCTTAACGAACTAGACGTGGCTAATACCGGAGTGTCCACAAAGTCCTGTCCCTTGAACTTTTAATAGCTGTAAGTTGGTAAAGAAATGATGGAGATGAATACGACATTAACACAAGAGAGCATTGTCCTTTTGTATGTTTTTGCGGTTGAAAGAAATACACCACATACCTGAAGAAACGCAGGAGAGGGAGGGGTATCGTGCAGGGTGGAGAAAAAAATGAACAAAATCACATTATTGTCCCAAAACTTCTCTAAATTCCTGGTTTACGACAACTTTCTCTGAACTTTTAGTCTTTACGTACACAGAAATGTCGAAAGAGGCTAATTTGTTTTGGTTGCAATGTGTAGGATGACAGAGAATAAAAATAATCTTTACATATTCTAAGCATTTTTAATACATACACGTTTATATCAATATAATTTACACAACAATTAAATAATTTTGTTATTAATTAATATTACATGTGCAAGGATAAAATAAATAAAGAGGGGGAACCCCCGAAGCAGCCCGCCTCCACCCGCCTACATTCGAGGGTATGCGCTTATGTCCTGGTGTCTTTAAATAAACCAGGACGTCAATTGCTCAGAATTTATCGTTTCCCCGCTTTGTTTTCCTTTCTTTATTGTTTTTATTTATAACATACAATTACATATATGTATATCAAACAAAGAATATATATATATATTATATATAAGAATAGATAATTCACGAAGACGGAGAACACCGATCCGATACACTTTATACCAAGATTTTCAGAAAATTCTCAGATTAAGCCATTTAGAAGAAAGGGATACCCTGGTAACAGCCCTACGCTACGACTAATGATCAGAAGCAAACACCCAAAAGAGAAAACAATTACCTTCACCTTTCCTGAGGCAGTGGACAGGATGACACTGATATCTAACAATATTCCGACTGATGCGGAAGAACTGCTGACTTTGCTGGAGTCGGCTTTCGCTCGCCGAGGTGAGGCCCTCATAATCGATGACGTATAGGCTGACTTCGTGAGAGCTCATGGGAGGATAGTATTCATCGCTTCCAAAGAATAGCCGCACTGTTTCCAAATGACGAGGCATAAAAAAAAAGAAAAACAATATATAAGCATCGCACAAGCAAATTTAAAGGGGGCTAAATTAGCAAAAAAATAGGTAAAGTGCTCCCCCGTGTATAGCACCAAGCCATGAAGGCGTATAGAGGGTGTGGGGATCAGGGGTTTATCCAGGATTTTTCCCTTGGGGGGGTGTTGGAAAATTTTGGGGGGTGTAAGCTTCGGGAAGTTAAATGCATATTTTGGACTAACTAACTAACTAACTAACTCTCTAGCCTTCTTAAACCCGAAGGTTCATGGCTGCAGCAACACAGGCCTTCCATCTGTCCCTATCTTGAGCAAGATCTATATACTCTTTTCCATCCCTACCGATTTCCCTTAGGTCCATCTCGACGTTGTCCCTCCATCATCGTCTTGGCCTTCCTACAGGTCTCTTACCATCAGGTTTCCCAACAAGAATCCTGTAAACTCCTCTTTCCTCTCCCATTCGTGCCACATGGCCTGCCCACCTAAGTCTTCTTGATTTAATTATTCTAATAATGTCTGGACATGAATACAAATTATGTAGTTCTAAATTATGTAACCTTCTCCACTCACCTGTCTCCTCATCCCTTTTAGGTCCAAATATTTTCCTAAGGATCCTATTTTCAAATACTCTCAATTTATGTTCCTCTTTCAATGTAAGGGACCAAGTTTCACACCCATATAATACTACAGGCAAAATTACGGTTTTGTATATTTTAACTTTTAGTTTCTTAGATATTAAACGAGAAGACAAAAGTTTATGAAGAGAGAAGTAACATGCATTTCCTGAATTAAGCCTACTTTTTATTTCCTCTTTAATATCATTTTCATTTGTTAATATTACTCCTAAGTATTTGAATTTGGAAACTGGTTCAAACGAGTTGTTATCAATAATTAAATTTTGATTATTACCTAACACTTGTTTTCGGCCTGTAAGCATATATTTAGTTTTCTCTTTGTTAACTTCCAAACCTATCTCTTTAGCAGTTTTGAAAAATATTTCAGCATTATTCTTAATTGTATTCACATCATCCCCCAGTAAGTCTACATCATCTGCATATGCTAACAACTGAGTCACACCATTTAATTTTAGCCCTTCTTTAGTTTCGTTTACCTTCCTAACAGCATATTCTAAGGCAAAATTAAAGAGCAATGGAGATAATGCATCTCCTTGTTTTAACCCATCATGAATTGTAAATTTGTCAGACATATTAATACCCACACGAATTTTACTTTCTGTTTCACTGGTGCATATTTTTATCATACTAACAAGCTTCTTAGGTATTCCAAACTCTACTAATATATTATATAATTTATCTCTTTTGACCGAATCATATGCTTTTTTGAAATCAATGAATAGCTGATGGACATTTTGATTATATTCCCACTTTTTTTCAAGTGTCTGTCTGATGTGAAAAATTTGATCTGTAGTTGATCTGTTGCGTTTAAATCCACATTGATAATCACCTATAATTTCATTAGCATATGGGGTTAGTCTTGTTAAAAGAATGTTAGATAATATTTTATATGTTGTTGAGAGTAGAGAAATTCCACGGTAATTATTGCAGTTCATTTTATCACCTTTTTTAAACACAGGAACAATTATGGATTCTTTCCACTGTTGAGGGATTTCTTCTTTATTCCATATTAAACAAATTAATTTATGAATTTGACATATTAATGAATTTCCACCATATTTAATTAACTCAGCTGGTATTAAATCAATGCCAGGTGCTTTGTTATTCTTTAGCCTTTTAATAGCATCTTTAACTTCAGTCAAGTTAGGTTCTGGAACTAAAGGTTCTGCTGTGTGCACTTCATTTACTTCTGATTTATCTCCTACATGAACATTTAAAAGGTCATTAAAGTAGTTCTTCCATCTATTTAGAATATCGCTTGGGTCAGCTAGAAAATCACCGTCTTTATCTTTTATCAAGTTTACTTTAGGTTGCCACCCCTTTCTAAACTCATTTACACCTTTATATAAATCTCGGATATTTTTATTTTTGCTGTTTGTTTCAATTTCGTTAATTTTGCTTTTCAAGTAATCTCTTTTTTTACTTCTAAACGTGCGGTTAACTTCTCGCTTTATTCTATTATAATTGTTTAGATTTGTATAATCAGAGTTATTTAAATACCTAAGTCTAGCCTGATTTCTTATTTCTATTAGATTATGACATTCATTATCAAACCATGGCTTACTTTTTCTCGGTTTATGGTATCCTATACTTTCTTTAGCTGCTGATTTTATTGCATTACGTATGTGCTCCCAATTCTTATTTACGTCTGTTTCATTTATATTTTCATCATCATTTAAATCCTGCAAAACATCAAATCTATTTGACAGTTTAATTTGGTAATCTTTCTTAATTCTTTCATCAGTAAACTTTCCTGTATCAAATTTTAGAACTTTTAGATTTTGTTGCTTATGATTTATCACTGAGAGTCTTTCTCTTAATTTAGCAATTACTAAATAATGGTCACTGGCACAGTCAGCACCTCTATGTGTACGAATGTCAATTATACTAGTATGCCTTCTCTTATCAATGAGAATATGATATATCTGATTATGAGTTTTACCATCTGGAGAAGACCAGGTATGTTTATGGATATCTTTATGTTTAAAAGTGGTACTTTTCACAATTAAATTCTTTGAGGTTGCAAAAGTAATCAATCTTATACCATTATCATTACTTAATTCATGAAGACTTTCTTTACCAATCGTGGGTTTAAATGTCTCTTCTTTGCCAATCTGTGCATTACAATCACCTAACAGAATTTTCATATCATACTGAGAAAATTTATCAAAGACCTGTTCTAACTCTGTATAAAAATCATCTTTAGTATTATCATCTTTATCTTCCGTTGGTGCATGTATGTTTATTAAAATAATTTTACACTACCTACCCTGTAAAACTGCATATGATATCCTATCATTAATAAATTCTACTGTTTTAAGAGCTGAGATAATTCTATTATTTATGAAAAAGCCTGTTCCAAAATTATGATTTTCAGTACCACCATAGAAAAAAGTATAATTTTTAGTTTTACAATTCCCTTCTCCTGGCCACCTAACTTCCTGGACAGCTACTACATCTAATTTATACTTGACTATCTCATTAACTGTACACTGAAATGCCCCAGGCCGGTAAAGGCTCAGAACATTCCAGGTGCCTAATTTAATATCCTTATTCCTAACGTAGATCTTATCCTTAGTCCAGGGACCTCCCAAACGGGGGACTATTTTACCTCCGGAATATTTTACCTTGGGAACATCCATGGCCTTATATTGCTGATTCTTGACATGGCTTTTTACAGTGCAGAGTTGTCAGCTCTACGCCTAACCCCCAATATGAATGGAGGAACTACTACAGAAGACAAACACAAACACATTAGACAGCACAACTACTACACAAGACACACACAAACACAACACAACTATAACACAATATAAACACAAACACAGCACAACTACTACACAAGACAAACACAAACAAATTAGACAGCACAACTACTACCCAAAACAAACATACTAGACAGCACAACTACAACACAAGACACATACATACACACCACCGTTACTACACAAGACAAATAGAAACACATTAGACAGCATAACTACTACACAAGATAAACACAACCACACTAGACAGCACAGCTATTACACAAGACAAACCCACATACAAGCACATCACAACTACTACATAAGATAAACACAAACACATTAGACACCACAACTACTACACAAGACAAACTCAAACACACTACACAGCACAACTACTGCACAATACACCCAAACATATAACAACCTCTACACAAGAAAAAACATAAACGCACATCTACTACTACATTTTAGTGCTAAGCAAATCGAATTGTCTGATCGATCATTTTTTGTTTACTCAGGAATAACCCCCACAGGTAAGTACGAATGTGAAAAATAACAAAATAAACGAATTTGAGATTTTTAAAGCATCACACATTTTCGTTAATGATGAATTCAGGTTATGTCACCACACTCAATTTTTTTAAAAAAATTGTTAGCAGACACCACAAAGTACTTCATTATCAAAGTGAGCCGAAACCAACAAAAATTGGTCGTTCGAGGAGTGCTGCCAATCAAATTATTGCTCGTTTCTTCGGTTATACCGGACATGTGGCAACAATAGCTTTAGAAGATCGAAGGACTGTAAATGCTGAGTGGCATACAACACAGGTCATTAATGAATTGCGTAAAACAAACTCAAATCGTCGCATTATTCTTCACCACGACAACGCCAGTTCCCACTCAGCACACCAAACTGTTGACTTTTGTCCAGTAAAAATGTCGAATTAATGACTCATTGTCCGTCCTCACCTGATTTATCAGTATTATATGAATATATATTATTAGAATATGGTTATACTGGTGGATTTTTACATTGTATGTCATTTAATTAGTTGGTTGATTTGGTGTTTTAAATCCAATTTATGCACAGTAAGACTAATCAAGACTGGACCTACAGCTTAAAGTGAGATCCGAACCACTATGTGCCTCCAAAAGGTATCGAACCTGAGCCCCCTTGATTACAAAGTGGTGACGTTACCACTACCCCATGGGGAAGGCCCCTGTAATGCATCTGGGCATTGCAATTTCGCAAATACCAAAATAGCAAGCAGAAGTGCTAATGAACAATTCCATCACATTAATTAATTTTTCTTTTATTAATTAGAAAACAATTGAATTGCTACTCTACAGAGAAAGGCTAATCTGGACAAGGGTAAGCTTGGAATTCACATTATTGTGTTTCTGTGTGATGTTTGAAATGTAACTCTTTATCTTCATCACCAAAACAGAAATAATCTTGGTTGTATTGAACGAAACAGGAAGGTAGTATAAAAGAAGACCTTACCTTTATTCTTGGCACAGTGAACGCATATTTTGGACACTTTTAAAAATGTTCGCCCTAATTCAGTTTGTTCATGGATGTTTCTAGAGATTAACCCTCCCCCCTTTCTTCCCTTCACGTAACATTTCAGAAGAAAAAAGATGTCAAATACAGGAAAAGATGGAAAATAGATTAATGTTAACATTTCAGTTTAACGTTTCGAGTATTGCTTTCCTTCCGATAATCTTCAGTACTTGATTTAATCAAGCGTTAGACAAAACACAAAATTTTAATATATTATTACCAGGAATCATTTCATGCAATTCTTAAGCTAGTTATAAAGAAATTAGGAACACTTGCGCAATATTTTAACTGTATTTGTATCGTTCTTGCCGTAGGTGTAACTCGGAGTTCAACTTGGGGGTGTCCAATTGAAATATGAGTGAGAATGCATTGCATGGGTGTGCGCGCACTTGCCTGTCTGAAGTAGTAGTAATAAATACAGATATAATATGACTTAAATAAATTATGACACTGCCAGCGAAGCGAGCAAGAAAAATTTTAGAACAATTTCTTTGCAAACTGATTATGCATATTATTAGTTAAACATAGCGATAGTATCTCATGATGTTTACTCTTTACAATCTTGCTTTGCTCGTTCGTTGAAGACTTCAATATGAAATTCCTTGACCGATTTCGTTCAAAAGGTATCTATCAAACGTGCATCCCAACTTGCCACTATATTTTAACGTCTTCATGGCCATGCTCTAAATATATCGACTTTCATTACTTTATTTCAGTTTGTGAATCATCGTTTAAACAGAGATTTGAAAACACAAGCAGAATTTGGAACTCACTCGCTACATAGAACTATTAAAATTATACATGCATATTTTCTAACTGTTAGAACAGGAGGGGGCAGGGGGCATGTGGTGAGGTAAAGAGGACGCCTAACGAGCAAAGCAAGATTGTAAAGAGTCAACATCTTGGGATACTGTCGCTATTAGTATTAATAATATTAATAATATGCATATGCATTATACCCTTACAAAACTTTGGAAAATACGCTTGGCGCTTTTGAGAGTTTATCTTTCAAACACTAAATGAGAGGCTCCAGGGAATTAGGAGTCACGTGCCTCTTTACCTTAAAAGAAAACGAAATAACATGTGCAAATAAACGCATGGCATGTTAACTGCAAAATGAAGGCAAGGAATTTTCACTTCTGAATTGAGGCAATGCTTTATTTTCAATTATTTAAAAATTGAATAGCATTTATTCCACTATCCAACACAAAGAGCACAATGAACCAAACAAATTTTCTCTCTTCACGTTTTCCAGCAGGCAGTGGCAAGCGCCGTCGTGCCCTCACTGGTGCGCCAATGGTCAGATATAAATTTGGGACTTAATGTAAATTAAATTTATTTTATGTTTAATTCATTACACTCAGGCCCTTAGCCAGGAATTCTTTGTAGGGGGGACAAAGTCAATCCTAGAGGGGGCAAATTTTTAATATATTTTGTCGCATTGGCAGATATAGCAGGGTACACAGAGGCACTTGACATCTCCCCCAAAAGAGATAAGTAACAGAAAAGGGATGATATCTTGAAACTGCAACGGATTAAAACAAAATCGAGCAACATCAAATGGCATTTTCTCGATAATGACCTTTCCAGATTTGCCAAGGAATACAAAGTTTAACATAAATAGGCTAATAGGGACTGTATCTACTTGATATTTACAGGTTGATAATGTTAATAGACGAATAATGGGCCTCTCTGCAGAACTGATTAAGGGAGCCCTTTATAAATCATGCTTCAGGGCCTTCCCGATGGCGCAGTGGTAGCGTCCTCGTCTTGTAATCAAGTGGTCCCGGGTTCGATACCCGGTGGAGGCACATAGTGGTTTGGATCCCACTTTAAACTGTAGGTTCAGTCCCGATTAGCTTTAGTGTGCATAAAGTGGACTTAAAACACTAATTCAATCAATCAATAAATCATGCTTCATAATGATTCTTTCTAGTTTCCAGTATGCAAGATTTTTCCGCACAAAGGAATCTAACGAGAATCCAACAACACCAAGAAGTTATGCAAGAAAAATCGAATTAATTAAATAATAATGGTTACATATTATCTACACTTTGATGAACTGTGTAAAAATTTGTAATACATTTTTTTTGTACTTGCCAAAACATGGGTCCCTTAGTCCACCACGGACTCTATTTCCTTCAAAGGGGAGACTCTTACATCACTACAATGTTTGCCTACTGGTTACGTTAACCATTTTGCAAAATATTGTGTGAATTGTATTATATTATAGTTGAAATACATGTTTTGACACCTGACAAACAAATAGGAATACCTTGATTGATCAATGACTTCTTGGATTACAGTGTCATCATTAATATTTCATATTAAGTTTCATAGTAAGAAATTGTTTTAATAGAGCGCAAATAATTTTAGGGAGCGCCATGGCATTCTCTTTAACATTTTTTTTTCTCATATAGGTCGTTTGGATCGCAGAGCCGACTCCCACCGTCCCATAACTATGGCTTTGAACTTGGACTATAAGAACAGAAGACATTGCGAGCGAAGCGAGCAAGAAAATTTTACGAAATTTATTTTTATTTGTATAAAATTTGAAATCCAGAGGGGGCAATTGCCCCTTGGAAGTGCCCTTGGCCGTCTCGAAGAAAAATGCAAGGAACTCGTAAAAACTAATTCCATCATGAGCATCCAATTGTCCTGCTATTCTTAGATTCTCCTAGTCTTGCTTTTTTTACTTCAATGTTTGCTTCCCCTAGAATGGACTCCCGTCCAAGGTCGGGAGGGTGGTGGTGGAGGGGAGACAATTCCCCTGCCGCCCTGTGGTTGCGGCACTGTTTATGAGTGTCTCTTCATCAATGTCACGTCATCATTCATTGTTGCGATTAGCTATAAGTGGCAGAAAAGCAACGCTAAGTAACAAAAATCAAATATCCACTCCCTCTCTCTACCACATGAATCACTATTACCAAAAAGGGAATTCCCCCCCTCCCAATCCTGATACGAAAGTATACTGAATCCCACACACCTTCATAAATCACAAAATCAATAAGTGTTTTTGTTATGTTGCTAGAGTAATTGTAAAGATTAGTGAGAATTCCAGGTGTTCTGTATTTTTCACAAGGGGGGGCAAAGCAGGCTCTCAGGGAGGCAGTTGCTCCCTGCCCCCTCTAGCTACGAGCCGTTTACACTTCCTTTGCTTCCTGTGAAAAGTTGAATAAAATTAAACATGTCATTATGTCAGGGAACCGACTAGATACAAAGGGAAAGACAATTTTTACTAAAGCTATATCTTTGCAAACTGACAATAACTTTAATTTAATAGGGTGCCAGTAATTTCACAGGGCACCACGACGTTAACGCTTTTGTATTTTTATCTGTTTTGCTTGTTCGGCACCCCATTTGTACTTAGCGCCTAGGCAAGCACCCCAAGTGGACCCTCCCCCTTTTACAACTCTCTTTCTAATAGTATATAATTTATTTTACAAAGGTAAGAACTCTTGGAGCCACAAAATGGTCATCAACTATAGACGTGAATGAATCACTTAGGTTCACTTAGGTACTTTATGAATATCGGTTGGAAGAAATTATACCTACATATAGCGTCACTGATTTTCTACTCGCCACTTTCGGTTTCTTTCTGTTTGGTTTTTCATTTTCTCTATCTTCTTCAGACAGTTTTGCAGTCAAGTTTCAGACATTGTTATACACTAAACAGAACGACAACACACGAACGGAGAGATGCTACACTGAGACAGACCAAGGCCAAGGGCATTTGACTGTTCTTTTCTCTACCACTCCAAAATCATTCATCTCGCCAAGTTACAGAAAATAATGTTGCTAACCATAGTAACACAATTCACTACAAGGAGTCAAACCTGTATCTTTGAATTTCTTCCCTTACTTTTATCGTACATTTTTCACATGAAAGAATCGAAAGGAAAATGCAACAAAATATAAATTTCATTGACTCAGGGGTTGAATAATTGAATTTACGAATCTGTAACGTATTTAAGAAATATATAAGGTATTCAAACGCTGAACTGTCAATAACTGTGCGCGGAATGTGCTCCCTGGAAGGAGGGCGAGAGGCCAGTTTGACATTTTCCAGATGGCAGTGTCCCTTCCCTAGAGCTGACCGAAGCATTGTCAAGGGAACTAGTGTTTCCTGGAAATGGCCATGCTGCATATTCCACCCTCCTTCCTTGACACTTTGGTTTTAGTTGATCGGAAGGTTCATTGGACTTCGCTTCTTGTAGAGCTACAAATGATTCCTTTCTGATAATGTTGAAGTATTGTCATTCTATTGTTGATATAAACATCCATATTTACACCCCCCCTGTAGGGGGGGTGTTCCACTTTTCTGCTTAGGGGGTTGTTCACCAAAATTTGGGAGGGTGTTGGGGGGGGTGTTATGGGTGTGCGGATAAATCACTGGTGGGGATAACGCCCCACACTTTCTTGATCCGGTCGTGAGTGGGGTGATGTGATCAGCATCACGCCCCTGACCGTCTTTACCCCCCAGGGTTTCCCCCGGGTACCCATGTTATTCGACGCTGGGTGGCGCCGGGGCCGCTTCCATCGTTAGAAAAGTTCCCGGATTTGAACCGGCCGGGGATCGAACCCGGGACCTTTAGCATGGTAGTCAGACGCTTTACCGACTTTTTTTAAACAAACTTTCATTTTATCAGCATATATACAAAATAGATCTGCTTTCTTACATAAATTCTGTTAAAAGTATTGTATAGAATTTTTAACATAGTAAGTAATATAGTAAGAGTCCCATTTTTGCTATCTGATACAAGATTTTTGGCGTAAACATGCAGTTAGTTGTACCTGTACTACAAATATACGTTTCTTCACATATTAAATACCTGTTTACACTTTCACACCACAAGTATACAATTATTGTTGTCTAAACAACACTGAGGTAGTTTCCAAAATACTCATACATTTTTGGATATTGTAGCATTTTCCATCTGGTTCTTTTTAAATACTGTGTGAACAAAATGCTATTGCTCTCATACTTTTTACAAAATACATAATATATTGTATTAGCTATTAACTAAATTACTGCATTGTTTTCTTTTCTGGAAAATATTTGAAATCTGGTCTTGTACACATCGACGGTTGAAAGTACTGGGGTGCTGTTCGACATATTTGTCCTAGATATGTCGTTAGGCATTTCCAAATTCCCTGTACTCCATTACATGTTACTATTCTATGTTCAGTGGTGTCTATCTCTCCACATATGTGGCATTTATTAGTTGTTAGTCTATTGATATTATGTAAGCGTTCATTAGTTGGTACAATATCATGTATTACATTGTACCAAACACTATACACTGATGTATCCAGAAATTTCTTATTTAAATTTTTCCAAATATTTTGCCATCTGTTATTGGGAATTTTTTTTTCAATGCGGTGAGTCGGTATCTGCAACTGTTTGTGAAACAGTGTATATAAGTATTGAGAGAGTTTTACATCTTCACCTTTTGGCGGAAGCACCACATAACTGAATTCTTGCATCAAACTTTTTTCAATCTACGTAGATCTGGCGTATTTTTGGGTGGAAATTCCTCCGTCCATAACTGTATCCATAATGATGTAATGGAGTCTTCAATGCCATAGAGCGTATAGGATCTTGCCAGGAATAGGGATTTGCATTTGATCTCATTATTTGTGAGCTCCAATCCTCCTTTTAGTTTCATTTGCCATAGAGCGTATAGGATCTTGCCAGGAATAGGGATTTGCATACCACATAAACCAACCAATTGCTGAATTCATTATTCTGAGATATTTTTGATTGATTGGGATCACTTGGGCCGTATAGTTTAATTTACTAAACATATATGTTTGCAAAAAACACACCCGTTGTATCATGTTCAACTGTCTGCTGCGCATCTGATAACATTGTATGCGAATGTCTCTCGCTATCTTTTGCCAATTGGATTCTAACATTTGTTCCTTGTCCTTGTGAAAAATTATTCCTAATATTTTAATTTCCTGTAGATATGGTATCCCTATATCTGGATATTTTTGAGCCCATGTGCCAAAGGGTAGCGCCTTTGATTTTTCCATATTTATTTTGGCCCCACTAGCACGGCAGTATATATGTATCGCTGTCATAATTTTTTGCATTTGCTCGTTTGTGGTGATACAAGCAGATAGATCATCTGCGAAAGCAAACACTTGGTTTTCTTTAAAGGCGTGCATCTCGTCGGGAGTAGTTTTCCTGGTATATTGCAGCAAAGGATCCAGGGTTAAAGCAAACAAGAGCATACTTAGTGGATATCCTTGCCGAATTGATCTTGTTATATTTATTGGGGACGACAGGAATCCATTGACCATTATCCGAGATGTTGCCTGTTGATAGAAACCTTTCAAAATATGAATAAATTTATCACTGAATCCATATGCCTTTAGCACCTCAAACAGGTAGTCATGCGACACTAAATCAAACGCTTTTTTGAAATCAAAAGCAAGCACACATGCATCAAGTTTCTGCACCATATAATAGGATATCAGATCGCGAATCCCTCCAACTGCACTGAATATGTTATGTCTTTTGCCAATGCATGTTTGTTTCTCGCTGAGTATCCGTGGTAAAATTAACTTTAACCTATTTGCTAAGATCTTTGCCATTAATTTATAGTCACAATTTAGTAATGTTATTGGTCTGTAGTCGTCTACTTGTTTGGCGTGTGATTTTTTCGGTATCAATATGATGATGCCTTCATTTTGTAAAACTTTTCCATCTTGTATGATTTTGATTAGTTCATATTTCATAATCTCAAAAAACTGCAAATAAAACTTGTAACCAATACCATATTTTCCTGGTGCTCCTTTAAGGTTGCATGTTCGTAACGCTTCATATACTTCTTCTATTGTTACTTCAGTATCTAAAAGTTGTCTGTCCTCTTCTTGTAAACCATTGTTTAGCGATTTCAGTATTGTCTCTCTTGCTTCTGATTCCCCCCTCCCCGGTCTGATAAAGCTCCCCATAATAGTCATAAAATGTCCGCATCATTCCTGGCTGACTCACATGCGATTCTCCACCTGAATCCACAAGATTGTTGATCATGAGTGTTTTTTGTTGTTTTTGCATCTGTACATGGTGATACATCGATGTTCTTTCATCTTGAATTAAATTCTTGGAATTGGTTCTTATTGTTATGCCTTCCATTTGTTGCTTCTGGAGTGTTAAGATTTTGGCTTTATACTGCTGTATGGCTTGATAATTTTTGGTGACATCTCTCCCTTGACATGCCTCGTGTAAACACTGGTAATAAAAATTGATCAATCCGTTTCTGTCTTTTGCATTTTCTTTTCCATACCAGCAGAAAAAAGTTTCTAATTTTGGTTTTACATATCGAACCCACCAGTCGACCCATTTTTGTGTAAATATTTCATTGATATGTGGAAACTCTAATAACTGTATATTTAGCTTCCAATCTGAAGGACCCCTGACTAGTTTTGTTTCTTCCAGGTTTATTGCCATTTTTACTGCCATATGATCAGTAAAGGGCGCTGGCAATGCTTCTATTATTAAAATATGTAAATATTATATCCTGTCTCTTCTGTAACCACATATCTTTCAAATGCAATTCTTCAATTAATGTTGCAAGGGCTGGACTATTTTGATAAGCTCCTAAACAATCGCTGGGATTTAATACCGGATTAAAATCACCCCCAAGTATTATTTTAGATTCATTTAACGATAGCAAATATAAAATGTCCTGATTATAAAATTGTTCACGTGACTGTCTATTTTGATTGTCTGATGGGGCATAAATATTCACAAAAGTCTAGTTGGTACTTTGAAAGCTAATGCCTCTCCCATCTACTAACTTTTTTACATTATTAATGGTTAGGCCGTTCCTAACAAGTGTTGCTGTCCCACGGCCATTGATACCAGTATTAACTATGGCTTCGTAACCACATATTGATGGAAAGTCACACATACAAACTTCCTGAAAAAACAATACGTCTATGTAGTGTACCCGTACAAATTCTTCTAACATTAAACAGGCGAAAAGATTCCATTAATATTAATAGCACATATTCTAGTGGTATATAAAATTAATAAATTAATAATGTAGCACACAGTTAATAGTACTTTCCGATCGTCCCTCATAACTTTGAAAAAAATTATACAAATAACAAATGAAATATCAAATTAAATTTCCCTTTTTAGGGTTTACTTCTTCTGTTCATTACTCTATTCATACCTCCTACCTCTCTCACTGATCTCCTCTTCGCTACTGTGTTCTCGCTACCTTTCGAAGTATTCTTCGTCCGTTTTTTTGCACCCATCTGCTGAGACTTTTTCCACTTTGACACTGAAGTGGCACTTTCGTCACTTTCTTCTTCTGTATTAAATTCACTTTCCAGCTCAGTCTTTCGATGGTCCCTTGTTATCCTCTTTTGGGTAGTTGTCCTTTGCCGCTGGGATGGGAGGAAGATCAACTGAGTTTCCTTCGTCCTGCATCTGGGCATCCTGCATTTCTACACTTCCTTTTTCATCTTGTTTGTCTAGGTGGGAAGTTCCCGGTTGTTTTGTGTCCATCGATAAGATTTTCTGGTTGTGTTTTTCCTTTGTGGTCGCCATATTTACCGCTGGGAACATTTCCACCGGGCGGGTGTCACTTGGCACATTCTTTATCCCCTTATCTTTCTTTTGTTCTTTTATCACCTTTTGTAGACCTTCCGATTATTGTAGACCTTTGATTATTATCTGGTTAGAACTGATTGTTCACGTTCGAGGAACTCCCCTTTTCCACTATTATATCACTATAATTTCTCTCTCGGTTTTTATTCACACGAAGCGTTGTTATCTGACGACTATCACATTGCCAGCTATCGTGTCCTTCTTTTCCACACGCCCTGCACGTTCTCGACTGTCCGTCGTATATCACATGGCACTGATGAGATTTTACTGTAATGAACGACGGAACCGGTTTTTTTAGTTCCATTTTCACTATTCTCACCCCGTTGTAAAATTGATATTTAAAGTTTTCTGACAACGTTTCTTTGTCTATACATTACACCTTCCCAAATTCCGTCATTTTTTTCTTTCACACAGTCATCATCTAATTCTAGTGGTAAGTCAAACACTCTTACCGCTTTTCTTTCCCTCCCCGCATCACTCAAAAGCACTTTTACAGTTTCACCATTATCATAACAAAAGTTTCTTTCCGGACCACATTTCTCTAATATTCGCGTCATTATTGCTTCTCTGGTACATTTTACGAAAACACATCGAAAATGCGTAGGTATTTGTATTCCCAAGATCTCATCTACGTGGAGTTGAAATTGTCCATGTATAAAGTCATGAATTTCTCGCGCCGACGGCCTCGGTGCCCCTAACGGAAAACGTATCTGGATGGTATTTTGTCTAATGATATTAATCTTTTTACTATTCTCAAGTACTTTTCCAATTCTACTTACTCGCCAGCCAACTGCACCAAACGCCACAATCCACAAGAACACGGCACTCCCGCTCGTTGTTTCCTGAAGGCAACTTTTCACTGACCTTCACGGAGCAACTAGTTTCCGCGTCCGCTCTCTTTGAAGGCTTCCACGGAACTCCATACCGACTGAGCTACCGCGGCCACTATTAGCTACACATGAAATTTTGGATTTTGTTAATTGCACAACATTGACTTATTTGCGCTCCGAGAACAAAATCCCTTTCGTGCCAACTTACGCAAAAACAATTCAGGACAATAAACGATCTGCTGCAGCAGTCATAATATTAAACAAAAAAATAATACCAACAAAAATAGTACAACACTCAACAGTCATATAAACTGTGTTCAAATTTCAAGCGAAATTCACTCTTTCATTTTAATAAATAGCTATTTTCAATTTAGTGAAAATATTGAAACTTTTTTGAATAAAATTAACAATGCCTGCAATGCTTATAAAACAAGTATTCATGACAATGGATGCGAATACTTGATCCCCATGGTGGCACGGAGAGATAACCTATTTGTTGAGAATTTACCTGGAAATCCTCCGACATATAGAGGCAGAGCGGGGGCATCTAGCAACCTAAATGTCACTCTCACGAACTGCGAACTATCGGGCAGGATAGAAGAATGGAAGGTCCATGATATGAAGGTCACCACACGTCTCGCAAAACAAAAAAATATATAACTGGGACAGGACAAATTGGCAGCTGTTGAATGATTCGATTGACTTACCCCCACAGGCTGACATATCTAAATCTATAGAAGAATGGGCGACGAAAATTACAAATACATTAAAACATGCTATAGATAGAGCTACCCCAACTAGACAAAACAAACCACAAAATAAACCCTGGACGAGAAAATTAACCATACTTAGCAGAACAATGCGCAGAGCAAGGAAACTATATCAAAAAACAAGAATAAACTCATTTACAAACTTAGAGCTCTACAGCAAGGCTAAAATAAAATACGAACAGGAATTAAACGATTTTAAAATTAATAATTGGACTAACTTCGTAAATCTTAAACTGGAGAAGGATAAATGGGGACATCCCTACAGAATAGCCGCAGGAAAAATAGAATTGGGAAGGAACTTCTAAACCCTACAGAAGGAAGACGGAACTTTCACGAGCAACCTAGAAAAAACAGCCAAATTTTTACTGCAGAAACTCCATCCGGACGACACGGAGGAAACGGATAACTTATTCCATAAAAATATAAGAACAAATAACCTAGAGGAATACAACACCACGCCGATTCTGCCTTTCACCGAGCGGGAAGTCTTAATGGAAATAAAGTCACTTTAAAGAAGAAAATCACCAGGACCTGACAACATACCTGCAGAAATATTGCAAATCGCCGCACAAAAGATCACTCAACTTTTGACGTCTCTCTTCAACCTTTGTCTTGTCACAATACGTTTCCCTGTAATATGTAAACAAGCTAACGTCATAATCATAAAAAAAAGAAACGTATTGAGATGAAACCGCACTCAAATCATAACGTCCGATATGTCTGATAAGCGTTTTGGGCAAAATTCTCGAAAAGTTGATAACAAAACGGCTTTTAGAATTCCTAACCCTAAGAAACAATACTGGCAACCAATACGGATTCACGAAGGGGAGGTCAACCGAGGATGCAATTCACAGTTTTTTAGTGTCGGTTGAAGATATTAATGACAAATACATTGTTGCTACCGTTGCAGACATATCTGAGGCATTCAATAACCTATGGTGGCCCCACCTCTTCTACACTCTCAGGCAACTTAACTGGCCTGGAACTATATACAAACTTCTGAAAAATTATTTCACAAACAGAAGAGTATTTATCAACCTACCAGAAGGAAATTTATAGAAAATAATGACAAAAGGATGTCCATAGGGCTCCGTGCTGGGCCCACAGCTATGGAACATCAACCTTGAACCTTGCTTGAGAATCCTCAATTCTGCACGTGAAATCTGTAGCCTATGCGGATCACCTGCTGATAGTGGCAACAGGGAACTCACGGATTGAAATCGAGAAAAAAACAACCATTGCAGTAAACAACTAGCAACGTGGTGTGAAAATGCTAAACTCAAAATATCAACATCAAAAACCAACTACATTATACTAAAGGGAAAGCTCAGCAAAAACCGGAACCCCCAGATAAAATTTAATGGTGCACCAATTAAAAGAGTAATGGAGGCCAAACATCTAGGGGTTACCCTAGAGAAGGGGATGTTTTTCAAGAAGCACATAGAAAATATTACCACAAAGGGGGAGGCAATAATGAATAAATTGGCAACATTAGTTTCCAACAATTATAAATTGCACCCCCTAGTAATCAGAACGTATCTGTTGTCCGTTTACCTACGTATAACTCAATAATAACATACGGTGCATCCGCATGGGCTAAATCTCTTAAGAAAAAAAACATACACCCAAGCGCTAAGATCTTCGCAGAGGAAGGCAATGCTCAGACTCACCGGCGCCTTTAAAACCACACCGACTCAAGAGTTATTCGTCATAATGGGCGTCTTACCAGTGGACTACCTAGTCAAAATAAGAGCGTTATCGTTTCACTTCAAAAAGGGGCATGCGAGGCAGATAATGGAAATAATGGGAAACTTTTATCCCACTTTCCTGGAACTAAAGAATCGGGTTAATCGGGAATGGCAGAGGGAGTGGGAAACGTCAGATAGGGGAAGGACTCTGTATCAGTTTATCCCAAATACGCAAGAATACATAACACAAAATAATTTCCTAGCATCAAGAGGCCTAGTTCACTTTCTCACCGGACACGTCCCATATGTATCGCATGTGAAGAGATTTGGGGTAAGGGAAACCGACAGGTGTCCAACTTGCAAGAATGAGGTAGACACTCCGGAACACGGAGTGTAATTTTGCCCCACGTCCGACGAGAGAATTGTGCTGACCAAACGGGGTTTACCGGATACGAACACCTTCCGATTGCTGCGTGGTCAGCACAAACACAAGCTCAATGAACTGGCCGACCTGGTCTCGCAGGCTGAGTTACAACGATACACGGAAGAACAAAAAAGACGACCGCCACCCCCACCACAAGAACTCAGATGATCATCCAGGCGGCGAAATCAGTTCCCTCCCGGGGGACCACCCTCGATCACACAAGGAAGCCAAGCAGAAGAGGAGGAAGCACCGGAGGGAGCTTCGCGACGTCGGAATTTCACCGCGTCTACGGGAAGACAGGAAGCGGCGGCTAGAGGGAGGAGAACACGACCACCACGTCTACCTGGAGAAGTCCAGCAGTCTTACATTTAAAGGATTCGGCCCAGATAAAACTAACTAAAACTTGCATAAATTAAACTAACAAGCATGTTTGAAAATTTGGAGTTTCTTGGGATAAAAACAATAAATTAAACAAAGTAGCTACAAAAGTAATACAAATATTTAACTCCCGGGAGTTTAACTCTCGCAGAACCACAATACTTTTTCAATAGATGGCACACTAAACTGGCATAAAATATCCTAGACCAAATTGCTGCTGGATACCAGTTTTTTCCCAATAGACTTAAACTCAAGTTAGATAATGTTCGAATCTTATTGAAATACTTATCTCATTGAAAATGTATCATTGAACTGAGTAACCAACTAACGGTAACTTAATGTGTGTTCGTTGAATTTCATTAATGTAATTATTATGACTATTTAGTGTGATCATATTCTTTGTGTCATATCATTCTGCAATATTAATTATAATTTTATCTATTTAAACTCAGATGTTAATATCTTATGGAAAATGTATGTAAATAACATACACCCTTAATATTAAAAATATATAATATCAATTTACAAATGTCATAAAACAATAAATACGACTTGTTCTGGACACCAGAATGGTCTGGACAATCTTGGAGAGAAAAAAGAGAGAGATAATAACTAAATAATATGACAGAGAAATCAAATTTTATTAAATCAGCAGGAAAACCTACTTTTTCACATTTTCACGGCAGTTTGCAACGCTGCGAGCATCAAGTTGCACGGCACGATGCATAACATACACAACATGGGAAGAAATAAGTACTGATATCGAGCAAATTGTAACACCTGGTATGGACGGATACTTTTACTGTTTGTTGGTTAGCAACACTGACTTCTCTGGTGAGCAATCAAGGTAGCACTGCCGTGCTGTGTAACTGGATCGAGCCGGTCAGCGCTGGTCTGTTTGTTGTATTGTTGGCTCGTTGGTTGTGTCGTATGTGAGTGACGTTGTTTTAGCTGCTGTGAATGCTGTTATTAATTTGATTTAAAAGTTATTATTCCTTTATCTTTTGAAATGAGTTACACCTTGCAAGAACGTGTTTTTATCCTCAAATGCTTCTTGAGAACAAACAGTCATGAACAGGTGCAGGAACAATTTTCATTGCGGTATCCTGGCAAGAGTGTACCACGTAGGAAAACAATATTGCGGCTTAAAAACAAATTTGATGAAACTGGTAGCGTGTGTGACAAGCCACGAAGTGGAAGATATAGTGCCTTTACAGCTGATTTTTTGGAAGATTTGGAACGTCGGTATGCTCGTTCGCCTAAGAAATCACTCCGGCGTTTATCTACCATACATAGAGCACTGCATAAGTTAAAGTTTCGTGCTTATCGTGTTCGTGTTGTACATGAACTTAAATTTCCGGACATGGGCAAAGGAATACGATTTGCTAGATATTTTCTTCAGATATTCAGGTCTCAAACGGAACTTGACAAAGTTTATTTTTCCGATGAAGCATGGTTTCACCTATCGGGTTATGTTAACAGTCAGAACTGTAGGATGTGGCCTACTGAAACCCCTCATGTTTTACATGAGGAGCCACTTCATTCCATGAAAATAGGTGTCTGGTGTGCGATATCACGGCGGCGCATTGTTGTACGATTTTTCTTTAAGGAGACTGTGAATAGTGCTGTGTATGTGAACATTGTGCAAGAATTTGTGCCGATGTTAGAGGAGGATGAGAGAGACGCATGGTTTCAGCAAGATGGGGCCTCAAGTCATACATCACGCGAAACAATGCCTTTCTTGAGAGAATTGTTTCGTGACAAATTGATTGGAAAGTGCTTGTGGCCCCCTCGTTCCCCCGACATCTCCCCACTAGATTAATTTTTGTGGGGTCATTTAAAAGATGTTGTTTATCATGACAATCCACAAACATTAGAACATCTACAGGCAAACATTGTGCATGCCATTAACAACATCAGCCCACAAGTTGTGAAAAAAGTCTTCCGTAACTTACGGCGTCGTCTGCAATGTGCCTTGGAACAGAGGGGTGGGCATTTCCAGTCTTTGCTTTAGAGGAGTATGTTCAGATCAGTGTTGCCACGCATGCAACGAGTTTACTGTTTGTTACTAATTTCCAACAATTTTCAAAATAAATATGTATTCGTCAATGTCAGTAGTTTTTTCTTCCCATGTTGTGTAGAAACCCAGTATGCATCGTGCCGTGCAATTTGATGCTCGCAGAATTGCAAACTGCCGTGAAAATGTGCAAAAAGTAGGTTTCCTGCTGACGTAATAAAATTTGATTTTTCTGTCACCCTACACATTGCAACCAAAACAAATTAGCCTCTTTCGACATTTCTGTGTACGTAAAGACTAAAAGTTCAGAGAAAGTTGTCGTAAACCAGGAATTTAGAGACGTTTTGGGACAAAAATATGATTTTGTTAATTTTTTCTCTCCACCTTGCATGATACCCCTCCCCCTCCTGCGTTTCTTCAGGTATGTGGTGTATTTCTTTCAACCGCAAAAACATGCCAAAGGACCATGCTCTTCTGTGTTAAAGTCGTATCCATCTCCGACATTTCGTTACCAACTTTCAGCTATTCAAAGTTCAAGGGACAGGACTTTGTGGACACACTACGTGTCACCGTTCCTTGTTATTTCTCATTGACTTCGCGTTTCATCTCTTCTGCACCAGCTAGTTAAAATGGAAGAGCCAAATGTGGGTTTTAGGTTTGATGTTTTAACAAGAGTAGGATATTCGCAATGGGGACTATACTAAACCCTTGAAATGTTGATCGCCATGAGAAAATACAGGTCACGTGGAGAAAATACTGAATAGAATGCTGAATTTGTTTTATTGGTTCAATTGATGGCTGTGCATTTTCTGATTCATTGGATATTTCGATAGAATATGAGTTATTTATATGCGAGGTTTATCGTGTTTTCTACAACTTCTAACGTCCAGTATTTTCTGTGTTGGTTCTGCAGATTCCAACCAGTCCCCAATGGCATAGTCATAACGTCGTCGACTTGTAATCAAGCGTCACAGGGTTCGATACCCTGTGGAGGCACGGAATGGTTCGGATCCCACTTTATATTGTAGATCCAGTCACTATTAGCCTATCTGTGCAATAAGTTGACTTAAAATAACAATCCAAAAGTCCAATACAACCAGTGAAAACTTTCCTTCGTTATTTTGCTACAATCTAACAATATATGAATCGTACGCAGAGGCGGCAATTGGGTCACAAAACTGGGGGGGTAAGGTGCCAAAACTAGGTGGAAAAAGACAGTATATTTCCCTTTGTAGATAAAATTTAGCATAGTGCGGGGACAAAAGTGGCAAAAATTGGGGGGTAACTGCTCCCCTGGCCCCCTTAATCTACGCCACTGCGTACAAGTGTTATATCATATTTTCTAGCGGTTTTTGTATCGTTCAGCATTTTCTGTGTTGGCTCGGCAGTTTCAAATGGTAGTTTATATTTCCTAATATCTCAGTTGTTCTGATAGGTAAATACTACATATAAGCCATAACGTGTTGTTTAGTCCATTGTACATCGTTCATTATTTGCTGTGCTTCTTCAACAGATTCTCCTGGGGTTAGTGTTGCCCACGAGATGAGACTTTGGCCTGCCTCGTCTCGTGGAGTCTAGTGAAAATGCTGTCTCGTCTCGAAAATATTCGTTTTTCTTATGACACATGGTCAATCTCGTCTCGTCTCGTCTCGAATTTTTAAAAGCCTGTCCCGTCTCGTCCCGTGGGCAACACTACCTGGGGTTGAGAATATAGTTTATACAGTTTTGTTTGTAGCTTGCAACACTTGCTATCACTTCGTCGTTTCCCTTACCAATTTTACCCTTCTTTCAGCATTTTTTCCACGCGGTCACTATTTTCTTACGTTGGTCAGCAGTTCAGTGTTTTTGTACTTCACACTATCTAACAGTGTTCAGTCCGTTAGGGAGTGACCGATATGTAAAACTCTTCAGAGAAACCTCAAAATATATTTATGATTAGAGCCCGGAAGTTTGGCAAAATGCCTCTTTTTATCTACTGCATATATTGATAAAATTTTTCCGGATATACGTTTCTTATGTTGTTTCGAATGTTTTGGAAGCCTTTTCATTTTGCCTATTTTGCCTATTTGGGACCCCACTGCCTATTTTTAATTATAATGCCTTTTTTGCCTTTTTCAATGAAATTTGACATTTTTTTAAAAACAAATGTGTATATAAATTATTTTTCTCCCAAAAAACGTTGTTGGCATTTATTTTTCTTCCGTTTATTATGTGAATAATTTTCGACTTATTTAAGTAATATTGAACTCACGCATGTTTCAACATTGCTGAAGGAGAAAAGTGTGAGAAAAAAGTATTTCATGCTGAGTCAGGATATTGCCTTTCGGTTAACATTTCTTGTGCATGATTGACTGCTGAAGTGAACAGGTTGATTTCGAACACAAAGAAGATATTTCTGAAATCTCCCTCTCGAACCCGAAAATTTCAGGAAGTTGTGATTGAGCTTAGTTTACCTCCGCAACCAGTCTTGATGAGATAGGGAACCTGGATATCAGCAGCTATATATTATGCTAACAACCTTCAAAAAATCAGTGAGGTGATCGATGCTCTTCCAGAAAATCAAGCGGCTTCAATTCGTGAAGTGAAAAAATTCCTGTGCTATTCAAGTTTACTTTTGCACATTATGGTGCATTGCCAGAGACAATTACAATTATAGCATCCATGAAAATCTTCGAGGAATCTATGCAGCAGATGATGGAAGTGCCAGGAGAAAAGGGGTGAGCTGTTGCGGAAAGGTGCTAACGGGTAGTGAGTGCAAATGAGGACTTGAAACAATTGAAAACAATTTGTGATATTCTAAAAGGTGAAAATGCTGTTACCAAAATGAGTCCAGCTACATTAGCTTGTTATATGTATGCTCCAATAACTTCTGTCGAAGTAGAAAGATCATTTTCTATTATGAAAAACATTCTCTCTGACAGACGACTATCAATGAATGTTTAGAACTTAAAAAGCACCTTGTAGTTATGTGCAATCAAGACGGAGAAAATTGAAATGCCCTTCCCAATTTAGATTTTAACATTTTGCCAGAAATTATAGATAAAAGTAAGCGACTTCTAAATGTGCCTTTTTTCTGTTTATTTTGCCTTTTTTCATTTTTAGTGCCTATTTACCACATTATAAATGCCTTTTTGCCTGCCTATTTTAACGAAAATAAATGCCTGAACTTCCGGGCTCTATTTATGATAATACTTTTAAAAAGGCGATCCTGTGATAAGAATGATAACTGTGCACCCTAGCTCGACTGCACTGAGCCTCGAGGTGGAACTTGAGGATACACTATCGAGGAAGATAGAAGGATGAGACAGACCACTCGCAATGTACAAGAAACTCCGACAGGTATCGCAGCAGTCCAACAGGCAGCAGAGAAGGGAGTTTCAACTCGTGCACGACCCAGAAGTTGCTAGCGAACATCAAAGGACGGATCCCAGCTTACGGGGCAATTCTCGGTGTCGCTTTAACGTACCTTGACATTACCTATCACCAGGGAGACAAATTTATGGTAAATAAAAACTGAGGAGAGCGGTAAATAAAATGTTAGATCAGCGGTATATACCAGCGGTGGGGAAAAAAAAAAAAAATTGGCACACACTTTTTCATCATGAGAGGAAACAACATACAAAAGAGCTATAAATTGATAAAGTACTTCATTTTTATATACTATACACATACACAAGTACTTAGCTGTCCAACAAAAAAGAAAACATCAACACAAAATCACTTCATTTCTAAATTGCATATTCCGGAGAAGAAAGGAATGCAGCGAAGTTTTCGAACTGAGATTATGTGCATGGGTAATCCTAATTTGCAGCGTCTTCCTGATGTGATCGAAGATAAAACGTTCTTCAGCTGCAAGTGGTAGGAAACTTTAGGCAAACGTTTCGTTACAAATCGACAGTTTGCGCGCACAACCTCGATTGCCGGTTTTTGCGTGTTTTCTACTTAATTTGGTTATATTTCAATGTTATTTCGCGAAAAAGCGTTCATTTCGTGGAAAAGCACACATTTCGCATTACTTCGTGAATAAAACTCATGCATATTTCATCATTGGGGGTGTAGTTATGTGCAGAATGTTCAAAATTGCATCTTTTTTGTCACATTTCGCGATTTCGTGCATCGCGAAAATTCAATGTCCCTGCCTATCACCCTCTCTGCGGCTGAAATAAAAATTATTGCGAATAGATTCACAAGTGATATAGCAAATATACTGTTTATTGAAGGCACGGAAAGAAAATTTTAACCCAGAAAGTGATTTTTTTACCCGACAGCTGGTGCACATGCTTGTTTGCACAGTAGATCTTTTATGGGCGATCAACGCATATATTTTCCTCTTGTTTCTCTCTTGCCGAAGGAGCACACACTTGTATACCACTCCCGTTCCGCCACCACTGCATTGAAGAGCTGTATTTGGTTATACTGATTTTAATAAAAATTACCTTTAGTTAAATGTGCTTATGTATGACCTGCATATGTGTTTCAGACACGGGGAACCTTGGCGAACGTTCAGGACCAAAATTCAGAAGCCAGTTCTTCAACCAAAAATAGTGAGGTCTTACATTAAACCCATTGAGCAAGTTACATTGGACTTTCTTGAAAGGTAAGGTTAAATTAATATACTTATCTTGTATTTACGTGTTTTTTGTGTGTACAGTGTTTTTACACAGGAAATAGAAACTTTGTACAAAACACACGAACACAAACGCATAATGTGTGTAATAGTGTAGAGTATGAGAAGAATTGCATGCATCTAAGGGTAATTTTTCACGTCATAGAGATGGGGAAAGGTGGGCATAATTCTACCTTTAGTATACAATGAAAAACATTTTTGGGTCCAAATTTGATATTCCTGCTGGTTGAAATTTTACATTTCGTAATTTCGTTAATTATTCTTTACGTTTCTAATTATTTGCTCAATTTCTGCTACTGTTCATTAATAAACTGTTGGGGACCAAAATACTGCTTACATTCTATATCATTTCTACTTAAGGGTCTTTTGAAATGTTCTTTGAAATACTCTCACCAAAATTCAGAAGCCGGTTCTTCAACCGACAATAGTGAACTTTAGAATAATTCATTATACTCCTTGTAGTTTCTCTGTAGTGCATTTGTTTTATGTTTCATTGAGTTCCCCTTTGACCTTATTAGTATCCTCATCAAACCACTCATTTCTCTTCCGTTGCTTTGTTTTTCAAGGTTAGTGTATGTTACTGCTTGAATGCTCTGCTTGATGTTTAGCCATTGCCTCTCTACTGCCTTGTTCTCATCAAACTCTCTCATTTATAGTTGTTGTTCTATGCTACATCTGGGTGATTTCATCTCAAATCATACAGGTGCTGTCAACTCACCATCACGGATTTTGCCAGAAAAAATACACAGGGTGGTGCAAATTCCGTTTACAACGCGGAGGAGGTGAATCACCAAGTGAAATGAAGACGAAATTTGTAAATGGAATTTTGTCGAATGACGCACCGTGTCAGAGCTAGAGGATGCCGAAATCGTGTGAAAATGGACTTCACACCTTCATATGCCGACAAATAGTACTCATAAAGAAGATGCGGCACGATATCCCCAAAGAAAACACACCTGGGCTAGCGAATGATGCACAAATCGCGTGTCGAAAATGAATGCGGCAGGGATTCCCCACAAGAAGTGAGGGATTCCCTGGAATATGTCCGACATGGAACGCAGGTATCGAATGGGGTACAAAGGGAAATGACGGAGGTCACAGCACATGAAGAACATTTCGCCAGGAAGTGTCCGAAAAGAAGGCTGCAGAAGGGGATTCCCCAGAGAAGAGGGGACACAGACAACATGTGCAAGAGGTGTATGATGACACACACGTACACAAGTAGTATTCTTTATTGGCTGTGGAAATGACGATACATATCACAGACGTTGTTGAAAATGTCCGCCAGCCACATCTACACACAGACGGCATCGGCGTAGCAGGGACGCTCTGGTATGCTCAAATGCGTTGGGCATATCAGTGATCATCCCAGCAGCGACGGTAACTCGAGCAACGAGGTCCTACACACTTTCCACCGGGGTTTCGTACGCCAGCCTCTTTATTTTGCCCAAGAAGAAATCTAGCATTGTGAGGTCGGCTGACGGAGGTGGCCACAGAACAGGTCCACGCCTACCAATCCATCTATCACCGTATGTATTGTTGAGTACAGCTCTGGCTCGGCGGTCAAAATGTACAGGGGCACCGTCATGTTGATACCATACATCTTGCCTAATTGCAAGGGGTACATTTTCCAACAGTTCAGGTAGAACTTCCCGTAGGAACACACAATAGTTCCCACCGGACAAAGAGGCCTCCCCGATGGCGCAGTGGTAGCGTCGTCGCCTTGTAATCAAGGGGTTCCGGGTTCGATTCCCGGTGGAGGCACATAGTGGTTCGGATCCCACTTTAAACTGTAGGTTCAGTTCCGATTAGCCTTACTGTGCATAAAGTGGACTTAAAACAACAAATCAATCCAATCCAATCCACCGGACAAAGTATTGGGCAACACGTACGGACCTATCAGGTTGTCCCCGACAATGCCACACCACACATTCACTGCGAACCGTCGCTGAAAATGACGCTCAATGATTGCATGCGGGTTTTGCACATCCCACACGTGACTATTATGGGTATTGAAGACGCCTTCTCTGGTGAGTTACTTGAGTTGCTGTTTTAAGTCCACTTTATGCACAGTAAGGCTAATCGGGACTGGACTTACAGTTTAAAGTGGGATCCGAACCACTTGTGCCTCCATCGGGTATCGAATCCGAGACCCCTCGATTACAAGGCAATGACGACCTTCTCTGGTGAATAGTGCCTCGTCGGTCCACAACACTGCATTTGGAAAATTGGGGTTTGCAAGGGTTTGTTGCAAATACCACTGGAAAAAATTCAAGGCGTAGGGGAAAGTACGTCGGCTGCAGGTGTTGCACCCTCTGCACTTTGTATGGGTGCATACCCTCATCGTGCAGCACGCGTAACACATTGGTATGGTGCGTGTGTCGCACATGGGTAATGGCACGGGTGCTGGTGCCTGGCGTATCCTGTCCAACACTTCCTCCTCAAATTGGACACTGCGCACACTGCGCGGTCTGCCGCGATCCCACACCCTACGTCGTACAGATCCAGTTTCACGTAAACGAGCATCCACCTGTTGAAACAGGACATGTGATGGTAGGCGCCGATTTGGAAATCGTTCGCGATACACACGCCTTACCTGATGGCTGTTTTGGTGTGTCTCACCGTAAACGAGATGCATATCGGCATGGTGGTGTATATCGCCATTGTCAGGCTCACAAAGGAGCACACGAATACGCACGAAATTAACTTGTGATGTACCGTTCACGACTACAGCACTGAACACTCCACACAGGTGTCCACCTCGTACAGACAACACAGATGGTACGCACTACGTACTTCCTAACGGTCACTTCAGCAATGTGCTCAATTTCACCACACGCCTCAGGATGAACAACACGCGTAACTGACAGGCAGATCGCTAGTCGCGTACACTGACGCGTTGTTTGTACGTACGTATACCAGCGATATCGGGCCGTGACAGGTAGCATCCCGCTGAGCGCCTCTAGCGGAGCTTTATGTACTACTACGTCTTCCGTCGTAGTATTTGGAGCCGATATCAGTGCGTGCTGGTCATTCTCTCACGTGTACGTATGTATTTCATTTCTACGTACAGCCTTGGATACTACTTGTGTACGTGCGTGTCATCATAGTACACCTCTTGCACATGTTGTCTGTGTCCCCTCTTCTCTGGGGAATCCCCTTCTGCAGCCTGCTTTTCCCCTCTTCTCTGTTGCCTTGAACGATTGAACTATTCGGCTGGTTCAAGATGTATCTATTATAATACATAGCGTCATATGCAATATGTATTTTAAAAAGTCTGCGTTTCAAATGTATTTATATATACCTTATATCTTGCAATTTCTTCCCTTCCCAATTCCACATCTGTTGTATTAAGTATTGTAAAGGCGTAGATTTTGGATAAATGTAATCTTCAATATATTTCTTATTCGAAAAAAAAAACACGTTCACTAAATTTTAATATATTGACTCGAAAGAGGCCTCACTGTGTTGCAAATTTAAGATTTTTCCTCTGTTCTCTATTTGCTGTCAGAGAGAGTCAAGATTTGTTTTCAAAATCTTCAATTTTGGAGAGTTTATCGAACATAATGAGGACCCAGGCACATGATGTGGGTGTATTTATTGTAGTGTAGCATAGAAACTACTAGTCTGGGATCAAAGATAGTAATGAACAAAATGAAAGAGCCTTTATTTCTGAAGAAAATGCATTTTGAATATTTATATGGAATTAAACAACAGAAGTTTTAGCGATTTTCATAAACGTCTGAAAAAGGTAAAATCACCGCATGCGACAAATCAAAAATGGCCGACAGATCTACACGCAACCCTGAAATGTCGATTTTTAACACTTGAAGGATATAGAAATAAGTTATTAAATTAGTTTTAAAAATTATGATGCAACAAGGGTTGTTTGAAATGATGTGGAATGACCCTATTTTATGTAATTACTCACAACTACACACACGCGTGTGCGCAAGCGAGCGTGCATGCACGCACAAAATGTTACCAGTAATTATATTTGATGCTCTACAGGTTTCCTGACAAGCAGCAGTCAGAAACAATGTTGCCAGTGTAACATACAGCGTGTTTCAAAAAGAATATACGTATTACAAAGTATTATTTTGCCCAAACTATAGATCGCTGCGCCCCGGCTCGGCTATTAGAGAAACGAATACATAGTCTAGTTTATATAATAGCCGCTATATGTCAGTTGTGTTCTGTTTTGCTTGGTAACCGTCAGTTGTTTGAAATGGCTACTCCGCAGCAGAAATTATTTTGTGTTCTCGAGTTTGCGAAGTGCAATTCCGTGATTACAGTGCAAAGACGTTTCAGGTTGAGGTACCAAATTGATCCTCCGAATGGGTGGAACATTCGCAGATGGTATCAACAGTTTGTAGATACAGGATGTGTATGTAAAGGAAAGAGTCCTGGCCGCCCTCGTGTTCCTGAAGAAAATGTTGCACGAATTCAAACTGCTTTCCAACGTAGCCCTTCAAAATCAACTCGTCGTGCCAGTCGGGAGTTACAACTTCCTACAACAACAATTTGGCGTGTTTTGAGACGTCGGCTGGTTATGAAGCCGTACAAGGTACAGCTGTTACAAGCTCTGCTTCCTGATGACAAACGCAAACGTGTTGCATTTTGTAACGAGATTCTTGATGCTATTGACAATGACAACACTTTCGCACAACGCATCGTGTTTAGTGATGAAGCTGCGTTTCACGTCAGTGGTCAGGTAAACAAACATAATGTTCGCATTTGGGGCCTACAGAACCCACATGCATTCATTGAACATGTACGAGATTCGCCCAAAGTGAATGTGTTTTGCGCGATATCCCGATCATCTGTTTACGGCCCATTCTTCTTTGATGGAAACACGGTTAACGGTCAGCAGTATCTCTCTATGTTACAAAACTGGTTGTTTCCGAGGCTGCACGAAGACAACTTCATTTTTCAACAAGACGGGGCACCCCCTCACTGGAGTCGCCAAGTGCGTGATTATCTGAATGAAACTCTACCGAACCGTTGGATTGGTCGTCAAGGAGCTGGCGACTTAGCATGTATCAGCTGGGCTCCACAGTCACAGGATTTGACACCCTGTGACTTCTTCCTGTGGGGTTTCATTAAAGACAATGTTTATGTACCACCACTCCCACAGAACCTGGAAGAGTTGAAGAACCGGATCCGTACTGCCGTAACATCAGTGACGAAGGACATGCTTGCCCGAGTATGGGAGGAATTTGAGTATCGATGTGATATTGTTCGTGTCACTGCTGGAGGACATATTGAACATCTGTAATCTGAACTTGAGAGGTTCGTAAGTATGTGTGTCAAATTTCATCTTCGTATGTCTTAAAGTTTAATAATATATGCATGCGAAATACGTATATTCTTTTTAAAACACGCTGTATTTTTTAAAAAAATATGGAACATGTAGGACATTTTTAAAAGAATTCTCCCCAGTTACACACAAAAATATCGCAAGATCTGATTGCACCAACAACTATATTGTACAGTTTTTGAGAAAATAATTTCTGAAAAAGGTCAAAATGCATTTTTTCATTTTTTTAACAATACATAACATTAGAAGTTAGTGTAGAAATGGCATTGCAAATAATTTGTCCAGTTCCCATATCCTATTATCCCAGCAAAACTCATGTCTGTTGTTCTTCACTTTAAAGAAATGAACTTTGAAAGAAATTTCAAATTTTAGTATTTTGCTTTTTAATTTTAGAGTTGGAGAAGGTTTCATAAATGTGTTCCTTAATAACATTTTGGAAGTACTTTGTTCAAGCTTTCAAATCAAGGAAACCTTAAGTCTCTGCCATTTTTTGTATTTGATTTATAGTGGTTTGAATATTGCATTATTTTCCTTGCGTATTTTTTTAATCAAATAATGTCTTTTTTGTGAGCTTGTAATACTGTAACAAATCAACAGAAAATAGAAAATATTTAATTTTTGACCATCCATCATGTGGTTCTTTAACATATATTTTGTCTTCTAATTTTGAAATTTGAAGGTGACACATTTATTACTTACCCTTATGATTTGAGATGAAATGGCCCATCTATATTCTCTGGAAACGCTAATATCTTTCAGTTATTCATGATCATACCTAACCTTCTTTTCTTTTCTATAATTTTCTTTTCAATTGTGACATCCTTGAGTAGCACGTTATCCTGACCATAATATGGTGATAGTCAATATCTTCACCTCTACAACTCCTGATATATATCTTCTATCAGGTGCATGTCTTATATCAATGATAGCATGGGCAATTTGATTTTTTGTTTAGCCATCAAGATACACTCGTGTTTACTTGTGAATGTTCTTGTGTGGGAAAGTTATGCTGCTTATTTTTAAGTTATTTGTAATAGCAATGTCAATTAGCCTTAAGCCATTATGATTTGATTCATGGTGTAGACTGTGACTTCCCACATTTCTACACTCCATATCCTCCCCTATTTCAGCATTTAGATCTCCCATAATAATCTTGATATCATGTTTAGGTGCTCTTTGATATGTGGCTTCCACATTTGCATCTTTAACATTTTGTTCGTTCTCTTCCGTGGGTGCATGCACACAAATAAAAGTGGTGTTAAAGAATTTTCTCTTCATCTCATACGTTCATCTACTGCTTCAAAGTTGATAACAATGTGCTTGAGCTTTTTGTGTACAGCAACACTAGTTCCAAAGACCTTTGCTTCCATTGCCACTGTAGATCGCATAGTCACCATTTTCAAAGAAGTCATGTCATTGTCGCAATTCATTCATTCATTGTTTTCTGCGTAATTGACAGGTTTTTTACTGCAATCTTCAGCTTTCCCTATTCTCTGCCTTACGCTTCGTAATAGCATACTACCCAGTTAATTTAATATCATCCATAAGCTGATATCTCTTTCTTCCAATGACTTTTCCTCCTTCAACCATTCCCTCCAAGGCATCCCTTAGCAGACAGTTCCTTCTTAGACAGTGTCCTAACCAGTTTCTTTTTCTCTTCTTGATGGTCTCCAGTATAGACCTTTTTTCACCAACTCTTTTCAGTACGGCTTCGTTTCTTACCTTGTACGTCCATTTTACACGCTCCATTTTTCGCCATGTCCACATTTCAAAAGCTTCGAGTCGTTTCTCTTCATTTCTTCTCAACGTCCAGGTTTCTGCACCATATAGTTCTACACTGCACACAAAATATTTCACTAATCTCTTCCTTAGACCTATGTCCATGGGATCTACAAAAAACATTTTTTCTTCTATTGAAAGCGTCTTTTGCTATTGCGATTCTCATTTTCACTTCTTGTTTGCAGCTCATGTCACTGCTTATAGTGCATCCGAGGTACTTGAAGATACCCACTTGCTGGATTCTTTCACTGTTTGCTCTCACATTAATATTCCTTGGTTTCCGTCCTATAACCATTGCCTTTGTCTTGTTTACATTAATCTTCATCCCATACTGCTCACAGCGTTAACTCTTCTAACATACTATTTATGGTTATTTCATCCTCAACGAGTAATACCATGTCATCAGCAAATCTTATGTAGTTTATTCTTCTTCCTCCCAATTTGACACCTCCTGTGCCCTGGAAACAATTTTTGCAATATGAACTCTATATTTGGCAACTTCATTGGTTAGATTTTTAGTGCACCAGATCTATGTAGAGTTCTTTCATTCTAAGAAGTTTGTATCGAATCATGTACCTTATTCATTGGCTTTTTCGTTTTCTGTAATGCCTTCTGTCATTCTGAACAAGATACTTTTTGTTGGGTACGGCTGTTGACTCTACTCCCAAACCCCACTCTGGAGAACCGAATAAAATTTCTTTCCAGTGTTATTTTCCCCTAGGAGGACTGGCTTCACCATGCCTACAGAGTTCCTCCCACTCTTTTAGTTTTCTGTCAGGGTATCCTTCCCTTAGCCATTAGGGATCCCTCTCCTCCCTGCAAGGCAGCAGGGGCGGTGCTTATTTGATGACGGAACTTCCTCGCCATGTCACAGTGCTGTCATTGGGCTATTCTGGATTTTAATGGGTGTAATCTTGCCACAGATCACTCTCTCCAGACCCTGATAGCACTGCCGCATCAGTCCGGGACTGCTTATTTGGCTATGCCTTATTCGCAGCTGACCACCATATTCTGGTGGCTATTCGCTACCCAGTGGCTGATGCTCGCCTCGGAAAAGAAGCTCCATGAGAAGCTCCTACTGCTGGGATACATTTTAAACCAGTAAAAGAGCCTTGCGATATTTTAATTTTTAATTAATACTTTATTTGTTTCAGAATCAAAAACTTGAGAGATGAACTGAAAGAAATGCCAGAAGACTTCGACAACGAAATTCACAAGTGGTCCCTTGAATGTAAGTATTCATGAATCACAATAACAGTATCAATTTCCACAAAAAAGTTAAATGAAGGGCTCGGGTGCAAAACATGGTGACATTTTGACCATTTCTGGGTTTATTAAGAAAAAAGGTTATTTCAAGCTATGCTGCAGATAAATTGTTTTCATATTGTGTTTACCAATATCAGAAAGCTTCACTGATTCCAATGCAAATTGTATAACATGGCAATTTCACTCGAAAATTGAAGAATGGCACATTTTACTATTTAACTTAAATATGACCAAAATGTCACTTACCATGTTTTACACCCGAGCCCTTCATATTATATTTTATATGGACATGCAGAAGGTAGGGTTAATTCTTCCGGGTACGTCACGGACACTGCCGGCTTGTAATGAATACATTGACTTTCAATGGAATCGTTACAAGCCGGCAGTGTCCTTGACGTACAAGCAAGATATAAAAACATTTGCGGATGTTACATGCAGTTTATAGGATTATATGTGTGTTTCAAACCGTAAGAAGGGACATATCGCCAATAGAAGTTCAACCTTTATAAAGGACGGAGCTTCGCGTGCCAGCAAAGCCTCTGCCTTTTCAAACGCGCAGTTTTCACACTTACCGCGAGGAATAAAAACAAATCATAGCTGATGAATTAATTGTCTTAGAGAGCGCTACGACGCCAGTGGTCCCGGGTTCCAATCCTGGCTTTGGCATGTATGTTTGTCCATTCATCAATTTCATCATATCAACACTCGTCCCCATCTTTGCAAATTAGCCAAAAGTGGCACAAAAAGCGATGTATGTAAAATAAAGCAAATCAATAAATCAATCGTCTTAGAGAGATGAAATCGGTTCTGTTTTCTTTCTTAAAGACAGGGCTTTTAGCAGATGTAAAATTTGTACATTTTGCCTCCCAATAATTAGTGTTAAAGGAAGAAAAAAATCGAAATTTTAAAAAAATGTTCTTCGGCACGACTTCGTGGCCACCACAGTAGTGAATGGAAAATGTAGTACGTAGCAGCAGTATATTCCTACAACTATGCAAAGTTTCGTTGCAAATAGACTGATACTTCTTGGGGAAAAATAATAACAATATACAGGGTGACTGGTAATTAGATGTATTCCCTGAAAGGGGTTAAAGTAGAGACAATTTGCAATAAATTTGACCATATGATACCCCGTCCGAAAATTAGTAGTTTTCGAGATAATCGAGTTTCTATTGTTTTTTCTAAAAATGACAATTTTCCACATAAAAAGATGAATTGAGAAAAAACTGATAATTGTAGGGAACTTATTTAAGCGTTTTCTGATAGCTAACAAACAAGTGGTTCGTTAAAAAAAAAGTTTTTTCCAAATAACAATCACATGTAAGTACCGGGTGGGTCTAAACTTACAAGTGATGATAAAAAAATGCACTCTTAGTTTACTTGGCAACGTATTAATAACAAAAATGGTATGACACGAACCGTACAAATTACTTAAATTACTTCCTTGAGTCATCAGCTATCCAACAAGGTACAAATGTTGCTAACATTTACATTTGTGTACAAGAAATAATACTTCATTCATCTTCATGTGTATGGAATCAATGAACAATACAATTAAAGAACATTACACGTCTTGCTCAAAGTGGGCACCTCCGTTACGAATGCAGGCACGTAAGTTTTTACGGGTCATTTGGTCTCTTAACTCGTGATGTGATGGTGGCCTTGACGTGTTGACCAGCTGTTAAGATCCTCTCCCTGAGCTCTTCTTGCGAGTTTACCGGTGTCTTGTCATGTGGCTCTAAATGTAGAAGTCGCAAGGCGTCAAATCGATCGGGGGATCGAGCTGGGCAGTCATCATGCTGATAAATCATGTCACGTCTTGTAGCTAGAGGCACATCCTCCAACAACATTGCCATCCCGTTCCGCAAAAAATGTTCATAAGTGATGCCATTTAAGATTTGGGGCAGGAAAAATGGCTCGATGAAATGATTGTTGATTACGCCCATCCATACTTCTGCCTGGGAGTGCGACAGTGGCTGGATGAAAAGTACCCAAAGAAATGGATTGGCTGAGGCGGACCGATTCCCTGGCCGGCTAGATCCCCCGATTTGACGCCTTGCGACTTTTACATTTGGAGCCACATGACAAGGCACCGGTAAACTCGCAAGAAGAGCTCAGGGAGAGGATCTTAACAGCTGGTCAACACGTCAAGGCCACCATCACATCACGAGTTAAGAGACCAAATGACCCGTAAAAACTTACGTGCCTGCATTTGTAACGGAGGTGCCCACTTTGAGCAAGACGTGTAATGTTCTTTAATTGTATTGTTCATTGATTCCATACACATGAAGATGAATGAAGTATTATTTCTTGTACACAAATGTAAATGTTAGCAACATTTGTACCTTGTTGGATAGCTGATGACTCAAGGAAGTAATTTAAGTAATTTGTACGGTTCGTGTCATACCATTTTTGTTATTAATACGTTGCCAAGTAAACTAAGAGTGCATTTTTTTATCATCACTTGTAAGTTTAGACCCACCCGGTACTTACATGTGATTGTTATTTGGAAAAAACTTTTTTTTAAACGAACCACTTGTTTGTTAGCTATCAGAAAACGCTTAAATAAGTTCCCTACAATTATCAGTTTTTTCTCAATTCATCTTTTTATGTGGAAAATTGTCATTTTTAGAAAAAACAATAGAAACTCGATTATCTCGAAAACTACTAATTTTCGGACGGGGTATCATATGGTCAAATTTATTGCAAATTGTCTCTACTTTAACCCCTTTCAGGGAATACATCTAATTACCAGTCACCCTGTATATAAGCGACAGTTTTGCCAGTTTAAGGAAACAATTTCCGGAATTTCAATAGTAAAAATGTATTTTGTAATTAGACACTGTCATATGCTAATGAACAAAAAAGACACTTGAAATATCGTGTGTGGTTTTCAAGAAATAACGTGTAAATTACTGCCACGTGGGGGTGGTTTCTAACGAAACCAGTTGTTCCGAACGCCATAATTTGGATGGTTTCGTTTGAAACCGGTCGTCCGCTACAGGTCAATGCAAGATGCTCCCTTTAACGAAATCCCAAAACACAACTGTATGTTGGATGTGGTTTGAATTTTGTTATTTAGCGTAGCTTTTCGAATCGCGACAATGAGTATGAGTGGTGATATGACACTCACCAGAACATCCATGCCCAGGTCGGGATTCAAACAGGGGACCAACTGTATACCTGTAGAATTGTAATCTGTTTGAAATAAAGTTTGTGATACAGAGTCATAACAACAACGTTTTTCTAAAATTATCAAACAAAAGACCGATCCATTCACCCAATAAAATAAGAGTAGTTCCCCATTTCATCCTATTCTGTTTAATTTCTTATTATTTACAGTAAAGTAACATGGAATATTCCCATTCCCATAGCCGCCGATTTCTTTAGAGATTTGGGGAAGGGGGTGCAAAGCTAATCAAAGCATTTTGCAATTTACGGGGGTGGGGGGCGAGCAAGTTTCTTTTAAAAAAATCAATAGTAAAGTCCTAAGAATATACGTGTACATACCTGGATTAATCTTTAAAAAATTGTAATTATTTTATGTTAATCTGGCAACAAAAAATATGCATATACTTACATCAAACTTGATGAGCGGGAAAAATCAATATAATGTGATTATATAAATATGTAACACAATACTTTGCATATAACTTTTGATTGAGAATTTGATTATCATAGTCTGTTTATAGCTATACTGTACTTTTCCCCACAATTCTTTATGAGTGTTTAATATAATCACACATGCTCACACATATACACATAAACTTATTTTTTAACATTAGTTATGCATAGTATAAATCAAAGTTATTAGAATTATATAACGTTGGGTCGTAAGCTTGTTTACTCAAAATCCATGTGATCTGATGACGAATCGTGGGATCAAGTGAATCTAACCCAAGAAAGTTCACATTAAAGTGTTGCATTATCCACATATCAAACAAAAAAGAGCACAAAGTGAAAATTTGAAATGGAGCCCAGAAATGTGTGTGACATTTATTTTATGGTTCGTAATTACTAAAAATCTTTAGAGGTTTTCACTTCAATGGGGTTGAAATTGCTAATTTTCAGATAGAAGTGCAAGCTATCTAATGTGCAATACGAGGCCACGCTTCAGCATTTCAGATCTGCAGAGCGAATGTTTTGTGCCACTCTCTTACACAATTAATGCTACACGTTAAACAAAATAACGTGCAAGGGCAAATTTTTAAACTGAAAAGCAATTATAAGTTGTTAAAGTAGTATATTTTGATTCCTGGTTCAAACCTAAAAACAGTAGAAAATATACAGGGAGGTTATTGCAGCATGACACCGCAAGAGCGTCGGCCGCTTGCCGGCCCAGTCATGCAACAGGTGCCGGCAAATTGCGTAACAGATAGCCCGTTACACAAACCGCTTGTTTTGTAATGTTTCCACTTTTCACAATTATAGTTACAATTACAACTTAAATAAGCACGTACCTTGCCGCAAGGATGCTGGAAAAGGTGTCCTCTAAAATACAAATATTTCTGGCACTTTATTTCTGCCCATATCGCTTCTGACAGCAATGACTCATCCAACATAAAGGATTCAATTTTTCATTCTTGTCTTGCCTTCGAATAAACAAAACCGTGACTCTTATTTTGCAGATAACACAAGATTAATCCTTTTGAACACTAGAGTCAGTGGCGTGCCCAAGATTTTCGAGGGGGGAGGTTACGTATACATTATTATGCAAAACGAAAGCGCAGATAAACGAATTATTTAACAGTGTCACTTAATTTTAACGTGTGAATATTTTTGAAGTAAAGTAGCGATCATACACTGTGTGCGTTTTTCTTTCTGAGAGCGCCATTTGAAATAAGCACTTTTCCCCTTTTGCTACTATGGGATAAACTGAATATAAAAGGCTATAACTGCTCAACAACTGCATCTTTTTAAGAAATTTAAATTCTAAATGTAAGAATGAACAAAAAGCAACATTTTATGTAAATTCCGACAATTGTGAGTCCAGGGGGAAACGGGGGCCAAATCCCAAAGTTCTATTTTCCCCGTAATCACGCAAAATTTCTGAACGTCGTAATTTCCATATTTTTTTTTTCAAAGTTGCGGCAGGAGCATTACATATCCTCATAGAGTAGTCTTTTGTTGTGCTTCCCTCAAAATTTGGTCCATCCAGTGTCTATAGAGCCGACGCTAGAAGCGAAATTCCTCAGATGTCGCAAGAGCGTCAGCGGCTTATCGGAGTAGTGGTAAGCCGCGAGAAGCCTCTCGATACTACGCGAATGCGACAGCTGTCGGCTACCAGTTGTTTAGACGTGTTCACTTCGGTTTGCGTTTATCAGTACTCGTGTTGTTTATACTGTGTTTTTGAGTTGGTGTGCTAAAGTGCTAGTGCTTTATCGTGTGTTATTTGTTATTCATTCATTAGTTATGCCGCCAAACAAATATAGTCTTGAACAAAGAGTTTTTATGTACGATACTTACGTGAAAACGAACTCTTGCAGAAAAGTAGTCAGGCGATTCGCAAGAAAATTTCCTGGCAATCCTGTTCCGGACAGACATACTGTTTACAACCTCGTTAAAAGATTACGAGAGACAGGATCTCTTGAACCTAAGAAACGTGTTTCCAGACGACGTGTTCTTACGGAAGAAAAGCTAGACGAAATTGGTGAACGACTTGAACATACTCCAAAAAAATCCCTCCGTCGGCTTGCTCAGGAAACAGGCATTTCAAAATCCTCAGCACGAAATGCCACTAAATTACTTAGATTAAAACCCTACAAAATTACAGTGGTTCATGAATTGCAACCGCGCGATCACGCGACTAGAGTTCGATTCTGTAACTGGATGCTGGATAATATTGTTGCTGGCAGAGTAAATCCAGAATTAATCATATTTTCAGACGAAGCTTGGTTCGAATTGAATGGCCGAGTTATTTCACAAAACAATCGCTATTGGAGCGCAGAAAAACCTGACCTTGTGCATGAAGTTCCGCTCCATCCTGCAAAAATTGGTGTGTGGTGTGGTTTGAATGCGCACAGAATAATAGGGCCTATTTTTTATGAAGGTACTATCAATGGTGAAAGGTATCGAAGAGACATACTACAACCTTTTTTTGAACAATTAACGGACATTGAATGCCAGCAGTCATTTTTTCAGCAGGACTCTGCTACTGCTCACACTGCTTATGAATCACTTAATTTTATTGCCGAGATTTTTGAGGACAGAATTATCAGTACTGAGTTGTGGCCCTCTCGTAGCCCTGATCTTACTCCTTGTGATTATTATTTATGGGGAACATTAAAAAACAAAGTGTATCAGAATAACCCGCGTACAATAGAGGATTTAAAAGAAAATATAAGAAGATAAATTGCCAGAATCACACCTGAGGAGCTTATGGATGTTCAGAGGAATTTCATACGCAGATGCCGGAAATGTATTGGTGTTGAAGGAGGTCATTTTCAACATCATTTATAACACAGAAGGTTAGTGATCATCATTATTATTAGTTTTAAATATAATTTTACACTTTCGGTTTGCTTTATGCGCCGTGATGCTGTCTTCCCTTTCTGTCAACCGAGGATAAAGTAGAGATGTCTAAGAAAGATTAGATGTCTAAAATAAGGTTGTAATTGTAAATGTAATTGTGAAAAGTGGAAACATTACAAAACAAGCGGTTTCTGTTACGGACTATCTGTTACGCAATTTGGCGGCACCTGATGCATGACAAGGCCGGTAAGCGGCCGACGCTCTCGCGGTGTCTAAGAAAGATTACATGTCAAAAATAAAGTGCCAGAAATATTTGTATTTTAGAGGACACCTTTTCCAGCATCCTTACGACAAGGTACGTGCTTATTTAAGTTGTAATTGTAACTATAATTGTGAAAAGTGGAAACATTACAAAACAAGCGGTTTGTGTAACGGGCTATCTGTTACGCAATTTGCCGGCACCTGTTGCATGACTGGGCCGGCAAGCGGCCGACGCTCTTGCGGTGTCATGCTGCAATAACCTCCCTGTATATTCCATTCATAAGGAAAGATCGAACTCGATGCAACAGGGGTGGAATCTGCTTTTATATCAAAGAAAATATTCGATGGAAAATAATAGAAACTGACATTTTTTTTAAAACTAGACGAACAAATCTAAATATTAGTAGTCGAAATTTGCTGCAACAAAGAGAAAGTAGCTGTTGTGTTGGTGTACTGACCGCCAAATATATCTTATACCACATTCAATTATTACAATTTCCATTCGTAAACTACGACCATTATATTTGTATCGGCGATGTAAACGCAGATTTTTCAAAACCTAAAGAACCGGATACAAAATTATTGTCGGGTACCATAATTAAAGAACTAAACGGCATTCCAATTGTAAAAAAAGCCAACGCGGAAAATTGCCACGTCAGAGTCCCTAATAGACGTTATAATCTGTTCTAAAAAGACAAAGGTTTTATACGTAAATCAACAGTCATTGCCAGGTTATCTGATCATGATACAGTGTACGCAGTATTTGAAGTTTATAATAGTGTAAAAAAATCGAAAACGAAATTTGTCCGTTACCGTGACTTCAAACAACTAGATATCAGCAAGTTCAATGAGGATGCAAAAAATTCAGCCTGGGGGGATATAGAGGGATGTGAGGACGTAAACAGCCAGGTCGAAATGATAAATGATGAAATACTATTGCTGGCGAACAAACACATCCCTGTTAAAACGCTCAGAGTGACAAAGCCTCCCGCGCCATGGATAAACAACACAGTTCGTAAATTTTGGAAGCTTAGGGACTACTATCCTTTGAAATACGTAAACACCGGCGATAACGATAGCCTTCTCAGTTACAAATACTTTAAAAACAGAGCTAAAAAGATAGTGCGAAATAGCAAGTTTCACTATTATAAATCTGCAATCGATAAGAACATAAATAATGCGAAAGAAATGTCGGAGAACCTGCGTAAACATGGCCTAATAGGTAGCAAATATGTCAGTCAAGATATTCCCGAAGAAATACTAGATCCAAATAGCATTAATGACTATTTTATACAAGCTTCGCAGACTGAAGCGGACCAGAATGCGCTGGAAAAAAATTGCAAAACATTTTTGACCCTCAAACCCCTAAATTCATTTACCTTTACTACAGTGACATCTGAAGACATACAAAAGGCATTCAGCAGGATACGTAGTAAAGCATGTGGAGACGATGGCATAAACTTAACCATTCTAAAATTATTACTTCCATTTTGCCTAAATACTATAACCGTCAAAATAAATAACTCCCTAGCACAGGGTATCTTCCCAGAAGCGTGGAAAGAGGCAATCGTTTTACAAAATGCAACCCTGATAAAAATGTGAATGACTTGCGCCCAATAAGTATACTGCCTATAATGTCGAAAATTTTAGAACGTATTGTACACGAGCAGCTATTCACACACGTAGCTAGTTTTCCAAAGCATCAATCTGGTTTTCGGCCAAATCACAGCACCACAACAGCCATTCTGAAAGTTGCTGATGATGTACAAAAAGCTATCGATGAAAGCAAAATCACCTTACTTGTATGCCTTGATTTCTCAAAAGCATTCGATTGCGTGAACCATGAAGTTCTATTCGCTAAATTACACAGCATTGGGGTTAACGGCATATCCCATGATTGGTTTGCATCGTACCTTTCTGGCAGGAAGCAGCGTGTACAAATCAGAGGTAAAAATAACTGCTCCTCTGTGTGGTTAAATATTCAAAATGGAGTTCCCCAAGGAAGCATTCTTGGACCTCTCCTTTTCTCCATTTATGTAATGGACTTACATAAGAGCCTCTCGCATGCGCAGTATCACCAATATGCTGATGATACTCAGATATACATACATACAAGGATAGAAGAGTTTTCAAATGCAGCATCACAACTACAAAAAGACCTGAACGCCATAAGTGAATGGGCACAAACTAACTTACTAAAATTAAACCCAACCAAGTCAAAATTTGTCATAATGGGGACGAAATTTCTGGCTAAAAAGCTTAGCCAAAACACAGATAACATGATTCTCCCCAATTTGAATAGCCACCCATTAAATTTAGAAAATACTGTAAATAACCTTGGCGTTGTCATGGATTCCCACATAGAATGGCCAGGTCATATTTCAGAGCAGATGAAAAAAGCCAACAAATCTCTTCGAGCATTACATCACTTGAAAAATATTGTATGCATTGACGTTAAAAAACAATGTGCGAGAGTCTAGTTTTATCACGATTAATCTACGGAGTCACGGTTGCTTACAATGCAAGCAGCTCCATAACTAATAAGCTACAAAAGCTACAAAATGCATTCATAAGATTCATTTACAAGCTGAAAAAAAGGGACCACATTTCGAAATACTTATTCAATTTGAATTGGCTTAACACCAAGAATCTCGCGAAATACCAATTATTAACTTAAAGTAACATAAATTAACATAAAGTACTAGGCAACAAGCAGCCTGCATATCTCTTTGAAAAACTGAACACAAATTCGAGTAGACATGAACATGTAACACGACGAAAAAAATTATTGTCAGTCCCAGTAGGGGAGACCGGGGCACTTTGTCACAATTTTAACATTTTTTTTTTGTGGCACTCACGTAAGGCCGAGAAATATAATTTTTTACATGCAAATACTTAGTTATCTTGTGCACAACATATGTTCCTCTGTACAATGTAACTCATCCTGAACTGGACTTATTAACTCTTCTGCGCTGCGACGCCAAGGGTCCTGGGTTCGAATCCCGGTCGGGCTTGGTTGTTTGTGAATGTCCATTCATCAATTTCATCACTCATCCCCATCTTCGCAAATTAGCCAAGAGGCACAAAACGCGAAGTAAAATAAACTAAATCAAATCAAATCAAATCACTTATTAACTCTTCTTTATGATCAATACAGTTGTGACAATGTACCCCATATGCGGGGTAAGTCAGTCGTCACAATATCTGGGGCAAGTTGTCACATGCTATTCTAGTGGCAGTTTCATTAAATAGGTATATATTATTAATGCAACTCCTAGAAAAAGACTGGAAATGTTACTAGCACTAAATACTTAGCATGTAAAAGAGACTTAAAAGCTAATTAAATTAAAAGGTAACTTATGCTAGTTAAACAGGAAATAAAGTAGGTGGGCCTGTATATTTTCTTCATCCCAAAATATACATATATTGTTACATCAATCTTTGTAGGTAAACCAGAACTTCATGAAAACAACACTAGCTTACAGAGTAGCTAATGAATCAAGACTACAAACTTAAAGGTTACAGAAAACTGTTTCAGTAAGAACATTTGCAAAAGATAGGGCCTACACTTCCAACACACGAAATTTGCCAATGGCATTCAACTTTCTTGTGATTTTAGAGTTAATAAATTGCAAAAATATTCCTATATATATGTCCGAAGCTTGTTTTAGGTATGATACTAGTAAGTCTTCCTCATGTTCCGCAAATACTCTGTTACATGTTGAGTAATCCAATGTGAATGAGCATTGCCCGGACTGTAGTTCACTATCTGTAACACGTGCACAAAATCTCGCCAATGTTCTGTAGTGGACATTAAATTCTTTGGGAGCTTTACGTATTGATACGGGGTTGTCGTTTCTTTTCACGGCTCTTGCTGCAGCCAGTAGGTCTCCCATGGGCGGGACATTTCTCTCAGTCTTTCTTTTGTATGTTCTCACCATCTGCGAAGCAACAGAACCACTTATTAAAAGAGAAATACGCCACTTGTATCATGACTAACACACAGAGGGGCACATTCTCACAGTGACAACATGGTTCGTCTTATTTGTGACAACTTGCCCCACGCGTCGTAGTTCCACTTTTTTAAAAAAAATCTGTACCAAGCAATAAGATTAAGCGCATTCAGAGTAATACATTATGAAACTCTATTTCTAACCTACATAACACACACGAAGATACTTACCGCTCACGCTTTCACGAACATACAGTAGGAAAATTCCAGGACTCAAAAAATTTACACTGAAGCACTGAAAACAGACAAAGCTCAACTGACTCAGCCACGTGTTTCCCGCACACCTCGAAACGAGTACAGTTGGAAGTGATATCTAGTAGGTAAAAGAGAAAGCAGCACCAGCTCGCTGACGTTTAGGCTTTTCTCAGAATTGCTACTGTGACAACGTGCCCCTTGTGACAATGTGCCCCGGTCTCCCCTACATAATACGACCACCTACGGAAAATCATTTACCGTAACTGCCACTAAAGAATGGAATTCCTTCCCAACCTCCCTAACATCCATCATCAGCCATAAGCTATTTAAAAAGAATCTCAGGCAGTATCTACTGGCAAGACAGCGAAATACTTAATCACGAGCAACTTTTCATTCATAAAAATACTCACTGTAACATTTGCCAACTGTGTGCATATAAATCTTATAATTTCATTATTTTATTTCACTTCATTATTATTATTATTATTATATTTTTCATTGTTCCAGATTACTGAATATATATGTATATGTACTAAAACAAAAGCAACAAACATTAGATACCTATGTTCAACAATTTATAGGTAAATCTGTTTTTCTTTTTCATTATCTATACATATACGCGTATATACCTATACATTTAATTGTTCTTATTTGTATTGATATGTAATCCTTTTCATGTTTTTATTTTTATTTTTTTCTCAATGTATACTCTTTATTCCATTGTATTAATCTCCCAGACAAGGGTCTGTTGTAAGAACGGCCCTAGAGCCCGCTCCAATAAAGGCGATTTTATTATTATTATTAAACATTGTAGTGGCGAATTAGTCCAGTGGTGCAGTTTTTGCTTTTCAATCTTAAGGTTGTAAGTTCGAATTCGAATTCGAAACTTTTTCTTTTTCTTATTTGTATTTTGCTGATTCTGATTATCTTCGTCACTTTAACTGTATCGCATAACATGATATTTTCATGAAACATGGTATGATTCACTTAATTCGAAAAATTTAAATATGTGTTTATTATAGTGAAAACTGGTAGAAATAATTACATCATAATTTATGAATAATTTGTATCATGAACAGTAAGTGTCGGCCCCCGTGGCGGAGTGGTTAGCACATCGCGCAACGACGCCAGGGGTCCCGGGTTCGAATCCTGGCTGGGCATTGGATGTTTGTGAGTGTCCTTTCATCAATTTCATTATATCATCACTCATCCCAATCTTCGCAAATTAGCCAAAAGTGGCACAAAAGGCGAAGTAAAATAAATCAAATCAAATGATTAGTAAATACAATCCATTTTAAAATGATCAATAGTTATTGAATCGTGAAAAATTATAACATTACGTAATTGTGAAATTAAACCCTTACCATTTTTTTTAAAAAAAGTTGTCTTAGAACTCAATCTTTCAACTGAGGAAAATACATTACTAATGTTTTTACTTATTTTCTATTGTGTCATAAGAGAGCGTTTAATTTATTTCTTTTGACATAGAAGGCTATCAAAATTGTTATTAATCTGAATTTGGAAAGTTTTTGATTTTTTACAGTATTCAAGCAGCATATTCCATATCAACGATTCATAAGCAGTTTTTACACATGAGAAAAGTTGTATTGTGCTTATAAATATACTTAGCTGTTTTGTTAAGATGGTTACGTTATAATACTATTATTTTCTGCCGTTGAAGTCCAAAGATACAAGCAACAAACATTTCGTACAGTAATATTAAAAAGGATTCATATCCTTTGTGACCCGTGAATTCGTGTTTTCAAGCATAAAGATGCTAGCAATATAAATAATAATATTGAATAACACATGGCGCGACAGCCCTGGAAGGGTTATAGGAGATTTCCGAGACCGGGTTACGCTACTCAGACGTAGCTCCCCAATTTCTTGAGGATGGTCGGTTCTCACCGGTCCTATACTCAGGCCAAGAAGCCGGAGACTGAACCCAGGCTGACCAAATCCATGCCGTCCCGCACGACTACGGAGGAGGACCTAGCAATATAAAGCATGCAAAAATGCGTATAGTTTATATTTCAATGCAGAAGACTATGTGCGGAGTCCACTAGCATACGCAGTATTTTTTCGGAAGAGCTGGAATTGTAAAGATGTAATTCTAGGAGGCAGGATACAACACTAAAATATTTCATTTTAAAAGTTGTTCCAAGACAAGAATGGTTGGTTATGTGGTGTGATTTTAAGGGGACTTTTCATTTATCACTTTGTGATTTTCTCAAAATTTCAGAGTCGGCCCCCTTGACGGAGTGGTTAGCACTTCGCGCTACGAAGCCAGGGTTCCAGGGTTCCTGGGCATGGTTGTGTCCATTCATGAATTTCATCATATCATGACTCATCTCCATCTTCGCAATTAGACAAAAGTGGCAGAAAAGCGAAGTAAAATAAACTAAATCAATCAAAATTTCGGAGGGGACTATAGCCCCATCAGTTCGTCTCTGCGTACACCAGTGGCGGAATCTAAAAGTCCTAGCGCCTAAGATGATTTTAAAATCGAGTGCAGGGTCAAGAAACGCCTTCTTTAAATAAGACTTGTTCCCTTTCCATTATGTCCGTAAACATGTGTTCACAGGAGATGCGAATAGCATTGACTCCACGTAGCTACGAAGGAGAGAGATGGATTCTCTTCGATCTCGTCTCAAAAACTCTCGAAAGGTTTGGTCTCATTTTCGTCTCAAGTTCTAAAAGATTACCGCAACTAGTCTCAAAATCTCTAATTTCAACAAAATCTCCATCGGCCAATAAGCAAAATTTTCCGGACACCTTTTGACAAAGTAAATAACTTTAAGTTCTGGGGGAATGGGGGGAATGAGTGATAATTTAATTTAGAGATGCTCTTAAAGCTAAGCTGGACCATTGGCTGACGCCAACAAAGTCTTTTTATTAGTGCTTTTTTGGCGTTTTGTATGATGAGTCTATTCACAAAATATTAACAAGATCATTGTGCATTAAATAAATTTTAAATAAGGAATATAAATGAACCTAGTCACTTCCCAATTGATTCCGTAATTTTTGAATAAAAACTTCTTCCTCTTTTAAGCTCGCCTTTTTCTTCGATAGTTTAATCGGTATTCAACCTACAACTTAAATTAGGATATAAACCTTTGAATAGAATTCAGGACACCTTGATTCCAAGGTGTAAGCCATGAAAACTTTTCATTTGAATACAAGACATCCATTTTGATTAACGTCTTAAAAGCAACTACTGTATATTAGCTTCCGAGCAAGGCATGCACAAGAATAAAATAAATAAATAAATGCAGTTATTGTCAATTATCATTTTGAATACCTATTGAATGCACAACTGCTTAAATGTAACAAGTTAACAATATTACACCAAAATAAGAACTTTCGTTTCGTATAAGCCTTAAATTATTTAATTTAGTAACATTTCAATATATTACACGTACAGTAATCTTCTTCAAGAACTAAGAATACATTGAAATATAATATGTTACAAGATATACATCTGCAAAGATTTGAGTAAGAGATCACAATATTTTTTTTCTTTTCAAAGCGTGCGTATTCTCACCCGACCCAAAACAGGAACTGTTTTTTCAAACGATTTTGAACGTCTGCCATTCTCCCTAAATACATTTGTCAGCATGTTTATAATCCAGGAATGTTAATTCCATGCTGAATCTGTAAAAATGTATCAGGTCTGGTGAAAATATTAGTTCTTTCTATTAACATTAAATACGCGAACGAACTGTTTACTACAGTTGTTTCGAGTATCTGTGCTCGTTGTTCTTTATACGTGCATATTGCAACACTGTTCTTTCACAGACATGTAGAAATGCATGCTTCAATGCTAAAGCGTGGTCCTACATTTCGTATCTATAGATAGAGTATCGTCTAATAGGATAATATCATTAAAATTATAAACTGATGTATGTTTCGTCATTCATTTGTGCTGGGCAGAGCGGTAGCGAAGGGTTAAGAATATTCAGAGCATGAGACTCCCAGGGTTCATTCTTCTCCGCTGCCACTCCAACCACGCACTGGGAAAGGGTAGCTGCCATTTACTATTACTGTTCTAAGTCGACAATGAAAATAAATAGTTGTCAATTTATACGATAATCTATTCTATATAATGAAATGAAAACAAACAAAAAAAAAAGGTACAACTCTCCCACCCATTTGTTTACATAAAATAAAACCCCATTGGCCAATAAATAAATAAATAAATAAATAAATAAATAAATGAAATAGCTATTTGAAATTTTGAGTTTAGTTCAGTTCGTGCACGTTCCAGATTCAACTAGATCAATTGGAGGTCCACACGCTTAGTTTCACATTTCCTCTGTCCGTGAGGGTCTAGGAGACGCAGGGCGATAGTAAGAAGTGCCACTGCCACTACTGCAGTCGGGCTTCACTTACTTGTCTGGATCAGCTATCCTAAATTGTTCTGATGGTATGAGGTCATCTCCCCTCGGCGTAGCACACTCAATGGAAGATGAGTCCTCCCATCCACTGTACTTGAGTTTCATCCACTACACCACAAGACACAAAAGACAACGAAAGTTCTTCTCCTTCCCTCACTTAACACAATTTCCCAATCCTCCTCTCGTCAGATCTAAAAACACACTCTCTTGGAAAACGCACGTTTTTCTCTTCCAACACAATTTTCTTAAAGAAGGGGAAGAGATAGCCAATCAGTTCGTCAGTTTTATCGCCCTTTGGCTCCTCTGTCGTCCCTTGGACCAATGGTCACCCGTCTTTCATGGTTCCATTTAACATTTTGCACAAAAAGAAGAAAAAAAAGTCACTTCTTGGAGACCCTTCTTTTCACCACACACACAACTGCCAACTCGTGTCCTTATTTACCCCTAACTGTTCCTGTACAAAATCTATGTTGAAGCTATTGCACTCTATTATTCCATGTATAATAACTCATCACGCCTATGCAATGGATAGAGGATCCGATTATTAATTATTTGAACAAAATTATGACAATGTAAAGTTTAGTTAATTATATGGGAGTTTGGTTATACGGATTCTGGGGTGTCGCTGGAATGTAGGAGTTGGGGTAGCCGTACGGCCTCTGTCTCCTGGGTCGACAAAGAAAAAGACAAGAAACGGTCGACTAAGAAAAACGAAGAGAAAAAAAAATGATGGGCTTGCCAACGAGGAAAGAAAATACGAAAAATCAATAGCATAATCTACTAATAATAACAAAATAAAGGTGCGCAGTACACATTTTACCGTCCTAGTTCGATAAATAGTTCAATTTAGATAATCAATGCTCCACCAAATTGTCATCGTATTGGTATTTCCACAAAGTATTTTTAGTTCTCTGAGATAGGGACAGGATTAGACCACTTTAATGTTGTTTGATGACTTGAAACCATGCTCCTTGTCACCCGGGACAAAGACAGCCTTTTTTTAGTTATATAATTATGTATCCCCATCCCACGAACGTATATAGAACTAAATTTCAAGATGGGTCCGAGCCAAGTGTTATAATGTAAAACAAATAATGATAATAATAAAATTTATAATTAATAGGCTGATAAGATTAATATGCCTAATAAGTAGAGGCACATATTTTTGGTAAATAAAAAAGCAAAATTTCGGTACAAAAACAGAGTCAATTTCGGGTTCAAAAGCGGTAAATAAAATTTCGCTGTTATAGCGGTGAAAAAGCAGCATATCATTTTGGTTTCAAAAATGTGAATATAATCTCAAATTTGATTTGAAAATTGCACTATTACACAAAATAAACACATCCCTTCCTATAGCACATTAAATCATTACCAAAATATTAAGTTTTTTCCTGTATAAAGGGGTCCATTTTTGTATGTCAAATGTTTGCAGCAGAATTAATCAATTTTTCCTGAATTGCATAACTCACAGAATACTTTAGACTTCAGAAAGTTTCGCGTCGGTATATCAACGGTAAATTTCGTGTTTAAGAGTCTATTTCGCATTTTGCAGTTCATTTCGCATCATTTCGTGACAAAACAGGTTAGGAAAATGCACCTCACGCCTTTTAGAAACATGAATAATTAACATTACTATGTGTTATTTCACATCTCGTGTTTTCGTCAAAAACGAAATATGCATGCCTATACTAATAAGCCAACTGAGTTTGTAAACGACTTACATTTTTAAAATTTTTTCTTTCGTTATTCTATTCTCCGTTCTCCATTGTTATCCCTGAGCTCAAGAACATCCACCCACCACAATTCACTGCTATATAATGAACAAACACTATCAATTCGTTACCTCATTCCTTTCTTTTGTCTTTTCGATTGCAAATGATGGCCAAAACATTCCAAATTTTGGCGCCTCAGAAGTTCATCAGGTGAGGTAACCAATACATCAACAGACACCGACAATAGAAGTTTACAGTAGCTTGCATTCTCTTGAAAAACAAATTCACCTGTTTACTTTTCGATAGACTGGCTCACTCAAGAACAGTTTTACCATGCTTCGTCCTCTATTCTCGAACATAATCATAAAATGCATGCGTTTTCCTTAATTAACTGTTAATTTGGAGAAATGAATACTGAGATAGAGTAAAATATCCATAACAGAGCAGAATCCGGCTTTATGTCCCGCAAAGTCCTGAAATAATTTATTTAATTTCCATCAAAAAAATAATGTTTTGGTACAAAATCAAATCGTGTTGAAAGGTATGCATTGGGTCCCTTATATGAGGGCCCGCCCAAACGAGAACTCGGGGAGGGGGAGGGGAGGCTCGAGCCTTCCCGGCCCCACATGTTTCGGTGCCACTGACCACTCCTACTTATTTTCAACAGCTATTACATGTGCTTAAACACATGTGTCACACCTGCTAACACCTGGAGACAGTCCACGAAGGAAAACGATAGCTCTGTTCTTAAGTGCCATTGATTCTACTCCCCCATAGACTCACTACATAATATTTGAACGAAATCAGTAAGCGTGTTTCTAGACAATGGTCTTTCCTTTGTTGAGAGTTAGTGCTCCACTTTGTTACAATTTACTTCTACGGATTCTGCCGATAAAATAACCGGACTCATGCTGTAAGTCTTTTGTTGAATAAATCAGACAATGGAAATGTTGTCCCTTTCAATTTAGTCCCCACCTCGATCCCTACCCCACTACACGCGGATCTTCCACTGTTGGAAGCAGTGTTGCAGGTGATCTTCTGATATGCTGTTCAAGAGTTGCGTCGCCCTGGCTTTCACTCCGTCCACAGATTCAAACACGTTTCCTTTTAGTACAGATTTGACATTTGGGAAGAGAAAATAGTCGCACGGGGCTAGGTCCGGCGAGTACGGTGAATGTTACAACACTGGAATGTTGTGTTTCGCCAAAAACTTCTTCATAGATAAGCGAATTGTGTTGTGGCACGTTGTCCTGATGAAGAATCCATGAGCAATTCCTCCACATGTCCGGTCTGGTATCCTTCTTCTTTACGAAGGGTCCCCAAAACATTCTTATAATACAACTGATCGACAGATCGACCTTCAGGTATCCAATCAACGTAGATAATCCCTCGGATATCGAAAGAAGCGATCATCATTGCTTTGAATTTGGACTTGCTCATTCGCGATTTCTTTTTCCTTGGGAATTAGGGTATCTTCCAGTGCTTAGCCTCAGGGTCGTTTGTAATCAACGGGTCCGGGTTTCGATTCCCGGTGGAGGCACATAGTGGTTCGGATCACACTTTAATCTGTAGGTCCAGTCCCGATTAGCCTTATTGTGCATAAAGTGAACTTAAAACACCAACTCAATCAATCAATCAATCAATTAATCAATCTCAGGTTCGTGTAGAAAACATCAAGTAATTATATTTAGGAGGAAGTCAGGATCATTTTCAATGTTTTGAAGAGTTTTGAGCACAACAATTCACTCGATGTTCCTTTTGATAGGGTGTGAGGATTTTTGGTATCAATTTTGCACACACTTTCTTCATTCCAAGGGCATCGTGTAAAATTAGTCTAACAGTTTCCTTTCTGAATTACAGAGTTCAAAAATTGCTTGAATGCTCAGGCGACGGTCTCCTCGAACAATTTTAGCGAATTTCTCGACAATGTCTTGAGTTTTCGAAGAGCAAGGGCGGTCTGATCGTGGATCGTCCCCGACTTCTTCCCTACCCCCTTTAAACTTCTTAAACCAGCCGAAAACTTGCTTGCAAGATAAACACTGATCCCCATAAACTTATGTTAACAAATTGTAAGTTTCTGTGGCGGATTTCGCAAGTTTTGTGAGAAATTTGACATTAACACGTTGTCCCAGTTTCAAACTTCCGACGAAGCTTAGATGCACGGTCCGCTTCTAACAAAGACTACAGCCAGACTGCTTCATGCACATGTGTGAAAGTGTGCGCAGGCGGAGGAGAGTCCACAGCTCTTTGTTATCGACGTGACCTGAAATGAATAAGAAAATCAATCCGGAAACTTCACTGACACACATCGTATTATGGAAATCTAATCTACAGGACCAGTTTATTATAAAGACCCAGTGTTTAATATTAATTTTAAATCAGATTTTGTCACTACTTTTTCTTGTTGCGATAGTCGTATTTTCATATGTGAGGGATATGCACTCAAGACTGTGTCGTCGGAATGCGATACGATCTACAAAGTGAAATTATCGGCTATCATACTCGGGCTATTTTTATACGCTTTCTTTAATTTAATTTGCGTTAAATAAGAGCAGGAGAGATATTATCTTCAAATATTTTTAATGGGCAGGACAAGAGGGAAGTATTGCAACTTATTTCTCCTTTTAGATTCCTAACAACTACTAATAACATGAGAATAGAAATTGAAGGAATTATCTTCTGAAGATAGAATTTCTATTCTCGACGTGAACGCGATATGTAAACTTAATAATAATATTAACAAGTGTATTTATTAAAGCATGCTTTTTTCGGCCTTTGGGTTGCATTCACAACCAGGGATGTGAAGTAATACATCAAGAATGATAATACATAAAACGAGTTATAGAATTATTAATAAAAGTTAAATAAATGTAAAGTAGAGTGCTCCGCTTAGAAAAATGTAGAATTTGTATATTTCTAAAATTTATGTAACTTAATGGACCCCCCCCCAACACACACACAATTTGCCTTCATCTAATAATGTTAAACTTTGGAAATATGGACTTTGGTTTACAAAGCCCCCCCTGATAACCCTTGAACCCCCCCTGGAGATCAATTCTAGCTACGGGCCTGCACAAGAGGTTAATATACGTATCTCCGAGCAGCTTTTTCTAATATAAGCAGAAAGGAAGTAAGTTTCGAATGAGTGGAGATTTACAGACTTCAGCCACATAGCGGCGCTAATGTGCATGGTAACAAAGGTGGTGATCACGGCACAACAGCGCACACAGTATGTCGTATGGTATGCGAAATTTTGTAGTATTCCATGCATGCTTCTGCCGCCACACAGCTGAAGTCAGTAAACCTCCACTCATTCGAAACTTACATCCTTTCTGCTTATATTACAACAAACTGCTCACAGATACGTACATTAACCTCTTGTCTTGTGTATAAAGGTTTACTTGTCTAACATCTCAAACGGTACTTATAAAACACCTGTGATATACCGTGTTGAGTTCGATGTGTATCTCCATCGGAATCCACAATACTATATAAAAAAGGGCTTTCCTTTGTTTGTGCATTTGTATGTACTGATAAAATGATGTTCTTTCATCTTTCGCCGTGTTTGTCAGAGTAGCTCTTACCTTGAGAGCTCCTAGATGTTTGCGTTGCAGGTCGAGAATTTCTGCTTTACATTTTTGTATTTCTTCATATAGTTTTGAAACGTATTTTCTTGTACACAATTCATGTAAACATGTATAATAGCGATTAAGTTTCTGATTTCGATCTTGTGCACAATCTTTCCCGTACCGCTGTAAGAAGGATTTTATTCAAGGCTTTACGTATTTTCTCCACCATTCATTATAGTCTCTATATGTTTGTTTTTTCCCACACCAATATGACCCTTTTTCTTGAAACATTTTTTGTACATTAGGTTGCTCGAGTAAAGAAGCGTTTAATTTCCAGTATGAGGGCCCCAACATTAGTTTTTCCTCTTGTGGATTAATAGACATACGTATTGCCATGTGATCTGAAAATGATGCTGGTAATGCTTCAATAGATGTGATGTGTTGGAGCTGGTTTACTGATGTATATATTCTATCTATTCTTAAACATGCTATATTATTAAAGTATAGGGGAGAGCGGGGCAAGTTGATACAATTTGAGAGTTTGATTTTTTTCTTTTTTATGTTGCTAGCAAGAAAATAAAACATGTTACTACTCGATAGCTTAACTCTTTACCTTTATAAAAAGCACAAAAAAATTTCACAGATATAATTTGTAAGCTGACGAGAACCTAATTAGTAACGCAGGACGCAACGTTTCAACCTGTCCCGTCGTGGGGCAAGTTGATACTGGTATGGGGCAAGTTGATACTAATTTGAAGTAGGTTGATAACGATGTGACATAGTTTGATTAAATAAGACAATATACAAGAAAGTAATTTTGAACTAAAGTTTAGTATTCAGGAAAAGCATACAAACATGAACAAAATATCCTATCATGATGGTTAGATAGCCTACATGTAGTCAGTCACTATCACTTTCTGTTATGCACATATCTGATTTACAGTGAACACAGGTGTACATAGAACTATCGTATCCGCATTTCAAGTGAGCCCATCTACTGCAGGAAATGCATTGTATCTATTTTTCACCAGGCTTAGAAGCTGAAGATGGTTCGAGGCACATTAGACACAAACCATCTTCTGACTCTGACTCTGAATTATTCTTCTTCAAATATTTCCTGTTTGGTATTTTCTTCTTGTGACCTTGAGTTTCTCTTTCGGTCGGTCCATTATTTATTTTCTAACTACTATTATTTGCTGACTCCCTTTTACCTTTTTTTCAAAGAATGGCACAATCTTTTTAAACTCTTTCTGATCTCAATAATTTATTGTTAACTCTTGTTCGAGCTTCATTTTCTAATCTGTTCTTCACTGGTGTGTCTGTAAGAATTGACGTTATCATTCGTTGATTCCCTTTTCGTTCTCCAGCCTTAGGGTACGGACGTAACTCTTCTGGGCTTACTGACACACGATAAAATTCTTGATTGTCACTGCTGGTGGAAGGGGTGGCTTCTAATCCCAGGTAAACGATCTTGCTCATTTTCTTCGGTCCTTGGTCCATCAGTTACGGAACATGGTAAATAATCGTCTTCAGTAAAAATATGTGGATTGAATGGCATGATTCCCGTTGCTTCAAAGCCTGATATAATATTTTTTGGTGTTAGAGCATTGGGTAGTGAACTACTAACGACTCCTGGTATGTCGTATATAGTAAAGGTCTTCCCTGGATTGCTGGTCATCCAACTGTCAATTGCTGCAAAATAAAACTTCTTAAAAGGTCCATAAACCGATCTGTCTAGGGGTTGGAATTTGAGGGAAGTATGAGGCGGAAATGACAACATAATGATCCCGTTGTCCTTGCAGAAATTCAAGACTTCAATCGACAAATGAGAATCATGATTTTTCCAGGAGCAATAGACATGGGTGATCTTTGCTTGCCTTCACGTGGCTCTGAAAGTGTTTCATAAATAGCAAAAATGAAGACGCTATCATCCATCCTGTGGGATATGAAGTTCCAATACAACCACAGGGTCCGCTCTGAATAAAGTGATCTTTAAAATAGACCCTTGGAAATATGAACATTAGGGGCACGGAGTTTCCAATCGCATTTACGGCAGAGGCAAGTGTTACAATTGTGCCCCTTTCTGCTGACATTGCCTTGGCTACTTGACGTACACCCTTTTCTGCAATGATTTTTCCAGGGCGCTGAACAGTGTGAATACCTGTTTCATCGGTGTTCCAAATATCTTTGCTCTCAAATTTGTACTTCTCCAGAACAGATTTTAAGTTATTGAAAAATATGCCTACGTTGTGTCGGTTAAAGCTAGTACCGCGGCTTAGACTCGTGTCTTCAGGCTCTCTAAGAGACAGTGTAGGATGCCTTTTCATGTATGCAGTAAACCATTCTTTCGAGGCAATTTTATTATTTGTCCAAGTGTCAGGAATTTTCACCTTGTTAGCTATTGCTAATTCATATGCGATCTCTCTGGTGTTTTTATGCGTCAAACCATAGTAGATCCTTGAACAGTGGACAATGTATTCCTTTAGTTGCAGTTCTAAATCTTCACTGAAGACCTGAAGATGTTTGGAGTAACCCATTCGTATTTTGGTATCCTCACTTTGGTTTACTTCTTTTTTCTCTTTATACCTCATAAGAGTCATTTTGTCGATTCCATATGTCTTGCGGCTTCTCTCAGAGTAGTTATGGGACCGCGTTTGGACCGATAAATCAATTGATTGGAAAAGATCGATCAAAGATCAATTGATGATGTAGGTGTGTGGGCAAGCAAGGGTGGGGGTTTTGAGCGTTTTGATTGGTTGTTGGGAAAAAGTGGGCGGGGCTTGATGATATGGGTTTCCTGTTGTTAATGAGGAGCTTGATAAGTAGGGGGGCGTTTTCGGGGCTTTGATAAGTTTGGCGGGAAGTGTTTCCTGTTGTTAATGAGGACTTGATAAGGGTTTCCGGTGTTGATGAGATAGGTGGCTATTTTTTGGGGGGCGTTTCCCGTTTTTGAGACCGTTGATGAGTCTGATATTCCTGGAAATGTGTGTAACGTTTTTCTGTCTGAATAGAACATGCCCGAACATGTTTTGGGCGTAGGTTTGGATGAATTTGCGATTTCTGAGAGTCACGTGACTGTGACGTCACAAAATGGAAGTCACGTGACCATAATTGGAGTACGTGTTTCCGGTGTCTGAGGAAAGATGGCGTTGATGAGTTTGAAATTCTGGGAATCGTGATACGTGTTTCCGTTGTTTGATGAGAGATGGCGTCTAAAACTGTACTAGGAGTTGAAGTAATAAAACCGTTTGTACATACAAGTAAATGTTATTATTGTATCGAAATAAATAGATGTAATATACGTACAAAATTCTCTCCCTCCACCAATGCAACACTGTACCAGTCGAGGCGTTACGGCAGAATGAAAAATCTGCAGTGATGGTCACAACACATGCATATCAGTTCTGTGTAGGGTTTGGTCATTAGCGGAACGGATGCAACGTCTTTGCTGATTATGCATGCCAGAGATAACCAACCACAACTTCCGCGTTGAGTCTGCGGCGGGGCTTGATGATATGGGTTTGCTGTTGTTAATGAGGAGCTTGATGTTTCCGGTCGGGAGTTGAATTATGGTTTTTTTGGGGGGCGTTTGTGGTTTGAGGGCTTTGATAAGATTGAGATTGCGGGAAGTGTTTCCTGTTGTTAATGAGGGATTGATATGGGTTTCCTGTCGTTGATGAATTGGTATTATCATTTTGTAGGTCGTTAATTGAAAAGGACGGGAAGGAGTGTGGCGTGTTTGTTGCGGTGGAGATATGGGGTTTCCGGTTGTTATGAAATTCGTGGAACAGTTGAGTGATATGTGTGGCGTGTTTGTCGGGTTGGAGATATGGGTTTCCGGCTGTTAATGAGTCTGGTGATTAAGGGAGAGGGTTAGGAAAGTTTCGGCAGAGTGCTATGTGCGGTGGTCCGGAAATGCTGAGATAAGAAATCGTGGAAGGCGTATGATAAGAATCCTTTTTGGATGAATTTGCAATTTCTGGGTGGTGTAACGGTTCTGTGTGAACATGCCCGAACATGTTTTGGGCGTAGCCTTGTAGTTTGAAGTCTGTTTAACGGAAATGGTGACGTAGGAGGGAAAAAGGTATAAATAGAAAGGAAAGAGGATCTTAGTATCATGTGAGGATGGATGTAAGCGGTACACGTTTGTCTGATAATGGTGTGAATTTCTACGAGATCAGCTACGAAGAGTTCTGGGAACTTGTTCGGTCTTGCGGCGATCTGGACAGCGATCGAACGGCCCTGGATCGGTTGCTGAGTTATTTCCCGTTTATGTATGTAGCGATACCTGAATCTCCCTGGTGTGGATGTCACGTGGTCAACGGATCAGGAAAAAGAATTCACCGTCGCTGCGAGACTTTGAAGGAGAAAGAAGAGAGGAAAAGAAGAGGTGACGAGAGAACAGGATTTCCGAGTCACGGGTGTATCTGCGAACTACGTCGCAGGAAGGAAGAGTTGGGCGAAGCTTTGAAGAAGAGAGTGAAAGAGTGGCTTTCTTTGTTGGCAGACAGAAATTCCGTGTGGTGTTCTGGCTGTGATCGTCCATTGTTACTTAACTTAGAAGGTCATCCTTGTTTCCCTGTGGTTCCTCCCGAAGGTTTCGATTTTCGCAGACGGCTGTTCCCCGACGATCCTGAGGATATTCTGGCTGAACCTTTATCGCCGATACCGAGGACCCCGTCACCTATAGTATCTGATTTTGAGAATATTGTGGCTGAACCTTCAAACCCGATACCTACAGTATCATACGAGTTTTCTTTGTTCGACATATGAGAGTGTATACTTACCATACTCGTCTGATAGCAGGCGGTCCTTTTACCACCGATTATATGTCAGTGAATGCGAGATACAAGACTTACAGAAAGTGGCCAATAGGATTACGTCAGACTGCTGAAGAATTAGTCACTGCAGGTTTTTATTATTCAGGATTCAGTGATAGGGTAATATGTTTCCATTGTGGGTACGGAGTGTGTGATTGGACATCCGAAGATTGCCCGATTCTAGAACATTACCAGGCAATACCAGCCTGTAGTTACATACAGAGTGTTGCAGCGTTACACAGTGATTCGAAAAGTTGCAAATATTGCGACAGTGTGGAAACTACTGAAAAAACATCCGATAATCAGAGTGTGGATTCTGTGCTACTCTGTAAAATATGTTTTGAAAACTCTTGCAGTGTGGTAATTCTTCCGTGTCGACATTTTGTAGCCTGTGGTCTCTGTGCCTCTCAATTGGACAAGTGTGCGATATGTCGGGGCAGTATTGATGATACATTGACAGTGTTCACCTGTTGAACAAAATGGATGCCTGTTTTTTGGACATTCAAGGTTTTCGAGGAGTCGAAGGAGAATTTGTGTGTAAAGAAGTAGGAATTTTAAAATTTCCTTTCGACAGTGCATTTGACTGTTTAGTGAAACCTCCATATGGTTTACACTTGTTGAGTGAAAAGTATCGCCGAGTGAATTACTGGCTCCGTACCAACAAACATGGTCTCGATTGGAATGATGGATGGCTACCGTACGAGAAATTAGAAGATCTTCTGTATTTAGTGCTTATGAATCAGCAAGTTTATGTTAAAGGTACGGAGAAAATGGAATGGGTGAAAACATTAGTGGGGAAAAAAGGTGAGGGTAAGATGACTGTATGCAATATCGAAGAACTTGAATGTCCAAAGTTAAGCAGTGTCAAAAACAGTTCAGAAAGTTTAAAATGTAAAGAACATGGTAAAGGTGAAAAAACCTGTGCAGTTGAAAATGTCTGGAAAATGTACACTTTTTATTGTAATAAATAAAAAAATGTTCAAAATATACAAATGTTTTATTTATAATTGATAGTATGGATATAGAATAACACAAATGTTTTATTTACAATTGATGATATAGAAGGTTTACAATACCTGAAGGGTTATATTACAATACATAAAATAACAAAGACTGAATTACAATACATAAAAATAACAATGGTTCATTTACAATATGGAATAGATTTACAATGGATACTTTACAGCATCAGATACATAACGTAAGTTATTTACAATATCAATGTGTGTCCAAGATTGTTCTGAAGATATATTTCAATCATCAGTTCGTTGTACCAAAGTACATAAAAATAGTTCACTACATCGGGTACTTCTTTTTTTTCTGAAACCATATTATTTTTTATACAATATACAAAAGCCTCCATTTCGGGTTGTAATTTATGATAACGTTCGTTCATTAATTTTTGCAGAGGTCTGAAAAGATTACACATAAATAAATGTAGTTCAGAGGCTGTGAAAATGAAAGCATCCGGTGAATGATGCTGATACATTGAGATGCAACGTTTCCCGAAAAAAATTACACCACTAACGGTGATATTTCCAGTAACCAAATAATTGAATCGTCGACCAGTGTCGACGTAATTCACTAAGTCAGATTTTAAAGCACACAGTTCTCTAATCTGTTTAGAATCGATGCGTACGGGTGATCTCCCCTGTTGCGAAAACTCCCACACTAAATTGAAAGGGGATTCTTTTTCGAATCCTATGGCTACGTACTTGTTTTTTTCCTTGTTCAGAAAATATGTGTTTGCAAGATAGAGATCGAAACATGCATCTACGTCATGTAGTTTAGGACACTCGATTTTGTCTGTGGAAAAACCGATTTCCCTACGTCTCTTTATGAAATCACAGTCCGTAGTCACATCCATTCCCTCGTCAGCCGTCTCGTTCTTGATAGTAACGGTTTCTAATTTAATAGGTTGCACACGTTTGCGAGGTTTACGTTTGGAAACATCATCCTTATGGGTCATACGCGTCACAAGTTTGTCGTGTTTCTCCATTATAGAAGCCGCAGCGGGTTCCATGATGTGTTAGCTGGAGCTGTCTCGATGACACTGAGAGAAAGATACGCAGCACACATTTTAAATAGATTTTTTCATGACGCGAGCCTGGATCGCGTGGATACAACAACACCCTTGTTCCCCTCTGGGACACTTGGAATGTGGTAAACATTTGAAGATCTGACGAAAACGGTGCAGGATATATCCATCTTTACTGATACCTGGTGGAAATGTCTGGATGAAATCCTTGGTTGTAACGTGACGTGCTTTGTAATAAGCATACACGCAACAGTAATAACCGCATGTTGTGGCCAATACTCCCTGTAAGGGAATGCTGTTGTAAGTCCAGACCGAGGAATGACTGTTCAGGAAAGTTACGAATTCTTGATAGAAAGGATGAAATCCGTATGAATCGAAATACTCGGCCACATTGTTTTTGTCGAAATAGAAGGCCACCCAGTGTGTACCCCGGGAGTCGGACTTGTCAGTGTTTGCGATGATCAAGGCTGGCTTAGGAAACGTCCGAGGTAAAAGATCTCTCGGGTAAACACCGTAAAAAATGTTTCTGGTGGAACAGTTACGAGATAGAATCTGTCTGATCTGCGATGTGTTCATGCTGCTTATGTTTTCAATAATGTATAATAATGTGTCTGTCTTTGGTCATTTCTATGCTTCCACGGCTGTTGTCAAGTAGTTCGGGAAACACTTGTATGTTCACAGGTTTTGAAGTTGTCACTTTCGACGAAACACTACTATGCTTAATAGTACGTGTTATCACTTTGGTGGGTTTTTCCATCACAAGCAGTATAATGTTTACGTAAGAGCTATTTCGGTAACACTGGGAGTCAGAAACACAGGCACACATATTTATGGAAAATTCGGTCTCACTGATGGAGGATGACACTTCTATCTTTAGGTATATCTACTGCAGATTAAAATTCAGCATACAAAAGGCATGTTATATTTTCCGACAGCTGAGGAGAAAACTGCATCTCGGCTCCGATGATGCCTTGTTCCTGGAGACTGGTGTGCGTGTCGTTTCCTGAAGAGTCTGGCGTTATGTCGTAAATCAGGAAAAACAATCCGTTCTCGAACATTTTCCGTGTGATCTGGTGTCCGTAATTGGCGTGGTGAATGCCTGTACCGGAAAACAGAGTTTGATAGGCACGTGTTATCAATCCGCTGTTTCCTCCTGTGGTGATTTGTGAAGGTTCGGAAGGTACGAGTTCTCCATTTTTCACAAGATGGAAAGAAGATAGGTTAAAACTTCTAAAGTCGAACGGATTTTTCTTACTGTCTCCGAGAAAGCTGGCGGTGGATACCATAGCAAAAAGAACAACATTCGGAAAAGGACCTTGAAAAGCATTATCGATCGAAATCTGTTGCGTTCCGGCGACGTAAGAATAAGCTTTGATGACGCTTCTGGTGAACGGATAATGAGCAGGAGCGTAAGTGAGTGCTCTGTCTATGGCCAAACTGGTGGTAGGAGTAGGAATGATGTGATTTATTTCGAGAACAGCCTTTAAAATTTTTATTCTGACTGTAGGTGATGTCTGGTCTCCCCAGATGTAAAAAGTGTCACGTGATCTAGCTAGATCGATGCGTACTTCAACACCGTTGAGCAGGTATTTAGACTGGTGGAAGAAATCTATGTGAAGTTTTCCCATAAGGTCGACCACGGCTGTCACTTCCGTAGGATTTCCGGTCGTCGGAACATACTGGAAAAATTTTTTCCTTGTGGTGAAACCTGTGTTGTCGGCAGTGATTTCATCTTGATGTTCAGGTGTGTCCAAATACCATAGGGCATTCGTGAGATGCGTGTTTGCGGCATCGCTTCCGTAATTGATAGCTGCTTCGAAGATCGCTTTATATGCGTAATTGTTATCGGCGGTTGTTACAGCAATGCCGTTGAGAGTCACTGTACATTGGGAAAAGAGTGAATGGAGAAGATAATTCACAACCCCGCAGTTTTTTGTGAGGGCATTTTCTGTTTCGGAAGCACTCATGGGACTTCCATCCTGTTTAACCATTTGCGTTTGCAGACGGAGATAGGCAGATGAAAGATCGAGAAAATCAGTTCCTGCCGCCGGTATGACAAACTGAATTATATTCTGATTATCGATGGAAGCGATAGGTTTGTAGGTGGCTGTGTACGTTTTTTCCACATTTTGCTGAATAGGTTTTTTCCGGAAGAGGTCGAACTGCGAGATCATGCACATGTTATCCGCCATCATTATCCAAAAATATCTTTCCCTGAGACCTTCTGTTTGATTTTTCTTTTACGTGTTCTCCTAGATTTTGCAGATGTTTTCCTTCGTTTTTTTGGATGCTCGTTTTTTACGGATCGTAGATGTTCTAATACGGGTGGCTGAACGTTTTAACATCAACTGAGCAATTTTTGTTGCAGGTTTGGTTCTTATACCGGAACCTACCAGAGAGTCGATTTTCCGTTGTGCTTTACTTTGAAGATTTTGACCTGCTTCACGTACCCGTTGACGAACAATAGTTTTCGGAGTTTGTTGGCTTGTTGCAATGTCGGTGATAATGTTAGCTCCTGTTTTTAAAGCTTCTCTTCCGATCGTCTTTGCACCGCTCCAGAGTAGGGGTTTCACCATTCTAAACAGTCCTGCGAAAAGTGACCCCAATCCTCTCCCTTTTTGATTTCTAGTTGAACGGTAGATGGGGCCAATTCCTCCACGGATTTGGTTACTATAATATTCGGTCTGCGAATTCATGGTGATTCATTCGCTTTTCGACAAAGACTGAGAGAAATAGCGGTCTACTGTTTTTTAAAAGGACTTTGCTTTTCTACGAAAATGTAAAACAGCGATTGTGGGTACGGATCCAGTTCTCAAAGGTAAGAAATCTCCTTTTCTATTGTACAACGCAATTTCTATTGTTTCGAAAGAGGCTTTATCCAGAGGAACGTAATGAATCGGGTCGAATGTTTGATGGGCTACGGGTACTGTGCAAGACGTATTTGTGTCCGAACACTGTTTTCGGGTAAGACGCAAGAGACGTACCATTTCTCCCCCGACCAATTGTTGTTTCACCAGATCAGAGTAAATAAATATATATGGGTTTTTATCCACAACGCTATTGGACATTGCGTGCGTAGAATAAATAGATTTCAATATGTCATATCGAAATTTAGCATAGTCATCAGTTTCGTCTATGGGTGTAACGCTATTTGTTGGAGCATCGTCAGGTTCAGGCTTCGGAACCCCTATCACGGATAGATGTTTGTACACGGCCTGCTTGAAGAAAAACCTGAGATGAGTAGGAACAGCTACATTAGCAGGGTCTGTTTTCAGGAAATAAACCAGATCCTCTATCGTATATGTTGCTGCAGGAAAATAAAATGGTTGTTCGTTAATATAGAGTGTGTTATCCGTACAGATAGTAGATCCAAATGTTCCCCATTGCGGTTCCGTCAAAAAATGCCAGAATTTCTCGAGAACGGATCTCCTTATTTCCAGGTCGTCGGGGAGAGATTCGATGATGGTAGAGACTAGGTCCTCAGCACTTGCATATGTCCGAACAGGAAGAGTTAACATTCCAGAATCAGTTTCCAAAACATTGTCGTATAGAGTTGAATAATGTAGTTCTGCCAATCCGACTTCCCACAATTCCGGAGACAGATCGATCCGTTTAGCAAGTTTTACGGTGAAATGGGTGAGTGTGTTGTCTGGAAAATATTCCTCCGATGCAGATGATAGGAGGTAAACGTAGAAATTATCATCCATTCTCGCCGAACACAGAAGACTCACTGGATCGCAGTAACGTCATATTTTGATATAAATATGTTTTAGAAATTATTTTCCCGATAACTGTTTTACGGAAGATGCCTTGATCCATGAATCGAAACTAGGCGGATATCCGAGCCAACGAACCAGGTATTCCAATTTTTTTCCTTTTCCCCGGGTGTTCAAAATTTTATCAATTTTATACTCTTCGTCAGGATCAGAATAAACTTTCTGCAGTTCATGTTTGTAAAATGTACCTTTTACAGGTTCTTCATTTAAGTCGTCTAATATGTATACAGGTACAGGTGTTCGCTGAACAAGGGAATGGATTTTGAAAAGTTCTCGTGACCACGTTTGTTCGTATCCTTTCTCAAAATGTCCTTTGACGACAGAAATTCGTACAATATCACGTACATTAAGATCTGAAGACGGTTGTGAAACATGTTTGTCAGGTTTGTTGAGACGTTTCCACACAATGTAAACGTTTGTTTCGTTGACATCTCGAGGGGCCATTCCTATGGAACTGTGGATCGCTGTATTGTAACCTTCGAGAAGTTGCGGTAAAATATCTACATAACGTCTTGTCTGTTTTGAGGTGAAATATTTCCACATCCGTTCTTTTAATGTTCTGCTGAAACGTTCCACTACACTAGCTTTCACAGGATAATTTGTAGCTGTCGAAAATTGTACATGTTGGTTTTTTAAAAATTTCTGGAATGTAGAATTTGTAAATTCCGTTCCTTGGTCGGTCTGTAGTGTGACAGGTTTCCGTTTGTTTTGTTCGAAAATAGTTTTGAAAGCTTCGGTTACAGAATTGCTTGTTTTATTTTTTAGCGGTAATGCAAAGGCATATTTTGAAAATACATCGATCACTGTCAGAAGATATTTGTATCCGTCGTTATGTTTTTGTATCGATGTCATGTCGTTGAGATCGGCTTCCCAAAGCATGTCTATGTTCCATACATTGTAATGATTTCGAGGAAACCTTTTTCTCGCAGGTTTGTGGAGAGTGTAGGTTTCCTGATGCATCAACCATTTTTTCACCGTATCGCGGGATATATTTTTATCCCGTACCGCTTTCCACAGACGATCTACAGATGAGAATGAAGCATGGTGTCGGGGATCGTAATATATTTTGGTGAGAATTTTATCGTGTTTCAACTTAGAGACTCCCATGACCGATCTCTCTGTCTACGGCTTTTTCTCAGAGGAACCAGTTTGTAAGCGTCAGGTGTTCTCAGAAAAGGTGTAGTTTTCCTGGAAACACGGACGGTCACTTTCTTCTTCTTCTTCTTCTGTCGATGAGACGGTCCAGGGCTTTCCGTTGGCGACGATGAGAAGTTCAATGTTTTCGGATTCGGAAGTGTTTTTTCCTGACGTTCGTCTATCAAATGTTGTGCCGTGGATTGGTACTCATCGATGATATTCTGTAACTGATGACGTGTATTACGGGGTAATGTCTCTGCCAGGTTCTGAGGAAAATACGTCGATTCTGGTGAAATAGTAGAAGAACCGTCGTTATCTTGCACAATAGGAATCTGTAATGGTTCTTTGGATTTTCGACTCAGCCATAAATACTCGTCCAGTTCCTTTCTGTAAAGTCGCCATTTTTGATCGTCTGATATATTTTTCATTTTTAGAATATCATTCATCTTCTTATCTAGAACGGATAATTTTTGAGTTATAGACAATTCGGAACCACGAATACGTGCTAACTGTTCCGGTGAAAGGACGATCATTTTTTTGTAAGAAGATGTCATTTCTCAATGAGGAATGAGAGTACCGAGAAGACCCGATAACAAGGAGCCTAGAAGTAATGGTAGAAATCCTCCTTTCTGAACAAGAAGCTTTCTGCGTTTCTCGATGTTCACTTTCGGTTTCACTAGATTGCGTATGACCGACTTGTAAGGTGTCAGACGGCGTTTTGCAGATGGTTTAATTTTCACGTTTCCTTTTAAAACGTTCAGGCAGCATTCGCTGATGAAACGTATCGTTTTTTTCGGAGCACTTTTCAATAATGATTTACGGATTTTGGTAGGTGAATTTTTCAACACGTGCAAAAAAGGTGAATGTTTCTTGAAAGAAGTGGAATGACTATTCCTGTCAGAACGTGAGTTGGTACGTGTCTTCCTCGTTTTCCTCATCTCGATGTTTTAAACATTCCTGGGGAAGATATACAGTTGAGTAATTCTGGTTGAAAACGTCTGTCTGATAACGTAAAGGATCCGGTGTTGACTGTGAGAGATCAATATACAAATAACTGAAAGGTTGCGTCGTAGCATCTTTATATACTTTTTCGAGTTCCTTCATGCGGTGAGGATGAAGTTGTCGTGCAAAAACAGTGAATTGGTTCATATCTCGTGGATTTTTAAAAATAACAAAATGCTTCACGTTCAACGAAATATCCCTGCAATTTTTTCCTTGATGAAAAAGATTCTGTGTTATGAACACCACCGAAATGTTTTTGTGATGGCTACCTTTTGTGAAAAGGTCGGCGACTTTTTCTCCCTGAGCAGCCATCATAATATCGTCCAGGATTATGAGAGTGGGGTTTTTTCCGTTCCACGACTGCCAATCGACAATACCTTTATGATATTGCACATCTCGAAGATTTTGCGGAAGACTGTTTTCCTGATCGTAACACCATATGATTTTCTTCACGGATCCTTCGACGAGATGAACAATGGAGTCGACTATGTTTGTCACAAAAGTAGTTTTTCCACTTCCTGATGCTCCGCAAACCATCATGGTGAAAGGATGGGAAAGTTTAGGAAACATGTTTTATGCTGAAGAAACGTCTTACAGGTTCTGAAGAAAAATGAAGATCTGTCAGTCTGTAAACACATTTTATATATTGACCGTCCGAAGAAGGGTTCGAACTCTGGACCACTACATACATATTTTAGTCTGTGCAGTATCCGAAAGGAAACGATAAATGTTCATGGTCGAATCGTCGTTTCAGCAATACTGGTTGAAACAGCTTTCGTTCATTTGTACTGATAACCTGGAACTGTTTTGTTCTTCTAATTCTGAAAATATTTTCCACTATAACTTCAGATTTCTCATTATTTATCATGTCGCACATAGTATCAAAATTAACCAATTCCGATGTGGTGGTATTCAATGTAATCCCTTTCACTTTACAGATATACCGTGATTCGGAGAATGGTTTAGTTATTTTCATGCTGTAACTTTTCGGTCCCGTTGAAACAAACTGTTCACAAACTGCATCGGGGCCGAAATCGGCCAATTCATTGGTGAGTTCTCCTAATGCGTCACCTGTCTGGGGGTGATATTCCATTTCAGGGCTATCTATGTAAATGACAGAATCTGTATCACAATAACATATTCTGTCACCCAACTTTTCCAGAAGTTCATACAATTTGAGGCGAGCATGGCATGTCGTGAAGGCTGCAATAGGAACATTTACTTTCCTGTTCAGACTGACAGCCTCTTCAACATACTTCCAGTTCACTAAAACAGTATCCTGATTGATGAACACAACTCCTCCGATTATTATATTTGGGTCAGTCATTTTATCGAGAAAATCTTTCGATTCCTTGATGATGGTTGTTTGGGAAAGATTGTCCCGTTGACAGAATTTGCCCCATAAAGAATTAAGGCAGAGTTTAGCCAGAGTACGTTTTCCAGGATTAACTTCTATACTGTTTTCTTCCAATAGAATACCCTCCCTATCAAAATATTCCTGTATGTATTTCTTCTTATCCTCGTCGTTCTGACACCATGAAGGCCAACCGCTCGCTTCCTGTTTTATTTTCAAGAAGGTGTTGACATATCCTGCAAAAAGTCCTCCAGTTTTTGTGACAGGGTTGTACATGGATGTTTCATATTTCCACACTTCCGACATCGACAACACTTCGTAACCTAAACTGCATGCTTTACGTACCTCGGCAATGACCCAAGTTCCCGAAAGTGCGCGTTGTTCATCGGAATGCTGACATGTACCTTCACATTTCAATTTGATAGCACACTCCTTACACAATACAAACATGAGTTTTCCATGCATTTTTGTAGGCAAGACAGGATGTAAAAGAGTTTTTGGCGGCAGAATAGTACATTTGATGAGGCCCTCCATGTTCAGAACCTCATTTACCGACGGAATAGAATTTCCTAGAAATATGGTAGGATGTCCGACAGGATAAGCACAATATTTGTTCACATAAGGGTACAAACTTGTGAAATCATTGTACTGCAATTTCTCATTCTCTTTGATCTTGTAGTAAGTCCTGACACTTTCAACTCTTCCTCCATATAAGGCGTCTCGTGGATTTAAAGGAATGCAGCAAACAATAGGATGTGTCGATAGATATCTATCGAGTTCAGGATCTGCTTTCAATATTTTGTTGAAATCGCATTCCCACATTGTGACGACATGGTATCCTTCCGAACGTAAAGCAGCAAGTTTACGGCATGTTGTTTCGTATCTGAAGGCTGCAGTGTTCAACATGTCACTATGTTTCTGACTGCTACTATCCTGATCGGTTTCATCTTCATCGTCATTTTTCGGATACATATCCCTGTTAATTGATATGCAGCGTTGACAACCATGCCAGTAGCATCCAAGCGCCTCATACACTGTCTGCGTCTCCTCGTGATATCCGTCCACTCTGTAACGTCCTCCTATGACATATTTTTCACGAGTACGTCCACCGTGAAGAAGTATTACATGATTCTGTTCTTCAACGTAGGTTAACCATTTCAATGCAAACTTGGACATCTGATCTGCATGATGGTAACCTCCTTTAGGAATTATCCCTATAGTATTAGCCGGCATAAATTTCCCTCTGTAAATCAGGGAACAGGCAGATGCTATTGTGATGCAATCCTTGAAAATATCTATTTTGCATATATCTAGAAAATTCTGTCTTAACTTCAGACATCCTTGTCTCAACAAGACAACATCCTTGATGCAGTATTGGAGAAGTTGGTTTTTGTTGTTGAAAGGTATATTCTTATTGCATTCAATGTCATACCAAGACATAAAACGGTGTTGATCTTCAACTGTTTTCATATATTCATATCCGTATGCAGAAGGAGGAGGCATGGGCCCTATGTAATTTCTGTTCTTGTAGGTGTTCCACAAATGTGGATAATATCCTTTCTGCACGGGCAAACCAAAAAGTTTTGAAAATCCTGCAAGATTTGTCTGAACGTAGTTGAGACTGTCCACAAAATGAAGATTTTGGTATGTCATACTAATAATTTTGGTTCCATCTAAGATGACACGAGGTTTCATTTCTCTTTCCAACATTCTCCTTAATAGAAATGTGCAATCATAACCTCGTGCATTGTGTGCACAGATTGTTATGTTGGTAAACTTATGTTGCAATTCGAGATAGGACAGAAATGTGTCTACAGGATCATCCCAGAATACAAACTCTCTTGTTCCACAGACAGAACATGGAACCGTTAAATCCTCTTTTTTGTAACATGCGTGACAGGCTGTCTGCACTACAATAAGATTCGGAACATGCAGAAAAGTTTTTTCTTTCTCAAAGTAAGGAATATCTGTATAACATTCAAAATCGTAAAATATATATAGAAATTTTGAATTCAATTTAGGTTTCGGTATAGCCATGTGACAGAAATGATTGATAGGCTTCACACAATTACATACAGTACAGTACTTCATGTTACATTTATGCACTTTTTCATATGTATTGTGAGTTAGAATAATTCTGAAACATCGGGGACACTGTTGTATTTCACTACAGACTGTACCGTTTCGGAATGGTGTAGAAACGTGATTCGTGAAGCAGTTTTCATTTTTGAAAATTCTGTGACATGTCTGGCATATTCTGCGAACCCCCTGTTCAGGTACACACGGGGGAATTGAACGGCACATAGAACACAATTGTTTACACAGATGGTTATGAGGTCTACTAAATATGAGTTTGTTACATCCACGACATTCTTGTTTTGCCGCAAATGCTCCAACACGGTTCACTATCACATCATAATGCTGTCTGGTATTATCATAGAGAAGGTATATAAATTTTGAAGCATTTTCAACCTGTCCTTCAAACAAAACATCTTTAACATCACGAAGATTGTTGTATACAATAATTTTATATTCTGGGAGAACTTGCTGAAATTTTCTGAGTTCCGGAATTCCACTTCCGGCACACGTATTGTCTGTCAGATCTACATCTGCTTTTCGCATCAGTTCGAAAACTGGTTTAAGAAGGTTTCTATTTTTTCTATATTGAGTATAGGACGGGTCGTTATCAGCATTGGCTTTCCCTATGACCAAAGCTTCAGCTAAACAGAGGGTTTTTTTTCTATTTGGCACACCCACGATACTTTTTTTCTGCGTGCTTAACATATAATTAGGTAAACAATATGCTCGACTACCCCCACCACCTCCAAGAGGTATATTGACATGGTCTGCTCGCAAAATTAAATCATCTGTAGCTGTGAATGTTTTCGCACTCTGCAATATTTTATACATAATGTTCCACACCATATCACTGTGTAACTGATCACATCTATGCCATCCAATATAAATATCTTTCACAGTTGGATCAGATATGTTAGACAGAGTTAAACCTATTTTGTCTTCATTCTTGATGTCTTTTTTAACATAGGTGAGAAGATTTTCAACACCTTCACGGATCCAAGTGTGAGGATCGACATTCTCTGGAGGGTGTGAGAAACTGAATTCAACACGTTTTCCCTTGGAACGGAATTTAGGATATTCGCGTTCTTGAATGTTGTGTAATATTATATTCCCTATCTGTTCACGAGACACTGAAGCACGTTTTCTTTTCTTACCTTTCCCATCTGATACAGAAACATTCTGGGATGGCTGTTCTGCTGGTGGTAAGAGGTCCGGTCTCCATGACGGTCCTGGCAAAGGCTCCGGGTGTGATCCGGATGCAGCGTTCGTAGAAGTTCCTGATGATGTAACGTAGTCGGATGCGACGGCTATCTGCTTCTCCTTGGTGACTGGTGACGCAGGATCGGGTGCCGACGACGTGCCTGGGGACTGCTCGGAAATACCTGCCCATCCTTCTCCGGAAAGATCGGGTACGGATGTTGTCACTGTCCGTAGTAAGTGGTCATACTCCTCGACCAAGGAGATACTTTCTCCCGCGATGATTTTCTGTGCAATGTTCACCAACACTTCCCGCAACTGTCTAGGTGTTGTGTAATATCCATCACGATATAGCACTAACAGATCGTCAGCGGATAACTGTACGTCCATGATAGTAGGATGACTATTTCACGAAGACTGTCTTGTGGAGACAACTCCTTTCTTTATATACGCAAGCATGCCGAAGCAGTTATTTCCGTTCCTAACGGTTCTACCATCTAATCTGTAAACTTCCCGGAAATTTGTAACAGTCTTCTGATGTTTATCTATAACTAATATGAAGCCTATGTAATTTTCCGGAAATGGTTAACCGTCTTCATCACATGTTTTCCTCGTAGATATCGCTATGTAAGGGTTTTCATGTTTATCTGTAAACACAGGATGTAGATAAATTCTTAACGAAGGAACGTCCGAAATGTTTATCTATCGACAAAGGAAGAAGGACGTAGATAAGAAAATAGCTCGGCTCCTAATTGAGCTAGACCGGATTTGATATGATACTGCAATCAGAGTTTACCGGATATACCAATTAGCCAGATTCAGCAATCAACTTACTATCTTGAAAGACGATATGATACTGGAATCTGTGTTTGCGGCAGCTGCATATGTTTCTCTACGATCATTTCACACTTTGAAATTGTTAACGAAGGATCAGAATGGAGAACGGGGACGATGTAAGTACCTTATATTAATTTCATTTTGTCAAATAATAAGTTCATATTTACACATCGCAATCTTTATTGGTGTCGATCATCAGTTTACAAAATATATACACAGAAATTTTTACACGTAATGAAACTCTACAGGTGAGTAATTATATAATATCAGTGTTGTAACAAATCAATAGTGCCGATCATCAGTTTAAAAAATATATACACAGAAATTGTTACACATAATGAAACTCTACAGGTGAATAATTGTATTGCAACAAATCAATAAACTTCCCATCTATCTCTTCGAATGCAACCGCAGAAAATTGAACAGTGTGTTAGTGTATTAGTAATGTTAGTTCTAGCTGTTCAATTTTCTTTTTTTCAAAAGCTCCACCATTCTCTTCTCCATTCCTTTCTCCTCGTCCCCCATTTTCTCCTCTTCTTTCTGCTGTCTGACACCTTTAAATAACTCCATCAATTCAAAACACACTCGAAGAGATAGATGGGAAGGTACATACTGCCCACGTTTTATATTTTCGACGAAATCCCCGAATACCGCAGATTTTTCTTTTTTCCCGATTATACATGAAAACATTTTTATCAGATTGTCGATTCTCACTTCCATATCTTTGCACACTTCTTCCAGATTTTTTAACAGATCTTCCGCTAAGTTGTTTTCTTCGCAAAAGTTGACGTAACACGCAATATGTTTCTCCGCATGTTTAGCCTGGTTCTTATTCCATAGGTTTCTTCTTTCTCCCTTCTGATTCTCGTTCTTAAGGTCAGCATACAAAAGGTCGAAATCAAAAGGTAACAATGCCATCTGAAAATAAAAGAAAAACTGTTATTTATGCACACGTCAGTATTATAAGCATAGGTTCTATTCACATTTTACTCACATATAGGCGTACGTGATGAATCCGCAAACAGATTTTTTCTAAGTTTTACCGTTTCCAAGATAACCCCACTTCCGGTCGCCATTTTGGATTTCCGAGAATAGGTTCTATTTACATTTTACTCACATATAGGCGTACGTGATGAATCCGCAAACAGATTTTTCCTAAGTCTTACCGTTTCCAAGATAACCCCACTTCCGGTCGCCATTTTGGATTTCCGAGCATAGGTTCTATTTACATTTTACTCACATATAGGCATACGTGATGAATCCGCAAACAGATTTTTCCTAAGTCTTACCGTTTCCAAGATAACCCCACTTCCGGTCGCCATTTTGGATTTCCGAGCATAGGTTCTATTTACATTTTACTCACATATAGGCATACGTGATGAATCCGCAAACAGATTTTTCCTAAGTTTTACCGTTTCCAAGATAACCCCACTTCCGGTCGCCATTTTGGATTTCCGAACATAGGTTCTATTTACATTTTACTCACATATAGGCGTACGTGATGAATCCGCAAACAGATTTTTTCTAAGTTTTACCGTTTCCAAGATAACCCCACTTCCGGTCGCCATTTTGGATTTCCGAACATAGGTTCTATTTACATTTTACTCACGTATAGGCGTACGTGATGAATCCGCAAACAGATTTTTCCTAAGTCTTACCGTTTCCAAAATAACCCCACTTCCGGTCGCCATTTTGGATTTCCGAGCATAGGTTCTATTTACATTTTACTCACGTATAGGTGTACATGATGAATCCGCAAACAGATTTTTCATAAATCTTACCGTTTCCAAGATAACCCCACTTCCGGTTGCCATTTTGGATTTCCGAACATAGGTTCTATTTACATTTTACTCACATATAGGCGTACGTGATGAATCCGCAAACAGATTTTTGCTAAGTCTTACCGTTTCCAAGATAACCCCACTTCCGGTCGCCATTTTGGATTTCCGAGCATAGGTTCTATTTACATTTTACTCACATATAGGCGTACGTGATGAATCCGCAAACAGATTTTTCCTAAGTCTTACCGTTTCCAAGATAACCCCACTTCCGGTCGCCATTTTGGATTTCCGAGCATAGGTTCTATTTACATTTTACTCACATATAGGCGTACGTGATGAATCCGCAAACAGATTTTTCCTAAGTCTTACCGTTTCCAAGATAACCCCACTTCCGGTCGCCATTTTGGATTTCCGAACATTGGTTCTATTTACATTTTACTCACATATAGGCGTACGAAACCTATAGTACTCACCTCGGAATACTGATTTTATACCTAGCTCGTCCAGGAACAAGTGTCAGCAAGGGTGTCCAGGAACAAGTGTCAGCAAAATCGCAGATGATTACTACCTGATAGCGTACAGTCTGCCGAACTGTGTAAGTGAAACACGGCAAAACCTTTTATATACCTACCTACCCCTCCTCAAATTCCCTGATATTCTCTGCGCATTCTCTCGCGCAAGGCATCCAACGCCCACGTGCCTCGTCGGTCCTCCTCTTTTCCCGGTATACTATGAATCTCCACCTCCTCCGAGAACACAACTTTTTTTATTCTATTCACATGCTGCCTCTCGGAAACTTTTTTTCCTTTTTGCCCGCTCTCCATTCCACCGCCTACTAACGTATCCTGCACACAGTCATACCTTATCAACGTTCCCACGAACTTCTACATGCCCATTCCAAGAAACACCCGACATGTCCCAACACGTGTTCCACAATCTCTCCATATCGCTTCAACATCCCAACACATTTCCTTTCCAACTCCTTTATCTTCTCAACCGTCGACTCTTATCAACTTCAACAGTCATTTACGCCCCCCAACGGAAACCCATATCACCATTCCCAGAAAACTAACCGTAGTCACCTTCTGATTAACAACAGGAAACCTCAACCCATATCAACATTCCCAGAAAACCGTCACATCATTAACAACAGCAAACCATCTTATCAATTCCCCAACCGACAGAAACCCGCAATCTTATCAAAGTCCCGAAAACGCCCCCCTACTTATCACTCTCCTCATTAACAACAGGAAACCCATATCATCAAGCCCCGCCGCAGACTCAACGCGGAAGTTGTGGCTGGTTATCTCTGGCATGCATAATCAGCAAAGAAGTTGCATCCGTTCCGCTAATGACCAAACCCTACACAGAACTGATACGCATGTGTTGTGACCATCACTGCAGATTTTTCATTCTGCCGTAACGCCTCGACTGGTACAGTGTTGTATTGGTGGAGGGAGAGAATTTTGTACGTATATTACATCTATTTATTTCGATACAATAATAACATTTACTTGTATGTACAAACGGTTTTATTACTTCAACTCCTAGTACAGTTTTAGACGCCATCTGTTTTCAAACACCGGAAACACGTACTCCAATTTATATATGACGTCACACGTCAAAATAGTGTAACAAAAACAAAATGGCGTCACAGAAATTAAAACAGTTCATAATAATATAATAATATTTAAATTAATAATAATTTAATAATATAATCTGGTCACGTGACTTCCATTTTGTGACGTCACAGTCACGTGACTCTCAGAAATCGCAAATTCATCCAAACCTACGCCCAAAACATGTTCGGGCATGTTCTATTCAGACAGAAAAACGTTACACACATTTCCAGGAATATCAGACTCATCAACGGTCTCAAACGGGAAACGCCCCCCAAAAAATAGCCACCTATCTCATCAACACCGGAAACCCTTATCAAGTCCTCATTAACAACAGGAAACACTTCCCGCCAAACTTATCAAAGCCCCGAAAACGCCCCCCTACTTATCAAGCTCCTCATTAACAACAGGAAACCCATATCATCAAGCCCCGCCCACTTTTTCCCAACAACCAATCAAAACGCTCAAAACACCCACACTTGCTTGCCCACACACCTACATCATCAATTGATCTTTGATCGATCTTTTCCAATCAATTGATTTATCGGTCCAAACGCGGTCCCATAACTACTCTCAGTGACAAGGTACCATTCTTGACATCGGCGTAGGCTTTCTTAAATGTTTCAACTGGCATTTCTCTTCGACTGGTCTTTTTGACGTAATCCCGGACCATTTTCTGTAAACAAACAAACAAAAAAAAAATAATTAGAAGCAGCTGGGGTAAGTTGATAAACCGTATCAACCCGCCCCAATTCAGCCGTATTAACTTTCCCCAACCGGCGCCATTTCGATTATCGAACTATAACGTACTATAGACAACAGAAAAACAAACAACAATAACCGAGTTTTCTTATCTTTTAGTGGCACAACACACATCCACCAAGACAAAATAATTCACATTTCATGTAAGCCCACCAGGACAACAACATCCAAAAAAGTTACTTTACACCCAAAATACACTTGGTCGGATAACTTTGAGCACAAAATTGTTCGTTAGCCATGCACACGCTCAGACAATAGGGACTGCTGAACGGCGTCTTCTGTTTAACGGACATTACCCAGCGCATGCGCGTTCCCTCGTAAATGGCAATGTATCAAGTTGCCTCCGTCTCAACTTGCCCCGATCTACCCTAAGTGTAAATGATATCCGATCTTTTCTCCGTCCACACATCTTTTAATTGCAGTTCTGACTTCAATAATTAAATTTGATAATGTCGGGCTATTCTGAAATTTTCCAATACAATCACAAGGTCGAAGTACTTGGTTAAAGTCACCCCCTAGGATTATGCAAGTGTCATTCATTTGATGGTAGTAAGTAAACTAAATCGAAATGATAAAACTCCTCGCGCTGGTGTCTATTTTATGTCCAGATGGAGCGTATATGTTAAGAAATGTATAGCTTTTACTCTGAAAACTAATACCCCTCCCATGAATTTTTTTTTTACGTTTCGTATTTCTACTCCAGTTTTTACCAAAATTGCTGTTCCTCGTCCATGGGTGTCTAAATTTACAATGTTTTTGTAACATTGTAAGACATTCTGAGAAGTTGTGCCCCTTCAAATCAAATCCACTGCACGTACGCACCTGACCAAAGTAAATTACCCAGTATCTGTCTCCTTGTATTGAAATGTACGAAGGGATTGCTTTCCGCAGGGCCATTTTAATGAAAATGTACGCCGTTCGAGTTCTGTAAATGTGTTCTTCTGAATACCTCTCTTCTTTTACCTTCAACACTTCACCGTATTCACTAATTACACTACAAATCGCATCGTGGCTTAGTTCATCTGGCACTACATGCACTAAATACACTCCGCTGGTCAGCCCATTCCACTTCTATCTTATGCTGACCGTCTGAATCATAATAGGACACTTCAGCTCTTTAATCGTTTAATAATCATTCACCCATAACTCTCGTTACAAATTTCACAAATACACAGTTTCGAAAGTAATCAATTTCAAAACATTGGACTTAGTTCGATAGTACATGGTACGTGTTGTGAAACCACGTATTTAAATTCAGCGAAGCCGGTTTAGATTTTACACTACGAAATCAAATTTCAACGTATTCTGTCGCTGTTTCTTCATGTTTGTCTTTCTTTTAGTCTTTCTCAATTAACATTTTTGTACTACGAAACACTTCTTGCTTTATTCAACTCAATACTATTTTGCCTTACCTAATGCCTGCCACACGGAAACACGGAAAGAGCGAACGCGAAAATACGATCTGCACGCGTCGGAGTGTGCAGCTAGACTACGACTGACCTACCGCGGCTCAGCGAATTAATAAAAAGTGACAGTAATATAAACAGAACGAAAGTTGCATGTAATACAAATAGCTACATTGTTTTGTGATAAAGACAAAGTCCAATGAAAATTAGTAGGGAACATATATTACTACTACTACTACTAATAATGATGATGATAATTGTAATAGTAAAGAGAGAAAATAATAAAAAACGACAAGAAAAATACAATTTTTCGTAAGTGTTTCCTTGACTAGTGTTGATCCCGTTGCTGTTCCAACAGGTATTGCTTAATATTTACAACAATAGGTAACCATTTCCTACTTTTTAGTTCACATGAAACGCTAGTTCATTGCTTCATATGATCCCTGAATGAATCCCTCTCCCTATGGCACACATGTACACATATTTGCGGTTTTTATATTTACTATCATTTGTTTATTCATTTGACTACATCTTACGTCTTTCAGGCATAGGCAGAGTAGCTCTTGACGTTCGCCTGGGCTGCCTAGTTCCAACTGACACTTTGGATTCTGAACCTCAGAAGATAATTGACGCCGCGAAATATGCCTTGAGGAATGTCGCAGTGCTGGAGTTGAAGATGCCATTTTGGAGATACCTGTCAACTCCATTATGGACTAAATATGTTAGGAACATGGATTTCTTTATCGAGTAAGTATTGTGGTATTGTGTGCAATATCATCTAACGATATGCTTAGTCAGAAATATACATTTTGGGCTCACTGTATCTGCTTATTTCCATATGCGTAGCGTTCATATTTTTTAAAAAAGAAATGTCTACATTCTGTTGACAGAAACTTTGTGAATTTTCATGGCATTCACTACTCCCTTTGTAAACTAACCCTCTACATTCAAACAAGTGTTCTCTGGTTACCAGCCAGGTTAAATCGGCGTTAGCTTCCAACGTTTCGAGCGCATATATTGCTCTCGTCTTCAGGGTATGTAAAAATGGAAATCAGTGTAGAGTTAAATATATTACAATGATGGGGCGGAGCTTGGACGCTGTGTTCCTATTGGCTCGCTCTGGATCCTGGTGTTCATATTGGCTGGTGTCGAACGGTTAGAGGTCAATTAGTTCACATAAACTCTCCAGCCTACAAATTACCAGTGCGTAGTTAAAGAGATCGTTTAATTCACCGAATTCTCCAGCCCAACTCTTCCCTATTTTTTGGGGAGCAGGAAAAGGTATTTAAAGTTCTTGCCTTGACACATTCTCACACAATAGGTCGGTAGGTGCCGGGGCTTGCGTCGAGTTGATACCTTCCTGGAGATGAGGCTTGCTCGAAAATATATTTAAAGTGGTGTTGGTGTTTTTACGGAGGATTGGGCTCCAGGAGTGACTGAGCTGGAGTCCCACGTCCCTGTTGAGATTGGTGCTTTCCCGTGAAATGGCTATGGCTTCTTTTACTCGTTTGTCCAAGAAACTTGCACATTTGGCTGGCATCACATTTTGACGTCAGCAAATAAAATCCTGCGTCCCTCTGTGATGCTGTGTTCTGCAAGTCCTGACTTTTCTGGTTGTAATAATCTGATGTTGCGCTGATGTTTATTACGTTGCTGTTCAATGGTGAAAACAGATCCAATCTCAAGAGTCAAGTGGAACTCCAGCTCAGTCACGCCTGGAATAAACTTCTCCGTAAAAACACAACACCAGCCAATATGAACACCAGGAACCAATAGGAAGACAGCGTCTAAGCATCATCCCATCATAGTCACATATTTAACCCTACACTGGCCTCCATTTCTACATTTCCTGATGATGAGAGCAATGTATGCACAAAGCTACAATAAGAAATACAAAATACTACATCCTATAAGTGGCATGCTCAAGTCAAAGACCTTGGTACCAAAAGATGAAACTAACTTGGGCAGTGGTTGTTTTTTAATAAGAATTCGTACAGGTCATGTTTTTAGTTAATCAGCAGTTGGCACGTTTAAAAATTGTGTCCTCAACTTCCTGTCAGTTAGGAGAAGCTATACAATCGCTCAATCATTTATTTTTTCAATGCCACTTAAGACAACAATATCGAGACATTTTATTTTAAAATTTATTACGCGTTCTGGTTCCATTTCCAATATCAATATCTACATTAATCTCTGAGCCTCGAACTGCAGGTATTTGGATACTTTATAGTTTCGCTAGAAAACATCAGATTACAATCTAATTCTAAATACTCATGACCCTCACAATCATTTAGACGTCATACTATCTCATAAGAACAAATTGGATAAAACCACTCGGTAAGAAGTCAAAAGTGTTTCGAAGGAAGTGGACGATAGTAATCATCATGCTGAAACATATCATATACAGGGTGTCATTTTTAATGGCGCCCACAGACCACAGATTCGTATAGAGGACATCAAAACAAACAACTTTTCTCAGTAACATTTTTCTCGTTGGTGCGTCGATTCGACGCTAGAGCCTTTCAAAAAAGACCGTTTTGCCACTTGGATGCTGGCAACCCAACACAATATTTGATCGTATCTGTGACGTCATTTCCTGCGGCGAAACAGCGCACGGCAGTGTTGCAAGGAACACACAAATTTTGTAAAAGATGAGAAACTACCAACCACATTATTAACTGTAAAACGAAGCGAGAAACGCTTCCAGTAGACCGAACATCATAGCCTACCAGCCAGAAGATCAGCAGTCATCTCAGGGAAGGGGGAAGTGAACCAACGATATGAGAAATGGTAAAAAACGTATTCAGAATGAAGTGTCAATATCGACTTTGGTTTGAGTTGGTGTTTTAAGTCCACTTTATGCACAGTAAGGCTAATCGGGACTGGACCTACAGTTTAAAGTGGGATCCGAACCACTGTACCATGTGCCTCCAACGGGTATCGAACCCGGGACCCCTTGATTACAAGGCAACGATGCTACCACTGCACCATTGGGGAGGCCCAGTGTCAATATCGGATTTTGTCTCAGCCTACATGTCAAATATCAACAACAATACATTTTATTGGACTTGCAGCTTGCATGTGGCTGTTTACGCCCAGCTACAAGTCAATTATATTTGCAAATCTCGTTGTAAGGTTGATATCTACACGTTTGTGTCCAGATGCCTTGTGGTACTTTTGTGCTGATAACGGAAGTATCCGAGGTTCATGTTGTTACATTACGGCTAAAACACGTACAACCACAGTAACAATCTAATGATGAATCAGTAGCGAATATACTGCCTTGTTCACAGTGGCAAACTATTACATGTGTATCCGGTGCATAGATAAACACAGTCGTCGAAGAGTTTCTTTACTACTATCCCTGTATTTTCAACCATTTTTGCCACTTGCGTCATAATGTCCTGAATATACATTATATTATGTGGTGCTTACTTTTGGAATTTTGAGTTCTTCCATTTCTATTTTGTCATCTGTTCAGTGTGTCACAGACAACTAGTATCAGAAGGACGAAGTGGATAGACTAACTTGTAGATGCCAAATTGGTAACTAGATTTGCAAATATTTTACATGTAAGCTGAGACAAAATTCGATATGACCACTTCTACTTGAATTTAATTTAATTTCTACCATTTATCGTATCGTTTGTTTTCTTTCTGTTAGGTTACAGAACTTGTTTCCTCGTTTTGTTTTACGGTTTCTTAATATGGCTGATTGTAGCTATGTCATTTTTCACAGAATATGTGTGTTCCTGGCAACCCTGGAACGCCTCGCTTCATGACGGGATATGGCGTCACAAATGCAATCAAATGTTATGTGTGGTTGCCAGCATTCAGGCGGCAAAACAGGCTTTTTTGAACGACTGTAGCGCCGAAATGATACACCAACGAGAAAAATGTTGCTGAGAAAAGTTGTTTGTTTTGATGTTCTCTATACGTTTCCGTGGCTAGAAATCGCAAAATTACGCGGTGTGAGCCAATCAAACGACGACGACAACGACGACGGCGCAATGTATGCAGTCGAAGCGTTGGATGCTAACGCGGATTTAACCTGGCTGGTAACCCGAGAACATTTGTTCGAATCACCGTCGCCAAGAAAGCTACAATTCCTATCCTCTACATTCAGTTAGGTTTCAAATTTTGAAATCAATAGAGGTACGTACTTAGATACTTACAGACCGGTATAATAATTCAGTTTTGTATCTTTTGTTACAGAGTTTGTATGAAGTACATAAATGTAGGAATGGAAAGGGTTAAAACAAAGTCCCCTACATCGGAAGATTTGTCATTGCTAGAGAGGATAATAGCTTCTGAAGAAAACCCCAAAACAGCTTGCATTTTGGCCCTAGACCTCATTCTAGTTGGCATTGATACGGTAAGTTACGTAATAAATATTTTGTCTTCGCAAAAAAAGATATCACCTGAATTCAGTGGTTGATGATGAAGAGCACTCCAAGCGAAAAAGTCTCGTCTCGGGTATTGACATAGACAACATAAACTGTTCAACACGAACGCACAAAAAATATTCGACAGTTGCAAGTTACGAGTTCGAGATTATTTAAAAGTCACTTTAAATCTTCCTTCCTGCATGCTTATAACACATATAATCTAGTTTCAACTAATATGATACACATGATCTTACCTTGCACACTTGATCAGAAAGCAAAATTTCGAGCCAAGTGGAATAATCCCGTCACGCCACATAAGAAAAATCACGCAAAAATCTCTACTAATGACGAGCTTAAACGTGTTATGTTGAGTGGTAGATAACTACATACTTATATCTAGGTTTTACACATAATAATATACATTTCACCTTTCGAATCCCCAGATAATCGCACGCGCACGAACGTTTGCAGTTGCTACGTCCCGCGTAGCGGTGCACTTCACAAGTACACTTACCTTATAAGCTCAGCAGAGCATGCTGGATAATCCCAGGGATCGGGTTGAATTACTGCGTTCCTTCCCCTTGGATCCACAGGATCCAATGACAACCCACGAGGTTGTCCTCCTGATGCAGGTATCCACAAGTACGAAATACACTTTCGAAATAAAGAAAAACCGCAATATGTTCAACTTTACGTTTATTATAGACACGCACGTATATCATGTAAGACTAAAAATTACAATTCAAATACCTTTGAACGGTACAGCACGAGATGCGTAAGCCTATCTTTCACGTAACGCGAAGCACCTCTTTCTACTTCAAATCTCTCCGCGCAACTCCTAACCGTTTTCCTGGAGACGAAAACACCTCCTCAGTTACACAGTGTTACCAGACACAATAACCTTTTAATACTGGGAAGTTTGATAAAAGCAAACAGTAATATATTAGAAATGTACAGTAATCTGGCACAGTGAATTTAGGTATGTGGTGGCAACAATGCAATGAAAAGCACGTGATCTTCTCACACCACACAAGTTTAAATAAATCAACAATGGCTTTCAAAATATAAGAGAAACGAACGGCGTTTGCCAGAAACATGAAACAACAAATAGATATAAGGAATTTAACTCAGAAATTATTAACTTAGGCTTCACTAACTTGATTAAAATGAAACTTACAACAATCTTTAGAATATTTAAAATCAAATGAAACGATTAATGTTGAAACTATGTAAATTGCTTAAATTTTCCGCTATTCATACTTGTAGATATGTGTATTGATTATAAAGGCCGCCATATTTATGAATATATATATATGAATTATTAACTGTATAATACTAATAATAATAATATAAAATATAATAATAATAATATAAAACCACGAAGTAATGGCAAACTCGGGGTCATTCCACAGTTGCAGCCTACTTTCGGTCTATGTGCGGTAGCAGCACGCGATGCGATGTTCTTCTGTTCTAGCTCTTTTCAGTTGTTACGGCGTGCGCTCTAGAAGCTGGCAGGGGAAGTGGAGAGCGGGGAAACGACCTATCCAGCGCAACGAGACAGGCCGGTTAGAGAGAGAGACTACAGCGTTGCCAGAGTAGCGGGAAAGAGGAGTTGAAATCGAAAGAACCATGAAATACAGACGTCCCATTGTTCGCGTATGGCCTGAGAATGCGTATTATCTCCATCTTGTGGTCAGTAGAATACCGATAAGTGTATGATTTCAAGTGTATACGTTGTAGGAATTCTTTCCAACTGTACCGAATGTTAGCTAGCATTGTCCATTACAATCACTGCGTCTTTGATGTTCCTTTCGTCAAGCGTATCTAAAAACTGCAAAAACCACTGAAAACTAATTTACTTTCCTGTAGAAAACCAGTGTGACTGGAACCTACGTGACAAACAATAATGCGCCCACCTTTACCCGCGGGCACAACGCGTAACGTGTTGGATATTCATCCTTTACATAATACCCGAGGATAATTCTTCTTATTATATCTTTATCGCAACCGTCGATTGCCTTTGTGATACTGTTCCTTTTGATTCGTTTGCGCGGTGATTCAAATGACATGGAACCCGACGCCTCAAGACTGTCTTTGCCTTCCCTAACAATACGCTGCACAGTTCGCGTACTCACTCCACAAGCTTCCAACACTCTCTGTTGCACTTTGTGCACACTTACCAAGGGGCCACTGTTTTCTGCTTCCTTTTGAAAATATCCATGAACCCTATTGATTATTTTCCTGCATTGGCTACAAACTACCTCTTTCCTGTTTGCCATCGTACGATACTTACTGCGTTAATAAGCACAAAGCTCCCTATGGAACAACGAGAGTACAAATAAACGTCACATCACATGCCACATACACGTTTATCGAAGAAACAATGCAGTTAGGCAATACACGACGCGACAACAATTACTCCCACGTATGTTATTCCTACATTCCGCTCATAACAAACAGGAATCAACACTGGGGCAAAACACCATCAGCAACGCGGTGAATTGGCAACACAGCAACGTGCAGAACGAAGTTAGCGCTGCAGCTTCCTCCTGAAACTGCGTAACTCTCGGCTCCACTGCTAGGTGGTTTGTTCTCTGGTTGGTCAGCGGCATGTTCCCCGCTCCCCACTTCCCCTGCCAGCTTCTAGAGCGCACGACGTAAGAACTGAAAAGAGCTATAGTTGAAGTAGATGCGGCCATCTTATTCAGACCATAAGCTCCGCCCACAGTCTTCACATTGAGTGATACAGGCACTGCAGGGACCTGGGTGCTTTCATATGGTCAACAATTCCTTTTTCACATATTGGCATCTATTAGCTTCAATGTAGTCCCGTTCCACGTGCACAGACCTGTCCCAGTAATTTAGCAATAAATGCTTCAGCAGGAAGTCGTGTTCTGTTAGAGTGCCCAGCACTGCATGCGTTTTTGTTTCTGAATCGTGTCAAATCGAGCGCTTTTAAACTTGCTCTTTATTCGGGGAACAAAAAAAGGAAACGCAGTAGTCCAAGTCAGGTGATTTGGGTAGGTGGGAGACGAAGTTGTTTTGGACAAACAGTCCTCAGTGGACAAGAAAATGTGAGAACCTGCGTTGTCGTGATACAAAACCAGTTATTTTGTCGTCAAAGTTCTGGGCGATATCTACACACTGACGAAGCTCCTTGTAGACTGCAACACACTGAAGTTGTTTCTGATCAGTTGTCAGCACCTGAGGGTATAAATGTAATTGTCAGGTTAGGTCACATTAAGCGTTGGCTATTTCATGCTGCAGCTAGTAGTACCACTAGGTATTATCGCTAAAGCCCGTCGTCGCGTAGTAAGTGACCTTGGATACATACTGTGACTCAGATAATTTTCGCACATACATGTTTGGATTATTACATGAGCCTTGAGGTATGTCGTTAGTAATTACTGAAGTGAAATTTGATTCTGGCTATATTGGCGGGAGGGTTGATAATACTTTCTTTTGATTTGAATTTTTATTTCCAAAATTAGTCATAACAATTATCTAACCTTTGCAGCGAGTGAAACAAACACATGTATCAACACGTTGGTACAATTTTTAACGCGGTGTAGCGATGACTCTGTGGAGTATGTTCGAATTCGACATTTCGCAAAATAATATTCTTTTACTTCCTTTTTCTATTCGAAAAGGTTTTTTTAAAAAAACATAAGCTTATAGCCCAATTTATACTGAAACAAAACGAGGTGTTATTTGTAATTTTACTCTTCACAGTTTCCAAAATATAAAATTGCATTAAAAAATGTTGTGGAATTTTAAATTTCCCGCTAGAAACACGGTGGATGTTCTCGCGAACACTCGGAAAAACAGCCTGGGATTCAAAGAGTTCAACAGAACTGAAGAAAACCGTTTTGGACTGTCACAGTTCCTGCAAACTGTTATTATTTGAGTGCAGTATGTTCATAAATCAGTGCGGCTGGTGATCCGGCCCTATGGGTGTGCACTTCAGACTCACGTCCAGAAGAAGTTTTATCAACCCTCTCAAATACTCGCACCAGTTTTTGCGTACATAATGCTGCTAAATGTATTGGAAACCCAAGTTGTGACCACCTTTCACTGAAAATGAGGTTGTGGGAGAATTGTATTTCACGAAATATCTTATTATTTGTTTCAGTTTCTTTTAGGTCCATTTATGCACAAAAGAACGGAGACGACCTACAGTTTAAAGTGGAATCCGAACCACTATGTGCGTCCACCGGATGCGTGGCAATTTGTTTTAAAAAAACATTTGGATTTATTGTTGTCAAGAATTAATTGAAGTTACTGCTGAAGAACTTAATAAGCATATTGCAAAATCATGTAGGGATTTAAGCTTAGAGTTACTGTTATTTTGATTCCATTATGTAGGTATTAAATAAGCACATTCTCACGTACCTAAAATAAACATGTTCTTTAACAGTAACACTCAAAAGTATTTTTAAAATAAGGTTATTATTTTTCGTAATCAAAACATGTTCATGATTTACATTGGAACAAGGTGGAAAGAAGGAGCAGCAGGGTGGACAAGAGGGGGCATCACCTCGCCAGGGTGAAAATCTTATCTGAAGCCGCTCCTGCAAACAAGGTACCCGATCCAAAGACTACATGCAGTAAAATCAGTTGTAATCTATCTAGCAGTTGTTTATTTCTAATGACCGACTGACTAAAATAACAAAATCAATCGAAATCAAGAGAAAAATAAATATTAAAGAAAATAATACTCAGTCAACACTACCTTGTTTCCTACTTCAGAATTTTTCTTTCTATTCCACCGTATCCGTGTTATTACTGCAGTCGCTGCGCACTTCCCTCCAAATATTCAACAACGTTAAATATTACGTATATACTTTCACTTTGTAGAGTTTTCCATTTCATCATGAAATCCATCTCTTTTCACTGAAACAGGAACGGGCTTTGGACAATGCAACAATTTTGCAACGCATTAACAGGCACACAATAAAAACAGCTGACCGAACAACGTTCCCCCCCGCGCGTGTTGATCGACGTAAGCGCCACAAGGACAGTTTATTTTGCCCAAGCTGCATTATCCAATGGCAATGCAAGACATCATTTAAAACACGCGTTTGATTTCGGTTGCAAATAAAGTAATATTGCTTCCTCTCCTTCTTTCTTTCCTCTGCCATGCTCGGAAAAGGGTGGGCGAAGATACCATGGAAATGTCCATTCTTTTTTTTTTAAAAAAAAAAAAAAATCCCTCGATTTACGATGATGTGTAGGCTGCCTGTACTCCGTCACACGATCTCGAATGGAATGGGATTGAAACACTGCATCGTAAACACAGCACTAGCAGCGTAGAGCCTATAATACTGCAAGCTGCAGACGCCAATCTCTTCTCTCTCCTTGCGTGCTGCAAACAGCGGCAAACGAGCACGCGGCGACTTGTGCGAAGCGAACGTATCTCAGCGGCAGGCGCTGGTAAAGCGAAGCGGTTGGAACATCGGAAGGTTTGATGTTTTGAAGGAGATAGTGTTCAGTAAATAAGTATAATAAAAATTAATTTCATTGCAGAGTTATTTGGGTGTGCACGTGCGAATGTGAGAATAGACAGAAGCCGGTACTGTCATAAATACAATTTCACAACATCAAAATTTGGGGTTGACTCGACGTCGCAGCTAACTGAACGTCACGTAGGTCAGGGAAAGATGCCAATGGACCATGGACACATGAAAGAAAAAGGCACTATCGAACCTTGGGGTTCAGCAGGTGATGACGCTTTCATGGTCAGGGTTGTGAAATTACGAGTAAAAGGAGGTTTTCTACATGACACGTAAATTACGCTAAAAAAGATGTAAAATACGTATAAAACTTCAAATACGTAAATAACTAGAATCAAACATAAACATTAAAAGAAAACATGATTTTGGCGATGATTATTATTATGTATGCCAGTTGGCAGTGGCAGAAAAAAGGCTTTAAAGAACTTTCCTTACGAATTTGTATGTGCTCTTATATAAAACATTAAAAATTCATAACAATTGTTTTTAGTGAAAATTAAAATAGCGACAAATTATTTATTTTTCAGTTTTGGAAGTAAAATCGGCTAATTTTAATATAAGTAGTTGTATGTTCTGTTTAATCACCAGTTTCTTTATCATTATAACGTATAACAATTAACAATCAACGTGTTATTTTACAGTTATATGTATGTACCTGTGAAAAAGGAATTTGAAGCTTTAACTAAAACTTTGAAATCCAATCCAATCGTTATGTTATGTTATAAATACACGTAAGACGTAAGACTGTTGCAAGACGTAAATATCAACAGGTTTCTCAATTTTTAAAAATATGTCAAAGAACAGTTCTAATTTTAAAAAAAATCTTATAGTGAGGTTGAGTGCGTGAGGTGGCTGAATAAACAATCTTTGGAAAATAATGATTTTGTGCTGAAATATGTAAGAAAATGAAAGTTTAAAATGTAAAATAATTAAAGTAGTTTTTACATTACTAATTTACGAAAGAAAATTAGTTTCTTACATCTCCATAAAAACTGGTTTCCTACGCGAAGTAAATTACTAGTAAATTACGCGTAACTTACGTAGAAAACGTAACGAGTCAATTACCTTGCCAAGCCTGGTCCTGATCATCATACCTTAATATAGTATATTTTTGTAACAATTCAATAGTTTTTACATTAAGTACGTTATTGCTACAAGTGTTTTCAGTTAGTGTTACATATACAGGCTGATTCATTAAAAACGTGCAAAAAAGAAAAATGAAATAGGTGGTGCACCACCGAAAATTTGAGACAGGGAACCTAGGGTCAGAAAAACCAGAACACCGAGATATGGAACACTGCCCCACTTCAGTGTGTGTGGACGGGGAGGTTCTATTCACTGGATTAGGAGGTCACCCGACCTGAATCTACTCCATTTTTAGTCTTGGGATATCTTTTCTTTTCCCCGTTTTTTTCCCGTTTTTTTATGAGATCTCAGTGAACAAGGAGATGGAATTATTTGCCAGAATTGTCGCCGCCTATAATATGATTCAGGGATGTTTTAAATGGTGCGGCATCGAGTTTGGTGACCGTCATCTTGAACAACAGTGGTGAGGGGAGGACAAATAAAACCATGAATTTTGCGAACAATTACTTGACGCAACGAATATTGCAAATTGTGTGCAAGTTATTTTAGTATCGATTTGGAAATTTTCGCAAAGCGCCCCCCCCCCCGCCCCCCAGCTGCCTCACTGCCACCATGTTAAACCATAAGAGCATCCACACACACTGAGAGAACGGATTAGTTCCAGATACAAAATATATTTGGTTCCGCAAAATTTCTTACGGTCAAACAAGGTTTCGTTTCACCTACAGAGTGACTGTTCACATAAACCATTTGGTTGAGTTCTCTTAACAAACATATGAGTTTGACGTTAGCTTTGTCCATTGAAACATTGTCCATTACATCGAAAGAAATATTTTGTTCCGTGAACAAAAACAACGTGATACTCGTACTGGCAAGTGTGACAAGAGCAAACATGGCGGATCTGCGAGCCCGTACGCTTCGAGTACCTTAAAGTCGTGGAGATTTGAAACAGTAATACGTACATTTGCTGGTAAGTGTAACATTATTGATGTTAAATAGGAAATGTAAATCATAGAAATATATAAATACAGGCGTAGAAGTTCAATGCAAAATTTTGAGGTGGTTTTGTCTCGTATCTTAATTTGTAATTCTTATGCACGTAGAAAATATGTAATATCTGATCATGCTGAATATAAAATAGCTACAATACATTACAAGTTGTGCAAGCGTGTTTTACGTTAACACAGGCAC